>NC_052069.1:85410721-85735443 GCF_015852505.1 Tachyglossus aculeatus
AGTAAGCGCTCAATAAATACGATTGAATGAATTCAGCAAACTTGAATTCTTGTTTATGCATTCTAAGCTTGTTGTGAGCAGGGATTGTGTCTGCTAATTCTGTGGTAGTGTACTCTCCCAAGGGCTTAGTACAGTGCTCTGCACGTAGTAAGCACTCAGTAAATACCATTGATTGATTGATTCTGACTGGCCTTAGAGACAGGTCACAGCAACTCCCAGGATGCCAGTAGCCATGGACTCTTCCCCTAACATTTGGCCAGCCTGTATAAATTACTTGGGGTTGTCCTGAGGCCCTTCAGTGTGCAGTGGAGTGGGACGACATTAGAAAAACCCAAACTGTACTCTCCTAGTACACTTACTGATGTGGCAATACCTGAGACAGGCTTGTTGTGGATAAACATAAGGATACTCTACAATCACAGCTTTCCATGAAAACAAAAAGGAAGTTGAAGAAAAGGCAGAGTTACACTGCTTGAATTCCCCTTGGTCTATCCTGATTCTTTTTGGGCACCGAGAGTTTGTTTCTGTGCTAAATTGTTTGGCGGAACTTTGCTTTTTTAATATAAAGAGGATTCCGCAGCGTCCTTCAACCAAGCAGCAGAACAAGTTCTGGGAAGGCTCAGGTCAGAGTTCTCACTTCCTGGCACTGAAGATATGAGAGCAAATAAAAGGGCAGGGGAAGGGTGTGTGTGTGTATGTATGTCCACCTGAATGTGGGAGAGAGAGAACATACACAGTGGCACTTAACTGAATTCCCAGTGTGTACACCTTCTAGACTGTGAGCCCACTGTTGGGTAGGGACCATCTCTATATGTTGCCAACTTGTACTTCCCAAGTGATTAATACAGTGCTCTGCACACAGTAAGCACTCAATAAATATGATTGAATGAATACTCCTGAAGTTCCAAACACAGAAGCCCAGGAATTTGTGGAGTGGCACCCATTTTCTTGATGAAGGGCATTCTCCCCAGTGAACTACAAACAAAATCATAGTGTCAGGGTACTGGGAGGAGTGTCAAGAAATAATCCCATCCTCACCTTGCCACAAGAGTGGCAAATAGCCCAAATCTCCCTCTACTAATGGCTGTTTGTCATTTTCTTAACAATCTCCAAGAAGATCCCCCCTGGTTGCCTATTACACCATGTTGTCATAGGCACACCAATTTCTTCCTTCCACCCAACTAAAACCTGTTTTGCTTTCATTGAAGCCCATTTGCTTTTGCTTATCAACTGTGGCCATGTTGCACTCATAAAAATGTCTCAAATATTTGAACAGAGCTAAAAGAGCCATTCCATAGCATTCTTTTTCTCTAGACCAAACAACACCAATCCCTTTACCCTTCCTTCATGGATTCTATTTTCATGGTATGATAACCAAAATTTGACACAAGACTCTAATAATAATTTGATCAATGGATCATATGGTGAAAGAATTATTTCTTCAGTCTCGCATGTCATACTTGTCTATTTACACATCCCAGTAATATTTTAAAAATATGCCCACTGCATTGGTGACTCACCATTCAGCTGATAATCAACTGTGGCTCTTTGCACCCTTACCTTCTTTTCATTCTCTTTTGTACCGGCCAATCAATCAGTCAATCAGTGACATTTCTTGAGTCTTTATTGTGTGCCAATCACTGAACTCAGTGCTTGGGAGGGTACAGTACAACAGAGTTGGTAGAGACAATCCCTGCTCACAAGGAGCTTGCAGTCTACGGGGGAGAAAGACACTAAAATGAATTCCAGATGGGGGAAATAGGTAGTGTATAAAGATATTTACATAAGTGTTGTGTGACTGGGGTTAGTGTCAAAGGGCTTAAGGGGTACACAACTAAGTGCCTAGTTGGCGGTGAGGGGAGGAAGAATCAGGGAAATGAGGGCTTAGTCAGGGAAAGCCTCTTGGAGAAGATGTGATGTAGGAAGATTTTGAAGATGGGGAGATGGGTGGACTGTTGGACATGAAGGGGAAGGGGATTTCAGGCCTGAGGGAGGACAGTCAAGATCAAGGTACAGAGAGTGGGTTGGCATTAGAGAAGCAGAGTGTACGGACTGAGTTGTAGTGGGAGATCAACAAGGTAAAATAAGAAGCGCAAACCAATGACAAAGAGTTTCTTTGTGATGGAGAGGTGGGTAGGCAACTCTTGGAGGGCTTTGAAGAGTGGGGAGATAGGCACGTAATAGTTTTGAAGAAAAATCCTCTGGACAACAGAGTGAAGTATGGATTGGAGAAGGGAGAGATAGGATGCAGGTAGGTTAGCAAGGAAGCCGAGACAGTAGTCAAGGTGGGAAATAAGTCATTGGATCAGTGGGGTGACAGTTTGGATGGAGCAGTATGGGAAGATTTTAGAGCTGTTTTTCAACCCTGCACAGTTCAACCTTGTATTTATTGTATTGGATTTCATCTTGCTTTTGTGGGATAATTTTGTAATTGGTCTAGGTCTCTTTGGATTTTAGTTAGCTTTTCCAGTGTTTGCAACCCAGCCCAATTTAGAATCATAGACAGATTTTGTGAGTCTATTCTCAGCTCTTCCATCTGACTGCCAATTAATATATTGAATTTCACAGGGCAGACCCTTGTGGGAAGTCACTCAATACTCCTTTGGGTGCAGTTTTCGATTACACCAAGCTTATCTAAAGCAGTCTGTGGTCATTGTGGGACAGAAGCAAAGGCTTACCCTGGTCTAGATAATGTCTTCTGCTTTCCCTTTCTCCTTTTGGTGTGGTATGATTTACCCTTCACAAAACCATATCAGTGGCTTCCTACTATTGTGTGCCCTTCTTTGTGCTTGTAAACTGATTGATTATTTTTTATGGAACCATAACTTTTTGAAGATGGGCACCTTTTCTAATACTCAGTGAATTTTTTAGTCCTCTTTGAGCTCTAAAAATTAATGGTTAGTGGCTCTAATAACATGTCCCAGGCTAAGCCCCCTTTTCCTCAGCTCTCTCTCCCTTCACGTCACTTTGACTCACTCCCTTTGCCCGTCTCCCACTCTTCCCACCCCACAGCACTTATGAATGCATGTATATCTATTATTCTGTGTATATTGATGCCTGTTTACTTGTTTTGATGTCTGTCTCCCCCTTCTAGACTGTAAACCCAGTGTGGGCAGGGATTGTCTCTCTTTATTGCTGAATTGTACTTTCCAAGCACGTACTTAGTACAGTGCTCTGCACATAGTAAGCGCTCAATAAATTCGATTGAATGAGTGAATGAATCTCCCAGTTCTTTAAGTACTCAAATACTACTAAGTGCTTAATGATAATAATAATGATGATAATAATAACAATGGTATTTGTTAAGCACTTACTATGTGCCAGGCAGTGTGCTAAGCGCTGGAGTGGATACAAGCAAATTGGGTTGGACACAGTCCCTGTCCCACGTGGGGCTCACAGTATCGATCCTCCTTTTGCCAGTTGAAGTAACTGAGGCATGGAGAAGTAAAGTGACTTGTCCAAGGTCATACAGCAGACAAGTGGCCGAGCTGGGATTAGAACCCATGACCTTCTGACTCCCAGGGCCGTGCTCTATCCACTATGCCATGCTGTTTCTCTAAGTACCATTGATTGAGTATCAGCCCAGAATGATTTCAATAGATTTGTGGGTTTCTTAGGCACTTTTTAATTGTACTTTTGTCTCTTTCTACTCTGACTTTCTAAACTTCCACATAAATGGGTTATACCTATTTGGTCTTTTTTGTAAGGCCCTTTTCCTAATCATGTGAGTCCACTTCACTTTCCATCTGAGTGGGAAGTGATAAAATTCATTTTTTTTTGCCACCTTTTATGTCATATAATTAGAATCTCTCCTCTAGCTTCTGTTTTTATTACCATGCCTCCAACTGTTCTTTCTTCTCTTATTTAGTAAGTAACCTAATCCACTTACTGCAGCATCCCTTTTGCCCTTCAGGTCATTTCAGAGTTCTGGGTTTGCCACCTTGGCATCTTCTTACCCAGCTGACCCTCCCAATGTGTTGGTTAGAAGTAGTCGTAGTAATAGAACACTGTACTGAGTGCTAGACTGTGAGCCCGTTGTTGGGTAGGAACCGTCTCTGTATGTTGCCAACTTGTACTTCCCAAGTGCTTAGTACAGTGCTCTGCAAACAGTAAGCTCTCAATAAATGTGATTGAATGAATGAATGAATGGAAAAAATACACAGTTGAGAATTTGACACGGCCTAGGGACTCAAAATCTCAGAATAAGGTGGGGAGGGGTTTGGGATGTAGTAGGAAAGATGATTATACAATAAATAAAAAACAACATAAAAGACAACGTGAAAGTACAGAGTCCGGTAGAAGGGGGCTCTGGGGTCTCAAGGTCCTGCGGTGCAGATATCGAGAGTTTAAGTGCTTAGTGCAGTGCTCTGCACACGGTAAGCACTCAGTAAGTACGGTTGAATGAATGAGAGTTTGTCAGTTCGCCATATACCAGGAAGTGGTCACGTTGTGAAGCAGCGTGGCTCAGTGGAAAGAGCACGGGCTTTGGAGTCAGAAGTCATGGGCTCAAGTCCTGACTCCGCCAATTGTCAGCTGTGTGACTTTAGGCAAGTCACTTAACTTCTCTGGGCCTCAGTTACCTCATCTGTAAAATGGAGATTAAGACTGTGAGCCCCCCCGTGGGACAATCTGATCACCTTGTAACCTCCCCAGTTAGAACAGTGCTTTGCACATAGTAAGTGCTTAGTAAATGCCAACATTATTATTATTAAGTGGTCAGTGGGCTTAGCCAGGAGAAGGCCCAATGATTGGTTTGCTTCATATCACCCTGAGGCAAAAGCCCTAATGGCCGCAAAACCTCAGTCGGATCAGCAGCATTTTGTGGCCCCCAAGAACTCAGATGAAAGTGAAGCTTTTGGAGTTCCTACATTGCCTCTTGCGAATCAATTTAGGGAACATGCATGACAGGTTGCGGGATGCCAAAGCATGAAAGACCCTTGGCCCATAATAGACTTTGAACCCCCCAAGTCCTCGAGGTGGCCATTCAAGAATCGCTCACACCCAGAAAGACATACAAATGACTGTAAACGGATTCACCGTTCATTCAGTCAGTCATATTAATAAAAGCTTAGTATTAAGCGCTTAGTACAGTGCTCTGCACGCAATAAGCACTCAATAAATATGATTGAATGAATATTGAGTGCTTACTGTGTGGAGGGCATTGTACTAAGCACTTGGGAGAGTACAATATAATAATAAAATGACTCATTTCCTGCCCACGACAAGCTTACAGACACGGAATCAACCAGGCATTATGGGGCTGATAATCATTTGAAATGAAATCAAAGCGATGTAACAGCCTGTATCAGGGAAGCCATAAACACAACCCACAATGTTTATCGGCAACCCAGAGTTGAATGCTATCACAGAGTTGTGTTACTTAGGCAGCATGCTGACCAAAAATGTAAGAATCGTCAGTGAATTGGATCAACACATTCTTCGGGTGACCATCAGACAAAGTAAGGCAGCAGTGTCTCAAGGTCCCCATCCTAATGAAGGTCTACAGAGCTGCAGGGTTGTCGTACTTACCTACAGCTGGAAGATTTGGACCCCACCCAGACATCATAGTGGAACAAAGAAGGCATGAGCTATATTTTCTCCTGCTTTGAAATCTGCAGTTTTCACATTATTTTTCCTTTGCTGTCACTTCCTTCTTTACCCTTCTAGGAGTTTTAGACTAATATCCTGGAGTATGCAACCTCAGCATTCAGAAAAAAAATTAGTGGGTTGTGAAGCATGACATAATTTTTGAGTTGTAAATACCAGGATTGGCCAAGCATAAAGTAGATGAAACATGTGAAAGTTTGTTTACTGGACAGACTAATAATTCAGAGTACCTTTGCAAGCTCGATAAATAATTTACAGTTTATTTAGGCTATTGAGACCATAAATTTACACAACTCTAAATTGTTATATTGTACATTATATATTTGATTACAGTTTATTCTCTGCTTATCAAAGAATGCAAGAACTGCCTAGAGTTCATAAAAATATTTTCAATTGCCTCAGAATCTTACTTTCTAATCCATTATAGTAGTGCCATTTTAAATGTAGTAAGGGTTACCTAGAAAACAAATTGAATAATTGTCAAGCCATTGGAAATCAATACAAATTTGCAGAAACTTATTAATATTGATGTGGTTTTGTATTCTAGTGTTAAGAACTTATAATAATGTCAGGTTTCATTCCTTAGCTAACCATTCAATTCTGTCACTTTTATTTTACTTCATTCCTTCTCTTCCTCTATTTTCCCACCTCTATTCCCCCTTCTTTCTCTCTTCTTCTTTTGTTGCACTGAAATATTCCTTTCTATTCTTGCCAAGGTTTAAATTCTCCATCTCTGCAACCTTTTTCTTATGAGCACATAGTGGAGAAAGCCATAAAATTCATTCATTCATTCAATCGTATTTATTGAGCGCTTAGTGTGTGCAGAGCATTGTACTAAGTGCTTGGGAAGTACAAGTCGGCAACATATAGAGACGGTCCCTACCCAACAATGGGCTTACAGTCATTGTGGCTCAGTGGAAGAAGCCCAGGCTTGGGAGCCAGAGGTCATGGGTTCTAATCCCGCTCCGCCGCTTGTCAGCTGTGTGACTTTGAGTAAGTCACTTCACTTCTCTGGGCCTCAGTTCCCTCATCTGTAAAATGGGGATGAAGAGTGTGAGCCCCACGTGGGACAACCTGATCACCTTGTATCCATCCCAGTGCTTAGAACACTGCTTTGCTCATAGTAAGTGCTTAACAAATGCCATCATTATTATTATTATAAAATACCCCCTCTCCCTCCCAGATTTCATGACGGGGAAGGAGAAGAAAAGGGAGAAAAGCAACTACTGTCTTACAGTTTCTGTAATAATAATAGTAATAATAATAATAATGATGACCTATGATTCAAGATAGTTCCTTCTCCAGGTTTCAGAATGGACAAATAATTTTCTATGTCACACACTCTCACCTGGCAGTTCTCCTTTTCAGCCTCTCCTTCCTGCTCTCTTTCTTCTTTACTCATAAACTTAGTCAGTCAGTCAATCATTGTTATGAATTGAGCGCTTACTATGTGCAAAGTACTATACTGTGCACTTGGGGAGAGTACAATGCAACAGCGTACAGCAGTAGCAGCAATAGCAAAATCCCCGTGCGTGTAAGTCTCCATTATGAGACTCTGAACAGGCAGCAACAGAGAGTCATGCAGACCCACAAGAGCAGGAGTAGGCTTTCATTCAGTCTTATTTATTGAGCGCTTACTGTGTGCAGAGCACTGTACTAAGCACTTGGGAGAGTACAATACAACAATAAGCAGACACATCCCCTGCCCACAATGAGCTTACAGTCTAGAGAATCTCTTGGCAGGATTGGAGGAGGAAGGCTGTATTACTGAAAATACAGCCTTTTCCTGAAATATTGAATTGGAAATGATCCACTGTTTTAGGAGGTTGAGGGTACTGTGGGTGGCCTTTTTTTCCCCTTATTAAAGCCCTAAAAAACACAGAATGTTTTTTGTCTTGGGTTTATATTTTCCAGGCACTCCAAATACATTTGACTGTAGACATACCCTTGGGTTCTCTTTCTTAATAATAGTGAGTTATATTAGTATGTTTGGGAGCTTGCGGCACACAATAAGCGCTCAATAAATACGATTGAATGAATGAATGAAGTTTGGGACAGTGAAATCTAGCAAACTGCGGTGTCTGATTTGATTTTATTGTATGTATCCCAGTGCTTAGCACAGTGCGTGACACATACTAAGCACTTTACAAATGACATAATTATCATTTTTATTATCTTAAAATGTTGGGGTCATATATTTTTTAATACACAAGGCTAAAGTAGCACTTTGGTCTTGGTTAAGTATTCATAGTCCTTATATTCATTGTGAAATGCACCAACATGATCTTTGCTTTACACTTAAAGAAGCCAAGACAGGACAGAAGTTAATTACTAAGGTAAACCCCTGACTCCCCTACTTAGCCTGCTGGGTCACACTGCCCCAACTGCTAATCCTTTTGAAAAGCCAGTTCCTTCAAATTTAAACATTAACATATAGGTTTGCTATTTGTAGGTTTGAAAACAAAACAGAGTTAAAAACCTTTGACCTGAGTTTTTTCTCTAGATTCTGGTTTGGTAATTCTTGGAAGATCTTTCACATCCATAAGGGATCTTCTGTGTGTCTTTTCCTTTGAGGAAACAATTCCCAGGCATAAAAGTGATTGTATTCATTTACAACAACATAGTAACATAGACGTTGTTAGGGGCTACTTTATTACTTGAAACTTTGACTTTAAAAATTTTAGCTTTAACAGAAAATATCCTTAGAAATTATGGGGCATGTATAAATTCTATTAGCCATAGACGAGAAGTACGGTTTTTGATGTACTCCATTCGAGCTTTAACAGAAAATATCCTTAGAAATTATGGGGCATGTATAAATTCCATTAGCCATAGACGAGAAGTATGGTTTTTGATGTACTCCATTTGAAAAATGTTCTTTTTGAGAAAGGCATAATTGAATTGTTCACACCATCCCTTAGTCAAGTCTTAGTCTTGCTCATGTGATTATTTTTTGAGATATGGGCAGTCCTTGATTTAAAACACATCAAGTTATGACAATTTGCAGGCTTCATTCCTCCCAAGCCAACCTTTTAGCTCCAACCTGATTACCTTTTATCTACCCCAGCGCTTAAAACTATGCTTGCCACATAGTCAGCGCTCAACAAGTACCATAATAATAATAATAATAATTATTATTATTATTATTATTATTATTATTATTATTCCAGCTGAACTTGGCTGTCAACTCTCTTGCCTCCGTCCCCTCTCTCCCACTGTTCTCCTGGCTTGGAACACCCTCCCTTGTCACGTCAGTCAGAGCTGAGCAGCTCTCCCCACATTCAGATCCCTCCTAAAATCCCACTTCCTCCAACAAGCTTTCCTCAATTAATTTCCCAGCCTCCCTTCAGCCAACTCTAATCCTAATGAATTTATTTGCATGTATGTGCATACATATATGAGCAGTTTATTTTGACCACTTAAGTTGTAAGTGGTTTTATGTTCATAGACATGTTTTATGTTTTGCATTTATAAAATATTTTATGTCTTTTTTTGTATGTAAATTTCTTGTTATCAGAGGACGTGTCCTTTAATGTTCCATATTTCCCAACCACCTAGTAAAGTGCACCACACTAAGGGAGCCCTAAATTCATGCTGCTGCAAACTGTAGTACTTAAAATTTTTTTTATGATCTTTCGTTTAGTGCTTGCTATGTACCAGGCACTATACTAAGCCCTGGAGTAGACACCAGCTAATCAGGTTGGACACAGTCCATGTCCCATGTGTGGCTCACAGCCTAAATCCTCATTTTACAGATGAAGGAACTGAGGCACAGAGAAGTTAAGTGACTTGTCCCAGATCACACAGCAGACAAGTGGCAGAGCTGGGATTAGAACCCAGATCCCTCATACTTTGACTGTAAGTCCTATGTGGACAGTGTCCAACCTGATAAGCTTGTATTTCCCCCAGTGCTTAGTACAGTGCTGAGGACGTATTCAGCACATAACAAAATTCCATTAAAGAAAAAATGGGTTGTCTACATGTCCATTATACTTCCAGGAAATAGAAGTTGGTGACCTAATTGGAGCTTTGCAGATTCAGTGTAAGTGCATTAATGAAGTTATTTAACTAATAGTCAAATTTATGAGCACTCAGTATGTACTAAGCACTTGGAGAATACAATATAACAGACGCGTTCCCTGCCCACAATGAGTTTACATTCTGGAGGGAGCATACGGTCTAGAATTTACAGCATACCCATAATTTAGTACACAATTCTGGCATATTTGGTTAAAAAATAGGGTATCCATCCTTAGTTCAGGAACCAATCCGTTATGTAAAGCATTATTCTGTGAAATAAATTGAAACCTTTTAAATTCATGCCAGTTACCACAAAGCTTTTAGTTTAACTATTTGTGTCACAAATCCAAGAGCAGCTTATATTCTCTTGGCAGTGTTTTAATTTTAAAGGCATATCCAAAGGTTGAATTTTACATAGGAGTTTGCGGAAAATTTTGAATGTTTTATTACCTAGCGCCCAGTTGGAGAAAAATCTAGTGAAGACATCTTTCCATTTTCTGGGATCTGAACTGTTGGGGAAAATCACTTTCCAGTTTGGGGGCTATCCAGTTTCTGCTTATTGATGTTGGTTGTCTTGCTCATCAACATCTTTGTCAGATGGTGTAGGAAAGAGCCAGCTAAAATTAGGTTTGCTGCCCCTGGACAGTTGTTGGGAAGTTTGTGAGATAATAATAATTATAATAATATTATTAATATTATATAATATATATTATATAAGATGGGTTAGTTGACACACCAAAGGCTGTTGTGAGGCCTAGAGTTAATCTAAGACTACACAGTTTTTGTGGTAGAAAGGCCAGCTCTTTATGTCCTGAAGTTTCTCTATGTGCAGGGGTGTGTGGGGCTTTAAAAAAAAGTAGAGTGACTGTGAAGGAGAGGGGAACTTTGGCAGAGTGCACCCAGTTAAGTTAAAAAAAAATTGCATCTCTGAAAAAAGGTTCCTTATTTCGATTTTTTGTCTCTTCCCTCATTGTCTGTCCCCTCCCATCCCCTCAGACCACACCCAGCTATGCTTCTGTATGTGGATGTAGTGGGGTGTTGGCTTTGTACTTGTCCCCCAGGATATTTCATGAATGCTCAGCATAGATTATCCTGCTCTGACTACAAACCAATGTCCATTGCAGCTTCTCTTGTTTTTAAAACTTTCTAGTTGCTCACCCAGCTTAGAGCAAATTCTAAGACAAATATGTGAAGAAGTTGCACATTCTTCTTACTCTAAGCACAATAGGGAGAAAACAATCAATTAACACCTGGTGAATCACCTTTTCCATGATTTTATAAAATTTATTTGATTTCTGGAAATCTTCCCGCATTCATGACCAAGCTGATTGGGAAAAAAAAAAAATGAATCCTTAACTACAAGCTTTGGAAAATGCCCCCCACCCCACCCCTTCTAGACTGCGAGTCCATTGTTGGGTAGGGAATGTCTCTAGTTGTTGCTGAATTGTACTTTCCAAGGTCTTAGTACAGTGCTCTGCATACAGTAAGAGCTCAATAAATTTGAGTGAATGAATGAGTGAATGAAAATAGAAATTCCAACACGTTCACCTATGCTGATTTCCTATATTATCTTCAGGAACTGTAGCTCAGTCTGTTGTGTTTTGCCAAGTCATTGACTTGGTTGGAAAGCATTCATTTGATTAGAGATGGCCATAGTTCAGGGGCAGCCTCAAGAGTCTTATCTGGGGGTTAATTGCAGATGGTCTCATTGAAGGAATAGTTTGTTTCAGCTTCAAGGGTTGAGTTTTAGAGCATCCTACAGTCTGGTCGATCAGTCAATCAATCAATCAGTCGTATTTATTGAGCGCTTACTGTGTGCAGAGCACTGTACTAAGCGCTTGGGCAGTACAAGTTGGCAACATATAGAGACAGTCCCTACCCAACAGTGGGCTCTGTATACAAATCAGAGTTCATTAGCACCCTTGTTTCCTGTTGGGCTGGGTAAAGAGTTTTCAAGAGAACAGAAATGAGTATTCTTGAATGCAACTAAAACCAAGGGAAAGGAGACCATCAGTTTTTTTCAGAGGATTGTTTTCTTGAGGATGGTTATTGTGCCCCTCTGTCAGTGGTGTAGGTTGCCAGAATGGGCAGAGCATGAAATTTATTTTATGTGTTCTAAATAATTCAGGAAAGATTGTTTATAATTTAGGAATAATTTTCCAGAGGGCAGAGCAAGTAAAATCCTCTGAAGAAGTTGCTGTTTATGTTTGCATCTTTTTGTGTGGAATTTTCAAGTTTTTCATTTATTGTCATATTTATTGAGTGCTTACTGTGTGCAGAGCACTGGACTAAGTGCTCGGGAAGGAATTTTTAGATTCCATGCAAGTTTTCTCCAATTTTCCCTCCCAAAATCCCACCAAAATCCCACCTCCAACCCACCTTCCCTGATTAAATGCCATCAGCCCAAACCACATCAACCCAGCAGCCACCTCTAGATGTAGATATTCATTGATTTCCACTCTCTCCAGCACTGAGGTATATTTTTGTAATTGGTTATACAGTCTGTTTCTTCTGATTATCCTATTTGTAAATGTTTTTATGCCTGCCTCCATTAGAGTATAGAGTTGTACCCAGAGAACATGTCTTTTCATTCAGTCATATTTATTGAGTGCTTAGTGTGTACAGAACACTGTACTAATTGCTTGGGCGAGTACATTATAACAACAGACACATTCCTGCCCACAATGAGCTTTTGTGTCTGTTGTACTTTTCTAAGCATCTGATAGAGTAAATTGCACCCAGTGGGTTCTCAGTAATAGTGATTGTGGCATTTAAGTGCTTAGTATATGCCAAGCACTGTATTAATCACTGGGGTAGAGAAAAGATAATCAGGTCCCAGGTCTAAGTAGGAAGAAAAACAGATCTCCAGTGGCTGCCTGTCAACCTATGCATCAAGCAAAAACTCCTCACTCTCGGCTTCAAGGCTGTCCATCCCCTCGCCCCCTCCTACCTCACCTCCCTTCTTTCCTTCTCCAGCCCAGCCTGCACTCTCCACTCCTCTGCCACTAACCTCCTCCCTGTACCTCGTTCTCGCCTGCCCCACCGTCAACCCCCGGCCCACATCCTCCCCCTGGCCTGGAGTGCTTTTCCTCCACACATCTGCCAAACTAGCTCTCTTCCTCCCTTCAAAGCCCTACTGAGAGCTCACCTCCTCCAAGAGGCCTTCCCACACTGAGCCCCCTTTTTCCTCTCCTCCTCCCCATCCCCCCCACCCTTCCTCCTTCCCCTCCCCACAGCACCTGTATATATATTTGTACAGATTTATTACTCCATTTATTTTACTTGTACACATTTACTATTCTATTTATTTTGTGAACAATGTGCATTTAGCTTTAATTCTATTTGTTCTGATGACACCTGTCCACATGTTTTGTTTTGTTGTCTATCTCCCCCCTTCTAGACTGTGAGCCCGTTGTTGGGTAGGGACCGTCTCTATATGTTGCCAACTTGTACTTCCCAAGCGCTTAGTACAGTGCTCTGCACACAGTAAGCGCTCAATAAATACGATTGAATGAATGAATGAGTGAATATGGAATCCCCATTGTACAAATGAGGGAATTGAGGCCCAGAGACGTCAAGTGTCTTGCCCAGAGTTTCACAGCATATCTGTGGCAGAGCCAGGATTCAAACCCAGGTCCTTCTGACTCTTAGGCCCCTGCTCTCTTCACTAGGTCATGCTGCTTCTCCTTGGCCAGGTTTCCCCTTCCAGCTAGGGATGGAGTTGATCCACACTGGCATAGATAGTGCAGTACACAGGAAATCACCTGATTTGGAGATGTCCAAGGAAATCAGGCCAAAGTCTAGGAAAGCTGCTCATCAGGAATCATTTGACAGACAGCACACTCCCCAAATATGAAGATTTCCGTACATATATATATATGAAATACATATGTAAAATGTAAAAATATATTTATGTAAAACACATACACACTCAAACCACAAAACAAAATTTCCACACTTCAGTATTATCTTATCGCAGAGTAGTCCAACTCCAGAACTACCCGCTTCTCCTGAAAAATTACCCTTCCGCTATCCAAAGTGGGGAAGGTTGTTAAAAACTGAACCCCAGTCTTTGTAAAGGCAGAGAAGTTTTCAGCAATTGGATAAAGGCAAACAGAATCTCTGCATATAGACACCAAGAGATAGAAGTTGTTTGACATAACTTAGAAATGAAACATTGTTTGCTGAAATATTTTTTTCCCTGTTTCACATTTCACCGGTGCAGATGATTAAATTACGACATATTAAAGTACAAGTTTGCTAAAAGAAGCAACAAAAATGGTTGCTCTGGTTTTGGCCACTAATTTGTGCTGTCAGCTTGTTAAGATTAATTAAATACTGTAACCGAATATCAGAATTGGTTTATTTTTACATGTCATACAATCACCAGTATGTTTTATTTACTACCTAATGCACACTTCCTTTGGACAATTATATCCTTAAGTATAACAGAGTTGTTATATGGTTGCATTTCCCTGTGTTTTGATGTTTAAAAAAACAAATAAACAGAAAAGCTAAATCTTCAGTTCCATCACAGCTGAAAGATCATCTGTTCTCTTAACCTATACTTTTAATTATTTTTCTACATAAAATACCAAAAATGTTTATCACTGAAGTCTATGATCCTGATTGACAGTTGCATGTTGTTTTTAACATCTGCTAGTTATAATTAAGAAAAATCTCTTGAATTCATGCTATGTAATTTTATCTTGTTAGCATCCTTTTATCAAGAATGCCAAGCCAGTATCAATTTTAAGAGACCTGATCACAGAAGCAATGGAAATCAAGGCTAAGAGACACGAAGAACAACAGCGAGAACTGGAAGAGGAAGATGAAAATTCGGTTCGTAGTTATCTACTATTTTATTAATCATTTTTAAAAATGATTTTTTTTACTCCCCCTACCCCCAACCCCCATTTTTTAAAACTTTATGGTTCCCTCCTTCTACTAGCCAACTGGAGTGACCAGAATCAACCTAAAGGGCATATTAGCTTTTTATCAATTTAGAACTACAGCATGGCCTAGTGGATAGGATGCCAGGGAGTCAGAAGGACCTGGCTTCTAATCCTGGTTCCTCCACTTCCTTAATAATAATTATAACATTTGCTAAGTACTTACTATGTGCAAAGCACTGTTCTAAGCACTGGGGAGGATACAAGGTGATCAGATTGTCCCACGTGGGGCTCACAGTCTTAATCCCCATTATGAGGTAACTGAGGCCCAGAGAAGTTAAGTGACTTGCCCAAAGTCACACAGCTGACAATTGGCAGAGCTGGGATTTGAACCCATGACCTCTGACTCCCAAGCCTGTGCTCCTTCCATCGAGCCACGCTACTTCTCTGTGCTTCCTTGCTATGTGATCTCAGACAAGTCACTTCTCTGGGCCTCAGTTACCTCATCTGTAAAATGTTAGTATGTTTGGTTTTGTTCTCTGTCTCCCCCTTTTAGACTGTGAGCCCACTGTTGGGTAGGGACTGTCTCTATATGTTGCCAATTTGTACTTCCCAAGCGCTTAGTACAGTGCTCTGCACATAGTAAGCGCTCAATAAATACGATTGATGATGATGATGATGACTGTGAGCCCCGTGAGCGACAGGGACTCTGTCCAATCTAATTACCTTGTATGTACCCCAGCACTTAGAACAGTGCATGACACGTGGTTAAGCACTTGCAAAAAAAAGTACCATCAGGTTTTTCTCAGCGCTTAGAACAGTGTTTGGCACATAGTAAGTGCTTAACAAATACCATCATCATCATCATTATTATTATTATTATTAACTACACTTTGAAAAATCTCATTCAGTGCTGTTAAGGCCAGTATTCTCAGTCTAAAATGGATGTGTCCGCGAATGAGGATAATCCTATTTCTTCATAGAATGGCCCATTTGCAAATCATTTGCCCTATTGAGGGCGAATGTAGCCTGGTCTCTACAGCTACTGTTTGGGAAGCCTGTCCACAGCCTCTATCTTTTCATTTCACTGAAGGCGCGCATTGCGTCCGCTCCAATGGTTTCATCCTTGGCTTTTCCACCACAGGTAAAATTGTTGCTCAGTTGCCTCTAGAGGTATTTCACCATCAGTAAGACGCCCTTGAGTCGTTTTTCATTAGAGAATGTTGGTCTGCACTGAGCCATCCATTCATGCTCACCTGGTCTCCTTATAGCCAACAGCCTGCATTAGGAAGTGGTTGGATGGGTTTGGCTGCTATTTGAGACTGTGGATCAGCATAATAATAACAATAATAATAATAATAATGGTATTTGTTAAGCACTTTCTATGTGCCAAGCACTGTTCTAAGCACTGGGGTAGATAGAAGGTAAATAAGATGGACACAGTCCCTGTCCCATGTGGGGCTCACAGTCTTCATCCCCAATTTACAAATGAGGTCACTGAGGCCCAGAGAAGTGAAGTGACCTGCCCAAGGTAGCACAGCAGACAAGGGGCACAGCCAGGATTAGAACCCATGCCCTCTGATTCCCAAGCCTGTGCTCTTGCCACTAGGTCATGCACGTTTCAGTTTCTTCCCAAGTACTCTTTAAGCATAATCTCTTTTTGTGTGAATGTGTGTGTGCAGTTATTTAAGTACTTACTATGTGCCAAGCAGTGTACTAAATGCTGGATTAGATATAAAATAATTAGTGTTGGTAACATCTGCCCCCCGTTAATAATAATAATAATAACAATAATGGTGGTATTTATAAAGCGCTTACTATGTGCCAAGCACTGTTCTAAGAGCTGGGGTAGATACAAGGTAATCAGGTTGTCCCACGTGGGGCTCACAGTCTTAATCCCCATTTTACAGATGAGGTAACTGAGGCACAGAGAAGTTAAGTGACTTGCCCAAAGTCACACAGCTGACAAGCGGCAGAGCCGGGTTTAAGCACCCAGGACCTCTGACTCCCAAGCCCGTGCTCTTTCCTCTGAACCAGGCTGCTTCTTCACAAACTTTATGTGTAACACTTTCATAGCCCCCACCCGCAACCTGAGAGTCAGCCATCGAAATGATCTTGTTGAGACACAGTCCCGTCCCACATAGGTCATAGTCTACAGGACAGGGAGAACAGGTATTTAATCCCCATTTTTTCCCCATCTGAGGCAACTGAGGCACAGAGAAGTTGTGACTTCCCAAAGTCACCCAGCAGATAAGTGGCAGAGCCAAGATTAGAACCCGAGTCCTCTGATTCTCAGGCCCTTGTTTTTCTTTCTTTCATTCATTCATTCAATCATATTTATTGAGCGCTTACTGTGCGCAGAGCACTGTACTATGCGCTTGGAAAGTACAGTTCAGCAATAAAGAGAGACATTCCCTGCCCACAGCGGTCTTATAGTCTGGTGGGGGAAACAGACATCAAAACAAGTAAACAGGCATCAATACAAATAAATATAATTATATATTTATACAAATATACGTAATTGCTGTGGGACAGGGAGAAGGGGGATGAGCAAAGGGAGCAACTTGAGGTGATGTGGAAGGGACGGAGAGCTGAGGAAAAGGTGGCTTAGTCTGGGGAGGCCTTTTGGAGGAGGTGAGCCTTCAGTAGGGCTTTGAAGGGGGGAAGAGTGATTGTTTGGCAGTTGTGAGGAGGGAGGGCATTCCAGGCCACAAGTAGGATGTGGGCCAAGGGTTGGCGGCGAGACAGGTGAAGTCAAGGCACAGTGAGAAGATTAGCACCAGACGAGCGGCGTGTGCAGGCCGGGATGTAGAAGAAGAGAACCGAAGTGAGGTAAGAAGGGGCAAGGTGATGGAGAGCTTTGAAGCCAAAAGTGAGGAGTTTTTGTGTGATACGGAGATTGATAGGCAACCACTGGAGATTTTTGAGGAGCGGGGTGACGTGCCCTGAACGTTTCTGTAGAAAGATAATCCAGACAGCAGAGTGAGGTTTGGACTAAAGTGGAGAGAGGCAAGATGTTGGAAGGTCAGAAAGGATGCTGATGCAGTAATCCAGTTGGGATAGGATGAGTGTACTAAAGCGGTCGCAGTTTGGATGGAGAGGAAAGGGCGGATCTTGACAAAGTTGTGAAGGTGAGCCCGGCATGATTTGGTGACGGATTGGATATGTGGGGTGAATGAGAGAGAAGGGTCGAGGGTGACACCAACACTGTGGGCTTGTGAGATAGGAAGGATGGTTGTGCCGTCCACAGTAATGGGAAAGTTCAGGAGAGCACAGGGTTTGGGAGGGGAGATAAGGAGCTCTGTCTTGGACATGTTGAGTTTTAGGTGGCGGGAGGACATCCGAGTAGAGTTGTCCTGAAGGCAGGAGGAGATGCGAGCCTGGAGGGAGGAAGAGAGAACAGGGGAGGAGATAAAGATTTGGGTGTCATCTACATAGAGGTGGTAGTTGAAGTCTTGGAAGCAAATGAGTTCTTCAAGGGATTGAGTGTAGATGGAAAATAGAAGGGGACCAAGAACTGAACCTTGAGGGACCCCTCCAGTTAGTGCTGTTTTTCTGTGCACCCTCATTTGGTTGGTTCAGTGTTGCTGAGTGAGACACTCACACCCTCTAAGCTAATCATTGGGGTCTTCATTAGAAATGTCTACATACATGTTTCCCAACTGCTGTGGCTCCATGTTGGGTTTCATTCTGAGTAACAGGGCACACTTCTGGGCATCCTCACACGGGTGCCTGAACATAGAAGATAAGTCCAAGCAGCATGGCCTAGTGGGTAATCAATCAATCAATCAATCAATCGTATTTATTTAGCGCTTACTGTGTGCAGAGCACTATACTAAGCACTTGGGAAGTACAAGTTGGCAACATATAGAGACAGTCCCTACCCAACAGTGGGCTCACAGTCTAGAAGGGGGAGACAGAACAAAACCAAACATATTAACAAAATAAAATAAATAGAATAGATATGTACAAGTAAAATAAATACATAAATAAATAAATAGAGTAATAAATATGTACAAACATATACATATATACAGGTGCTGTGGGGAAGGGAAGGAGGTAAGATGGGGGATGGAGGGGGGATGAGGGGGAGAGGAAGGAGGGGGCTCAGTATGGGAAGGCCTCCTGGAGGAGGTGAGCTCTCAGTAGGGCCTTGAAGGGAGGAAGAGAGGTAGCTTGGTGGATCAATCAATCAATCAATCAATCGTATTTATTGAGCGCTTACTATGTGCAGAGCACTGTACTAAGTGCTTGGGAAGTACAAATTGGCAACACATAGAGACAGTCCCTACCCAACAGTGGGCTCACAGTCTAAAAGGCGGAGACAGAGAACAGAACCAAGCATACCAACAAAATAAAATAAATAGGATAGAAATGTACAAGTAAAATAAATAAATAAATAAATAAATAAATAAATAAATAGAGTGGCGGAAGTGCGGAGGGAGGGCATTCCCCCAGGGTAGGGCACGGGCCTGGGTTCTAATCCCTTTTCTGCTATTTGTCTGCTGTGTGACCTTGGGCAAGTCAATTCACTTGTCTATGCCTCAGTTATCGCATCTGTAAAATGGGGATTAAGAATGTGAGCCCTGTGTGGGACAGGGAATGTACAACCTGATTAGCTTGTTTGTACCCCGGCACTTAGAACGGTGCCTGGCACATAGTAAACACAAATCAAATACCATAAAAAAAGTCCATGTTGTGCTCAGTTATTTTTCCATCTGGTAAAGCGAATGGCACTCCCAGCATACGGCCGGAACCTATTCCACGCCTTCCACATAGACTCATGGCAGACAGGTGTAAAAAGAATGTGCTCACTGTCTGGTCACTGTCTCGTTGGGTATACCTTCAATTTTGGTCTGCAGAAATAGTGTGCCACAGAATAGAAAGTATTTTTGAAGCACTGGACTAAAAGAAGGTGTGTGTTTTGAATTATGCTTAGGTTAGCCTTGATGCTTTCTGCCATGTCACCCTCTGTCTCTTCTACTTTTGAAGTCGCTACATTCATTTCTGCTATAACATAGATTTTCTTTACAAGACCTGCATATGACACGGTGGAGGAATTAGGGAGCGTTCTTCCACCACCGCAAGTCTTCTCTGGTATAACACAAATCTCCAAGTTGGCGCAACTAGATTTCGTATACGAACAAACAGTTGTGCATGTAGTCAGAGCGTGATGCTGCTATGGCTCCCATCTTCAGCCGTAGTCTTAGTATACTGAAGTGAACAGTACTTTTTGTTTCTCCAATTTTGCACTATTTAAGACCATGAAATAGCCTTGAGCTGTAAGGATATACAGCTAGTAGTGGATGTAATCATATAGGAATTTTATTGAAAACTTCAGTCATGGTGGTATCTTTGAACTATTTCTCCCCTAACCTTTTGATTCTAATTGAATCAGTGGTTACATTCAATCCCGTGAGGGTCTGCAAGAGCACACATCCCACCTTAGAGAACTCCTTGAATTAGTATTTAGTCTTCTTGTATGCATTGCCCAACTGAGCGCTTAATCTCAATACTGGAAACCCCAGCCTGACACTGGGGCTCTGAATGAAGTCAATGATGGACTATTTCTAGTAGATGAAAGTGATTCTAATAGAAAGTTCAGGCCTCAAAGCTACTGAGAAAGCTGGCTGTGTATTCATTTTGAATTTTTTCGTTGTCCAAACAAGAGGAAATGTTGTGCTCACTTTTAATACTAATATATTTGGACTTGGAAAGCAAAGTAGAAGCAGCGTGTCCTAATGGATAGTGTACATAGTGGTCATGGGTTCGAATTCTGACCCAGCCACTTGTCAGCTGTGTAACCTTGGGCAAGCCACTGAACTTCTCCGTGCCTCAGTTACCTCATCTGTAAAATGGGGATTAAGACTGTGAGCTCCACGTGGGACGACCTGATCACCTTGTATCCCTCCAGCGCTTAGAACAGTGCCTTGCACTTAGTAAGTGCTTAACAAATACCACCATTATTTATTATTTATTTACAGGCCCGGGAGGGTGTGAAGGAGAGAATTGGAGGAGAGTCAGTCAATCGCATTTATTAATGCGATTAATAATGCTTGGAAGAGAATAATATGACGATAAACAGACACATTCCGTGCCCACAATGAGCTTACAGTCTTGAGGGGAGACAGACATTAATGTAAATAAATAAATGACAGATATGAACACAAGTGTTGGGGGGCTGGAAGAGGGGATGAATAAAGGGAGCAAGTCAGGGCGGTGTGGAAGGGAGTGGGAGAAGAGGAAAGGGGGCCTTAATCAGGGAAGTCTTGAAAAAGTTGTGCCTTCAGTAAGGCTTTGTAAGGAGGGAGAGTAATTGTCTGTTGGATATGAGGTGGGAGGGTGTTCCAGGCTAGAGGCAGGCCATGGAGGAGAGGTTGTCAGCAAGACAGAGGTGATTGAGGTACAGAGAGAAGGTTAGCTTTAGCAGAGTGAAGTATATGGGTTGAGTTGTAGTAGAAGAGTAGCAAGGTGAGGTAGGAGGGAGCAAGGTGATTGAGCACTTTAAAGGCAGTGGTGAGGAGTGTCTGTATGGTACACTTAGTACAGTGCTTTGTACACAGTAAGTGCTTAATAAATATGGTTGAATGAATGCAGAAGTGGCTAGGCAACCCCTGGAGCTTCTTGACAAGTGGGGAAACATGGCCTGAACATTCTTGAAAAAAAATTATCCAGACAGAAAAGTGAAATAAGGACTGGAGTGGGGAGAGACGGGGCACAGAGAGGTCAGCAAGGAGGCTGATAGTTTTAGACAGTGGATGTAGACAATTCGCTCAAGGGGTTTGGAGAGGAAGGGTAGGAGAGAGATGGGGCAATAACTGGAGGGAGCTGTGAGGTCAAGGGAGGACTTTTTTAGGGTTGGGGAGGCATAGGCATGTTTGAAAGCAGTGGGGGAGAAACCATTGGAGAGGGAACAGTTGAAGATGGCTGTCAGGGAAGAAAGAAGGGATGGGGGGCAAATGTTTTTTTAAGATGAGAAGGGATGGGGTCATTTGCGCAGTTGGAAGGGTGGATTTTGAGAGAAGATTGGAGATCTCTTGAGATACTATTGGGAAGGATGGGAGAGTTGAAGGGGCAAGAGGAGGGAGGGACTGAGGAGAAGCTGGAGAGATTTTAGGGAGATCACACCTGATCGTTTCAATTTTCTCAATAAAATGTGTGGCCAGGTCACTAGGGGCGAGGGATGGGGGAGGCAGGGGAAAGGAGGGCCCTTGATTCCAGTTGCATATTCATAATAATGATTGTTGCATTTGTTAGTGTTTACTATGTACAAAGCGCTGGGGTACATAAAATATAAGCAGATCAGGAAGCAGTTTTTGTCTCACATGGGGCTCAGTCTAAAAGAGAGGGAAAGCAGGTGTTTTACCCCCAGTTTACAGATTCATTCATTCAATCGTATTTATTGAGCGCTTACTGTGTGCAGAGCACCGTACTAAGCACTGGGGTACCTGAGACACAGAGAAGTTAAGTGACTTGCCCAAGCTCATAGGTCAGGCAGTTGGTAGAGTCAGCATTAGAACCCAGATTTTCCGACTACCAAGCCTGTGCTTTATCCATTACGCCACCCTGCTTCTCTGACTTTGGCTTTTGGGGGATATTCTCAGTCGTTTGTGTCTACAGCTGTGGAAAGAGGAAAGAAGTTGGGGCTCCCAGCTGAGGAAAGGGTTAACTCCTCCAATATAATAATCGCTATTATTATTATCATCATCGTCATCATTTTTACATCTGTTAAGCACTTATTCTGTGCCAAGCACTGTATTAAGCAGCATGGCAAATACAAGATAATCAGGTTGGACACAGTTCCTGTCTCACCTGAGACTGGTTGTCTAAGAAAGGAGGGAATAGGATTTAATCCCCATTTTGCAGTTAAGGAAACTGAGGTACAGAGAAGCCAAGGTCACAAAGCAGCAAAGTGGCAGAGCTGGTATTTAGAACACAGGTCTTCTTAATCCCAGGCTTGGGTTTTTACCATTTAGGCCAGTTGATAAAGCAGCCCTGTTCCAGAGGAGCTAATGGGATAGAGTAAACTAATACTGAAGGCAGCAAGCAATAGTCGATTTATTGCTTTGATTCTCTCTACTAGAAGTAAGGCCAAAACGACATTAGAAGAGAAGATCCCTGCCCACAGTGGGCTCACAGTCTATGGGGAGGGTTGGGGGGAGACAGACATCAATACAAGTAAACAAGCATCAACATAAATAAATAGAATTGTAGATATGTACATGTATACATAAGGGCAGGGAGGGGGATGAGCAAAGGGAGTGAGTTGAGCTGATGCAGAAGGGAGGGGAAGCTGAGGAAAAGTGGGGCTTAGTCTGGGAAGGCCTCTTGGAGGAGGTGTACCTTCAATAGGGCTTTGAAGGGGGTAGAGTGATTATCTGGCGGATTTGAGGAGGGAGGTGTTCCAGGCCTGAGGTAAGATGTGGGTCAGGAATTGTCAGGTAGTCATTGGCAAAACATAGGGCAAAATGGCATTGTGGCCCAGAGCAGGGCTTTGAAGGTCGTCCTGAGCATATCTAGATTCATTCATTCATTCAATCATATTTATTGAGCACTTACTGTGTGCAGGGCACTGTACTAAGCTCTTGGGAAGTACAAGTTAGCAACATATAGAGACGGTCCCCACCCAACAACGGGCTCACAGTCTAGAAGGGGGAGACAGACAACAAAACAAAACATGTGGACAGGTGTCAAGTCATCAGAATAAATAGAAGTAAAGCTAGATGCACATCATTGACAAAATAAATAGAATAGTAAATATGTACAAATAAAATAAATAGAGTAGTAAATCTGTACAAACATATACAGGTGCTGTGGGGAGGGGAAAGAGGTAGGGTGGGGGGGATGGGGAAGGGGAGAGGAAGGAGGTGGCTGAGTGTGGGAAGGCCTCCTGGAGGAGGTGAGCTCTCAGTAGGGCTTTGAAGGGAGGAAGAGAGCTAGCTTGGCGGATGTGCAGAGGGAGGGCATTCCAGGCCAGGGGGAGGAACTGGGCCGGGGGTCGATGGCGGGACAGGCGAGAACGAGGCACGGTGAGGAGGTTAGTGGTGGCAAAGGAGCAGAGGGTGCGGGGTGGGCTGGAGAAGGAGAGAAGGGAGGTGAGGTAGGAGGGGGCGAGGGGATGGACAGCCTTGAAGCCCAGGGTGAGGAGTTTTTGCCTGATGCGTAGGTTGACTGGTAGCCACTGGAGATTTTTGAGGAGGGGAGTAACATGCCATCGGAGTGATTCTGCACAAAGATGATCCGGGCAGCAGATCATTTTAGATATTTAGCATAAGAAGTTTGTAAGGGTTGGGGCCTAGTGGAAAGAACACGGACCTGGGATTCAGAGGATCTGGGTTCTAATTCTTGTACTTCCCAAGCGCTTAGTACAGTGCTCTGCACACAGTAAGCGCTCAATAAATACGATTGATTGATTGATTAATTCTGCCTCTGCCACTTTTCTGCTGTGTGACCCTGGATAAGTCATTTAACTTCTCTGTGTCTCAGGTACCTCATCTGTGAATGGGGTTTAAGACTGTGCGCTGTATGTGGGACAGGGACTATGTCCAACCTGATTATCTTGTGTCTACCCTGACACTTAGTACAATGCCTGGCACATAGTAAGCACTTAACAAATACCATTAAAAATATCTGGTAATTTTTCAGAAAAGATGGAGCAGCGTGGCTCAATGGAAAGAACATGGGCTTTGGAGTCAGAGGGCAGGGGTTCAAATCCCAGCTCTGCTAATTGTCAGCTGTGTGACTTTGGACAAGTCACTTAACTTCTCTGGGTCCCAGTTACCTCATCTGTAAAATGGAGATTAAGACTGTGAGCCCCCGTGGGACAACCTGATCGCCTTGTAACCTCCCCAGTGCTTAGAACAGTGCCTTGCACATAGTAAGCGCTTAATAAATGCCATCATTATTATTATTATTATTATGAAAGTAGTAAGTGGTTTTCTTAGATGTACATTATTTAGAGGTGTTGCTAACCTCCTCACTGTACCTCGTTCTCACCTGTCCCGCTGTAGACCCCCGGCCCACGTCCTCCCCCTACCCTGGAATGCCCTCCCTCCACACATTCGCCAAGGTAGCTCTCTTCCTCCCTTCAAAGCCCTACTGAGAGCTCACCTCCTCCAGGAGGCCTTCCTGGACTGAGCCCCCATTTTCCTCTCCTCCTCCCCAGCGCCCTGCCCTACCTCCTTCCCCTCCCCACAGCACCTCTATATATGTTTGTACAGATTTATTACTGTATTTATTTTACTTGTACATATTAACTATTCTATTTATCTTGCTAATGATGTGCATCTAGCATTATTTCTGTTTATTCTGATGACATGACATCTGTCCACATGTTCTGTTCTGTTTTCTGTCTCCCCCTTCTAGACTGTGAGCCCATTGTTGGGTAGGGACCATCTCTATATGTTGCCAACTTGTCCTTCCTAAGCGCTTAGTACAGTGCTCTGCACTCAGTAAGCGCCAATAAATACGATTGAATGAATGAATGAATAGAGGTGTTAAGCCCAGCACCTTATGTTTTTTTAAAGTTTGACTCCTGAACATTGGACGATTACTTCCATAGACGTCTATATGACATTTAAGGTAATATAGAGGAAAAAATGGTAACTGGTGGCCAAATGGGTGGCAAAACTAAAGTCAAACTACACTACAACATCCTTCTTACCTAATTTTCAAGATGATGCTACTTGCTATTCATTTTCTCTTCAGTAGGGTTTTGGTTATTCTGGGTTTTTTTGTTGTTGTTTTTTTTGTAAGATAGTAATGCTGGAACACCCCCACCACAAATCCTTGAAAATGACATGAAAAGGTTACATTTTTATTTGCTTTTCTGCGAGGTAAAATATTTACTTTAGCAGTGGAATCTGAAGGGAAGGCAAAGGTATTCAGAAAAAAATAGATCAAGATGCTCTCTACCTGGTTTAAACAAACAGAAAACCAGTGATATTGAGAAACTAGAAAATAAGAGCTTTGGACATGTCAAGGATGGATGTACGAGAGATGGTGGCTTTGAACAATTTATTTTGAAAAGAATAACTGCTGATTGTGTGATGTCATGATGTAAGCTCAAGAGGTTGGGTTATGTACTTTGGAACTAAGAGTATTTATCTACTCTAAGCGCTTCATTCCTGTCAATGACTATAATGTTTCTTTTTGATCTGGAATGACATGTCTCATATATAGAAAATGTTGATTTTTCCTCCAGTTTGCCTGGGCTGGCAATGTATGTTCAAGTTATTCAGGGACAAATTAATCAGTCTGTGGCTAGTGTAGCTTCCGCCTTCTTCCTATAGTGCATGCTTTTTGCATTAGCATCTCCATCAAAAAGTGGTCAGCGCCTTGGAGTGGAGGTGAAATTTACATCATGTAATTTTTTTTTCTCCTTTCCATTTCAACTAAAAGGTTTGTTGAGGGCGGAGGTTGAAACAATTTCATGACGTGAAGCTTTCAAGTATAGGAATTTCAATGAATCAAGACAGAGCACATTCCCCTATTGCTATTTAAAGACAGGAATCAACTGTCCTTTACTGAAGAGGAAAATGTTTTGCAAGATGACTAGGGAATAGCATTTGGGATTCATGAAATATTGGAGCCCGTAAGTAACAAGGCTATAGAATGAGATTTTTAACAAGAAACTTCCGTGTAAACTTCCCAAGCGCTTAGTACAGTGCTCTGGACACAGTAAGCGCTCAATAAATACGATTAATTGATTGATTGCTGCAAGGTATTTATATTGCCCTCTCCCAAATGCGTAGTACAATGTTTTGCACAAAGTAAGTGCTAAATAAATGCCATTTGTCAAATCAGTCGACCAATGGTATTTATTGCACACTTAGAATGCATGTCTTTTTTGTAAAACAAATAGTTTTAATCCGCTTTTTAAGCCTCTGAAACATTTAGTCATCAAATAAAATAGAAATCAAGCATACTTTTTAGGGTTACCATTATTATGGATATAGTTTCATACAGATTCAATGATCTTACTGCCTAATTCTGTGTGAACATTAGGCCCTTTGAAAGGGATTTTTAGAGCAATAGGGAGCCATTTAATCCTTTGATGCCATGTAGTTCATTCATTTATGCAATGCATTAAACTGTCCCTGGTGGTCTCAATGAGTTTACTCAACCCCTTCCCCACTTCCCTAACTATGCCCTACTTCTAGGGAATCAATATAAACACTGCGAGAATTGGATTTACTGTTATTGTAAAGTTGTCATTGCATTAAATTAAAATGGCATTTGCTTTATGAGGTTGCCTCAGTATCAAAATCAGTTAGGCAAAAAAGTGCGAGGCGCATATGTAGCTCCTAGAACTCTGTCAGACTGGATTAGAACTTTATAGGTATTTAAAGGAGTAGCCAGGTTTAGATGATCTGAGCAGCAAGGATAGCAGGGATATTTAAAGCCCACACATAATTAAAAAACCTTATTTTAAATAGCTCAGTCTCTCCACTAACTTTGTTCCAACCAGTGACAATATAATAATAATTGTATTTGTTAAGCGCTTACTATGTGCCAATACTGTTCTAAGTACTGTGGTAGATACAGGGTAATCAAGTTGTCCCACATGGGGCTCACACTTTTAATCCCACTGAGACACAGAGAAGTGAAGTGGCTTGCCCAAGGTCACACAGCAGACAAGTCATTGTTTTAATTAATATGCATCATCATTTATGGGACTGCCTATTTTTATTCCAGGGCAAGAATAATAACAATAATAATAATAATAGTATTTGTTAAGCACTTACTATGTGCCAAGCACTGTTCTAAGTGCTGGGGTAGATTCAAGGTAAGCAGGTTGTCCCATGTGGGACTCACAATTTTAATCCCCATTTTATAGATGAGGAACTGAGGCACAGAGAAGTGAAGTGACTCTCCCAAAGTCACACAGCTGATAAGTGGCGGAGCAGGGATTAGAACCCACGACCTCTGACTCCCAAGCCTGTGTTCTTTCCACTAAACCACAGTGCTTCTCAGAGTACTGACCTTGAAACCCCCAATCCATCTTTCCTGGCTAGGAAAAGGATGTTTGTATTTTGTTCTGTCTACTCCAACCCAACTTGAATTTACTTTCCCGCTGTGGGTCCCAGGCTTGAAGCTTTGCTTGGAGACAGAGAGTAGAGATGAGAGTTCAGCATCTCAGAAAGTGTTGAGCTGTAAATTTCTAAAGATCATTCAAGGAAGATTTCTTAAAAAATGGCTGTTAATGGGGCACTTGGAACTCAGTCACCAGCAAGGCACTGCATTAGGATAGAAGTCGCCTCAAACTCACTGGCTCGTTCAGCAATTCCCCCCCATCCCTTCTGTAAACACTTGCATCCCTTTCCTACCTCAGTCACTCTTTTGAATATAGAAGGGCAGGAAGTCAGGTAGCTGTAAATAAATTAACAGGTATCTCTTCTGAAATCTGGCTACGATTACCACAAGACTCCCATAAATATTTTCCATTTAAAACCACTCCCACATCTTAGGCAGCCTTCATGGAAAACCGATTACTCCAGGAAGAAAACAAAACAAAACAAAATTGTTTCAATTATTTATGATTTTTTTTAAGCTGAGGTGTCTTAGAGGAGTTGAGGCTTCTGAATAGAACTGAATTACATATTGTTTTTGTTCAGTTAAAAAAAGGAAAAGACCTAAAAATGCCTGGCAGAGTGTGTTCAGTTCTCCAATGGCATTCAATCCATGTAAATTATTTTAAAATTAAGAGTAGAGGAGAATCAATCTTTTCTAATGTTCAAATACAGTGAGTTAAGGGGTTGTATCCTTGTGCTGAAGAAAAACTTCATCAACTCTGCATTGTGTTTATCTGTAAAATGAGGATTAAGACTTTGAGCCCCATGCGGGACAGGGACTGTGTCCAGCCTGATTAGCTAAAAGCCACCCCAGTGTTTAGTACAGCATGGTTTAGAAGCAGAGTGGCTTAGCGGAAAGAACATAGGCTTGCGAGTCAGAGGTCTTGGGTTCTAATCCTGCCTCTGCCACTTATCAGCTGTGACTTTGGGGAAGTCACTTCACTTCTCTGTGCCTTAGTTCTTCTTGTGTAAAAGGGGGATTAAGACTGTGAGTCCCACGTGGGACAACCTGTTTACCTTGTATCTACCCCAGCGCTTAGTACAGTGCTTGGCACATAGTAAGTGCTTCGCAAATACTATCATTATTATTATTATTACAGTGCTTGGCACATAGTAAGTGCTGAACAAATACCAAAATAATAATAATAATTATAATAGTTATCTTTGTTATTATGTAAGAGACAAATTTATTACTATTAGTGCCTCTTCCAGCACTAGTAGGGGAGGCGGTTGAGTGGCAGAGATTCCCCTGCCAGTTAAGGCCAGTTCAGCTCTGAGGAAACCAGAGCTTCCTTTTATACAGTACAGCATCTAATTCAATCAGAGTACAATACAGGATAAATACACCAGGATGGGTAGCAAAACCGCTTGGGGTAGGGTTGTCTACCTTGTTATGAAGGTGATTAAACCCACTCAACCTTGCTAAAGAGAAGCAGCACAGCTCAGTGGAAAGAGCACTGGCTTGGGAGTCAGAGGTCATGGGTTCAAATCCCAGCTCCGCCGCTTGTCAGCCGTGTGACTTTGGGTAAGTCACTTAACTGCTCTGTGCCTCACTTACCTCATCTGTAAAATGGGGATTAAGACTGTGAGCCCCACATGGACAACCTGATCACCTTGTATCCTCCTCAGTGCTTAGAATGGTGGTTTGCACATGGTGCTTAACAAATACCAAAATTATTATTATTATTATTATTATCGTTATTATTAAAGGAGTAGCTTCATCTGGTGTTCTGGTGTTCAGCTACTCCTAGAGAACAAAGTGATGTGTTGTGCTCTGGATTGCCTTGGTAACCAGAGGTGGGCCAACAGCTGAAGTGGTTGAGAGAGAGAGAGAGGACACAAATGCAGGAGCTTGACCATTACGCTTCCGTGCTTGCAAAATCCGCATGAAGGAAGTTTTGCATTTCATTCATTCAGTCATATTTATTGAGCACTTACTGTGTGCAGAGCACTTTACTAAGCGTTTGGGAAGTACAAATCGGCAAGATATGGAGACGGTCCCTACCCAACAACAGGCTCACAGTCTAGAATTTGAGCTCTCACCCAGTGCCTGAGGTCGTGTGATATGCAGGGCCTTTCTTCCGACACCGTGCTGGACTTGATCACATTTTGGGCACATTTTATCAGAGAACATTCCGTGAGTCTGCATTGCACTGTATCCAAAATGCATAGTGAAAACACACCGTCAGGCAGAACTGAGAGGATTCAGGTATACCTCTGACTTCATTTATTGCTAAAATCTGGAGCCCAATCAACTCAAGACTCTATGTGGATTTCCACCACACAAAGCTTAAAGTTAAAATCAATTTATAGTCAATTGCAAATTCTTCTAAAATTTTAGTGTTTTAAAACAAGTTAATTATTGTGGAGTCGATGCTTATAGTGTTCTGACATGTTGGGATTGATTAAACTAATTAAAGAAAGAGAAGGATTTTAAGTAAATTGGTAAAGTTTAGGTCAGTTGATGACATTGAAAGAATTAGCAACACATAATTGGCAAGTTAGAGAACTGTACAATAAAAGAGTTGCTCCTCCTTAATGCCAAATGAAATTGTGACTTTGAAAGAGGGTTCCTCTGTACCATAGGCATAGTAAAATTTAGATAGAAATTATTCGTGAGGGTTGAGTTGTAGTGGTTTAGAAGACGGACCGTGGCTAGAATACAGGCCTGGGAATCAGAAGGACCTGGGTTCTAATCCCGACTCCTACACTTGTCTGCTAAGTGACTTTAGGCAAGTCACTTAACTTCTTTGTGCCTCAGTTACTTCATCAGTAAAATGGGGATTGAGACTCTGAGCCCCATGTGGGATATGGACTGTGCCCAACCTGATTTGTTTGTATCTACCCCAATGCTTGGAACAGTGTTTGACACACAGTGAGCACTTAACAAGTACCATCATTAATAATAATAATATTATTAATATTTGTTAAGCACTTATATGCCAGGCACTGAACTAAATGCTGGGGTGGATACAAGCAAGTAGGGTTGGACCCACTCCCCATACCATGTGGGGCTCACAGTCTTAATCTCCATTTTACAGATGAGGTAATGGAGGCCCAGGGAAGTAAAATGACTTGTCCATAGTCTATCCACTGTGTGGCCACCCACCTTTTCAAGTGCGCTCTTCAAATATGAGTGTTAAAATGTTTGACCTCTCTTAGCTTGTGGACCTTAATGAAGTCTCAGGGATATGAGCTAGTTTTAGCTTTTCTGCTCCCCTGGAATGCAAGGGGAAAGTGAGGATACGACCCTCTTTTTTTCACATAAGGGTTTGCTTACCACGCGTGGTTTTGCCTTTTACAGTAATCTACTGAAATGCGGCCTTAGTCAACAGTGTGAGGTAGCCATCGTGTCAGTAATTGAAATACACACACACAGACATAAACACATACACCGCACCCACCCCACCCACGTAATGGATACAGCACGGGCTTCGGAGTCAGAAGGACCTGGGTTCTAATCCTGGCTCCACTATTAACCTTGTACAAGTCATTTTACTTCCCTGGGCCTCAGTTACCTCATCTATAAAATGGAGATTAGGACTGTGAGCCCCACGTGGGATGGGGAGTGGGTCCAACCGTATTTGCTTGTCTACTCCCCAGCATTTAGTTCAGTGCCTGGCATATAAGTGCTTAACAAATATTAATAATATTGTTATTATTATTACACACTCCCCCACACTCCCCTTCCCCTCTTCCTCTTCCAAATACATTTACCGTCCTGGAATCTTTCTGGAACGTCCTGTTTTTGCTCATGAAAGGCAGAAACGTGCTAAATGCTAAAAGCATAGGCTTTTCTCTCGCTACTGAATCACAATCTGCACATCATCTGCTTAGCTGGTCATTTGGTTCTGTATGTGCTTAGCTGGAAGCATCACCTGTAGACTGTAAGCTCCATGTGAGCAGGGAACATGTCTACCAACTATATTGTACTCTCCCAACTGCTTAGTATAGCGCTCCACACAATTAAGCGCTCAGTAAATACTATTGATTGGTTGGAAGCAAGTGATGATGATCCTGTGAATCCACCCTTTACCTTCCACGTGACCCCTCTTTCTCCAAACTGAGCCCACCTTTGACTTTCAGGCCACATCATTGGTTTTGACCGCACCTGCCTACCAGACAAAAAGTATTTAGGCATTGGGTGAATCTGGTTCGACAAGTCTCGGGCCATATATCCTGCAGCGTGGCTCAGTGGAAAGAGCCTGGGCTTGGGAGTCAGAGGTCATGGGTTCTAATCCTGGCTCCGCCACTTATCAGCTGTGTGACTTTGGGCAAGTCACTTAACTTCTCTGGGCCTCAGTTCTCTCGTCTGTAAAATGGGGATTAAGACTGTGAGCCCCATGTGGGACAACATGATTACCTTGTATCTCCCCCAGCGCTTAGAACAGTGCACATAGCACTTAACAAATACCAAAATTATTATTATTATTATTAATACAAAACAGTTTATTTGGGGACAACTTTTCATTGTGATTTCATGATTTGATTCATCCGTGGGGTATGACTTGGTCAAAATTGTTTAATGTTCTGTCTCTTAAAATGCAATCCATTTTGCCTTAGGGCGATAAATAGAAATATTAAATTGGGGCAAATTTTGCAAATTCTTGAATATAAAATACTCTTATTTGAGGAGTATAGATTTTTAAGTACAGTGACTAATTTCAAATCGTTTTTTTTCTTGCCAACTCCAAACTGGACTTTTGACTTGGAAATGGTATATGGTAATATTTCAAGAGTTGTTATTCTTTAAAAATGTAGCACTTCATACCTCTACGCTGGAAAGCTATTTCAACAAGCACCTTTAGCCCTTTTTAGTGAAGAAGGTATGAAATATGATGGGAAAGAGTGTTCTCCAAATTTATTTTTTATGTGCTTTAGGAAGAGCTTGACGTGATGAGAATGCATTCTGACAAACTGACATGTTTTGATTGGTGCAGAGGTAATTGTGCAGATTTTTAAAATCAAGCAAAAATTGCAAGTAGAATATTTTACAGGTTAATCCAAATATATATATATGTGTATATATATATGTATATGTATACATATATATATACTTATATATATACATACATACATATGTATGTTTGTTTAAGGATTACTAAATATGGTCAAGATATTCTCTTTAAGTTTTGAACTGTGATTTGAATTTGATTTTAAGATTGGGAAGCGGTATTATGAAAATGAAAAAAAAAAAACCTAGTTTGGTAGTTTGTGAGAACTTTGCCCAAATATTAAGATAACTGGGGCTTGTAGGGAATGAATGACCTCTAAAACTTAGGTTTATGTCCATTTACATTTGTGTGCAATCAGTAAGCGACTGGGTGATCCGTAAAAAGTTAAATCCTACTGGTGCACCACAATTATTATTTTATGAAACTAATCATCGAATCACATTTATTAGGGGCCCAAATAATAATAATAATAATAATGGCATTTATTAAGCGCTTACTATATGCAAATAATAATGCTGGTATTTGTTAAGCGCTTACTATGTGCCAAGCACTGTTCTACTGTTCGAAGCGCTGGGAAGGATACAAGGTGATCAGGTTGTCCCACGGGGGGCTCACAGTCTTAATCTTCATTTTACAGATGAGGGAACTGAAGCACAGAGAAGTGAAGTGACTTGCCCAAAATCACACAGCTGACAGTTGGCGGAGCTGGGATTTGAACCCATGACCTCTGACTCCAAAGCCCAGGCTCTTTCCACTGAGCCACACTGCTTCTTGGAAGCTTCCAAAAGTTAAATGGACACAATCCCACTCACCTATTTTCATCCTACCCTATTACTTCCAATAGGAGAATAGTCTTTTAATTCCTAAATGTAAAAACACAAAGTTGTAAATAAGGTTTTGGCTATTTTTTGGTTTTAGATGTTGGTGTTATTTCTCCTTTAACCATAAGCTCCTTGAGGGCAGGGGCCATACTTTTTATTTAATCACTCCATCACCTTGGCCCTTCCTATTTTACCTCACTGTGTACCTACTGTCAATCCATCAATCAATCAATCGTGTTTATTGAGCACTTACTTTATACAAAGCACTGTACTAAGCACTTGGTAGAGCACAATATAGCAATAAACAGACACATTCCCTGCCCACAACAAGCTCACGGTCTATGAGAAGCAGCGTGGCTCAGTGGAAAGAGCACGGGCTTGGGAGTCAGAGGTCATGGGTTCAAATCCCAGCTCTGCCAATTGTCAGCTGTGTGACTTTGCACGTCACATCACTTCTCTGTGCCTCAGTTACCTCATCTGTAAAATGGGGATTAAGACTGTGAGCCCCATGTGGGACAGCCTGATCACCTTGTACCCTCCCCAGTGCTTAGAACTGTGCTTTGCACATAGTAAGTGCTTAACAAAGCCCTTACTAGTAAGCTCCAAAGCGCTCAGAGAAGCAGCATGGCTTAGTGGAAAGCTCACGGGCTTTGGAGTCAGAGGTCATGGGTTCAAATCCCAGCTACGCCAATTGTCAGCTGTGCGACTTTGGGCAAGTCACTTAATTTCTCTGTGCCTCAGTTCCCTCATCTGTAAAATGGGGATTAAGACTGTGAGCCCCCTGTGGGACAACCTGATCGCCTTGTAACCTCCCCAGCGCTTAGAACCGTGCTTTGCACATAATAAACACTTAATAAACGCTATTTTTTAAAAAAATGCCATCATTATTAGAGTGGGAGACAGGCATTAATGTGCATAAGTAAATAGAGTACAGTCTAGACTGTGAGCCCGTTGTTGGGTAGGGACCGTCTCTACATGTTTCCAATTTGTACTTTCCAAGCGCTTAGTCCAGTGCCCTGCACACAGTAAGCGCTCAATAAATTTGATTGAATGAATGAATGAAGGAATGGTGACCTTAGTGAGGTCAGTTTCTGTGGAGTGGACCTGCTAAGATCCACACATGTGGAGGTGATACCCTGCTTAAGCACTGAGACAAGCACTTTCTCAACCTATGGAACACTGAGGAAATGCGACAGGATCTGAAAAATTCCTCCACCGTCACCCACTTCAAGAAGAAAGATGAAAAATCAGTGAGGCAATTATCTGGACATCTCATCACTGACGGTTGCTGGCAAGATCCCAGCCAGAGAGTAATCATAGATTATTGACTGAACGCCCACAAAATTACCATCTGCCTTCACACCAAGATGCGGCTAAGGGGCTTCATCATTGCCGCACATCGTACGTAGGAAAAGTGCAGGAAACAGTAGTAAGATCTTGATACAATTTTCTTAAACTAGGGGCTGACACCTTTTTTTTTGCAGCAACAAAATTCATTCATTCATTGTCGTATTTATTGAGCGCTTACTGTGTGCAGGATACTGTACTAAGCGATTGGGAAGTACAAGTTAGCAACTTATAGAGACACTCCCTACCCAACAACGGGGTCACAGTCTAGAAGGGGGAGACAGGCAACAAAACAAAACACGGAGACAGGTGTCTGGCATAGTTACCCCATCAACAGGGGGGTTACATCCACTGGAAACTCGAAGGGACTTTACAAAGTCAAAATGAGTCTGGCTGACTTAAAACGAGCTTTTAACCACCAAAACCCAATTCTGCTCTGCCACCCACAACGACCTCAACAGATCTCGGACCTAAGCAGCTGGGAATGCGAGGTTTTCGGCGCAGAATGAAACCTTTGAGCAAAGAGTGCACAAGGAGCTGGATAATTTATTCCCCCTCCATGTGACGTGGCATTATTGCATCTCTCTGCACACAATGCAGTGAAATGAGACCACTGTGTCACACAGTTGCTTCACTGCAACGGCTGTTGCTGGCAGCGGGGATGGGAAAAGGAAGAGAGGGAGACGGCGAAGGGAGCGGAGGAAAGGAAGAGAGGAAAAGCAGTATGGCTTAGTGGATAGAGCATCGGCCTGAGAGTCAGAAGGTCATGGGCTCTAATTCCAGCTCCACTTCTTGTGTGCTGTGTGACCTTGGGCAAGTCACTTTACTTCTCTGTGCCTCAGTTACCTCATCTGTAAAATGGGAATCGTATCTACTCCAGCACTTAGTGCAATGCCTGGCACATAGTAAGCACTTAACGAGTACCGTAACAATAATAATAATAATTATTATTATCATCATTCTTATTGCTGGCTTTTGTCAGAGAGTAGAGGACAAACAGTAAATGCCCAATAAGTACAATTGAATGAATGAACGACACGGACTGTGTCCAACTCTATTTGCTTGTATCCACCTCAGCACTTGGTTACGTGCCTGACATATAGTAAGCATCATTATTATTACTATTACCAAATCGTTTAAATGACCCAGTTACCCTTCTGCTGAAAATAGTGGTAATGTTTACTCTTTTGAAGTTTAATGAAATGACTATTTTAACCAGGATGCTTTTTTAAAGAATTATTTGGTGATCATCCTAACCTATAATTTATTTTAGTATCTGTCTCTCTTGCTAGATTATAAACTCATTGAGGGTTTCCATTGTACTCTTACAAGCTCTTAGTAGAGTGCACTGCACAAAGTAGTTTCTCCATTATTACTATTGATTGATGAGCCCGTTTCTAGACTGTGAGCCCATTGTTGGGTAGGGACCATCTCTGTATGTTGCTGATTTGTTCTTCCCAAGCATTTAGTACAGTGCTCTGCACACAGTAAGTGCTCAATAAATGTGATTGAATGAGTGAATGATGGATTGGGGATTTATCAAACCACTTCAGAGAGAGAAGGTTACAAACCAGCTTATCAAATTTGCTTTCAAAGCACTAATCTTGATCTTCATGGTCTTTTGTGGGAAGCATAGCCTTGGAATAGTAAAATCCTGATTTAAAAATTGCCCACACAAAAGTCATTTCGTCCACAAGATGGAATTTTGAAAATCCACAACGCAGCGATCGCATTCGTACAAAACCCCACATTGTTAAAAACCCCCATGGTGACACAAACTCATTCCAACACCAGACATGTGCACACCTCAGTTTCTTCCAGCACCACATTGCACTGTATCCAAACAGACAGGCATTGTTGGAAGAACATCTTCTAAATCTTTAACAACTTTCTAGCCAGACCATGTACTGGAAACTCTCAGAACGCTAGAATTTGGCATGCTTTGCTTTCAATTTTGTCCCTATACTTTGCATTTAAAAGTTGCTTTCTTTCCTAACAATACCATTTTAATTTTGGTTTCCATGTCAGGCTGATGTATTACCTCTTAGGATAGAATTAATGTATGCATTGCTTCTGAAGCTGTTGATAGCATAGTATTACAAGTATATCATCAGCACTGATTGCACTTGGAGTTAAAAATGAATTAAGAAAATGTTGACTTGTACATATGCCTGCAAGCAATGAATTAGCCAAAATGCGTGACAAATTGCTACATTTTTTGGCCCCCTCTGCATTTCAGTTGCATCACAATTTAAGGCAGAACTAATTGGATGTTAGGAAAAACCTGCAAATAATAAATACTGTGCATAATAAACCAGTCGAAAACCACAGTTGTGGATATTCTTTGTTGTATTGCATGTTGTGGATGGAATTTTCTTACTGAATCGGCATGCTAGGGAGAGCCAGATTTTAAAATAGAAAATATAAAATAAATAGCTCATGTACCAACAGTGTGATGGGTTGAAGCTAAATTGTATCATTGGCATCCATTTGTAACACCAAAAGAAGAAAGTAGTTTCTTTGGAAGGCTATTTTAAATAGTTGCTAGTATACTGACCTGCGTTTGATCTTGAAATATGCAGTAATAGAAAAGGTTGGCCTTTTGGCCAAATAAGTTGAAATGGAGCCATGTGACAGGCCTAAAAACATGACCATTTTAATGTTCCTGCCTGAAAGAGCAGTGTTTTTCAGAAATTGGTTCTTTCCCAAGAGATAGTTATATCCATTGTAGTGTTTATGAAAGGTGTGGATAGGTGCTAGTTAATGTAATAATTCTGTGAATGTATAATGTAATAATTCTTTCATCAGAGCATAAATCTTCATTTAATGAAACACATTTAGCCCACTGTCTCTGGTGCCCTCCAGTGGTCTGCTAGTAAATTGAAATAAAACCGACCTCCAGGCTTTGCTTTTTAAAAAAATACTTAATTCTACATCAGTTTCCTTATCTTTGTTGATCCTTGGACTGGCTTTGGGTGTGAGAGGAAAAGGTACATTCGTGGTTAAGATTTCCTTGACTTTTTAATTGTTGAATTGTACTTTCCCAATCACTTAGTGCAATGCTCAGCACACAGTAAGCGCTCAGTACTGATCAATCAATTCACTCTGTTGAACCTTCATTGTTCACTCTGGAAGCAAAATTATCTTTTGTCCAGAAAAAAGGTTTTGGCACAATGCCAAAGATTTACTGAGTTTTGCATCGAGCCATCTTTGAAATCCTGCAAAAACTCCTTCCTACAGTTTTGGATGCAAGGTAACATCCTAAGGAGCAATGTTTTTCAGAAATCGGTTCGTGTCCCTTATAAATGTGTTTGAAATTTCGTTAGCTTTGAGGTAGTCAGTGAACCAGCAAATTGATTGAATGAGATCCATGTTGCATTTTCTTAGTTAGCAGGGAAAATAGTATAGAAGCTGAGTGGGCTTATCAGTGCTTGTCTTCCCAGACTTAGAAGGGAGCATTTTTTTAGGAATCCAAAGAAAGCCTAATGTTCATCCATTTGCTGGTCTCTTGACATCCAGGAAGTGGGTAGGGTGGAATCAGTCTCAGATTCTAATTCCTTTATTACAAGTTAATAGCCAGTCCAGTGTGGTAATAACACTCAAGCAACTGTCAATCATGTCTGGGTTTCAAGTGAATTTCTTCTTATTCCTTTGTTATTTCAGGGATTGACAATTTGGGGGAAATGGTGGATTCTAATTTATTTGCCAACCTACAGCTTCTTTTTTTTCTCAAGGGGCAGCAGAGCAGAATAGCCTAAAGGAATGAGCCCAGGCCTGGGAGTGAGGAAATGTGGTTTCTAACTCTGGTTCCTTACTCATCACTTAAATTCTCTGGGCCTCTGTTTCATCATCTGTAAGTGATACAGTACTTTCTCTCTCTCTCTCTTTCTCCTGTGTGAGGCAGGGACAGCATCTGGCTATCCTTTTCTCCCTCCTACTTAGACTGTGAGCCCCATGTGGGACATGGATTGTGTCCAATTAGTTTGTTTTTATCCCAGCATTTAAGAGCAGTGCTTGGTATATAGTAAATGCTTAGCAAATAACAAAAAAAAAGTCCTATATGTACCCCCAGCATTTGGCAAATAGTAAGCACTTACTAAATGCTATCACTATTCTTGAGCCATCGCCATCTCATACATCACTCTTGGGATCTCTTGTAGCCAATCCTGCAATTCTGATCAGCTGCTGCAAGCTGAAAGTTAAGACCCTTTATCTTAGGTGCAGAAAGCAATTGGTCTTCAGCTTCCTTATAAATGCCTCAACTGAAATAAACAAGGCCCAGTCACTTGTCTAAAAAAAAAAAAATTGCTTGGCCTAGGATTTCTCTGGAGATCGTCTGGACTTTCCAAATGCCAGAAGGGAGCTCGCAGTGGAAGGAATTTCGAGCTAGGTTTTTCATCATCATCATCATCATCATAATTGTTATCTCTGTGAGCATCTTAGAGAAGGTTATGAAAAATATGCCTGCCTTACTCTTTCCTTCTCCCTCTCCAAAAATAAAATAGCTTTAAAAACGTGTTTAGAGATAGCAAACAAATGTAATAGAGATTCATATCACTGGTAGTTTTAGAAATCTTGCTACCTTTTATCTTGCATCTTAAAAAACTTTATTTAAAAAATAAGCTTTTAGAACTTTTTTCCTACAGGTTCACAAGTATATTCAGATAAAAAGTCATTACAGTTTTCATTTTCACCTTGAAAGTAATCATTTTCCAAGTTATTACTACTCAATTTTTCCTCCTTTCAAAGGACGAGTAAAATTGCATCCCTGTTTTGATTCCCTCCTGACCCATGCCCTCTCAAGACTGTAAACTCATTGTGAACAAGGAATGTGTCTGTTTATTGTTGTATTGTACACTCTCAAGTGCTTAGTACAGTGCTCTGCACACAGTAAGTGCTCAGTAAATAGGATTGAATGAATAAATGAATGAATGAATGAATGACAGGGCCATTGTTCCAACTATCTTAAATCACTTTGTGCATGTTTTTTTTTTTAATGGTCTTTGTTAAGTGCTTGCTAAATATCAGGCACTGTTCTAAACGCTGGGGTAGATACAAGGTAATCAGGATGGACACAGTCCATGTTGCACATGTGATTTGCAGTCTTAATCCCCATTTTACAGATGAGGTAACCAAGGCGCAGAGAAATGAAGGTACTTGCTCAAGGTCACGCAGCAGATGAGTGATGAAGCAGGGATTAGCCCAGCCTGTGCTCTATGCACTAGGCCACACTGCTCACTTACAGTATGTGCTTCCTTGGGTTGTGTCTGTATGCCTGTTTACTAAGCATTGTGTATTGATAAAGATGGAATGGGTTTTTTTGTTTTTTTTAATGGCATTCATTAAGCGCTTACTATGTGCAAAGAACTGTTCTAAGTGCTGGGGAAGTTACAAGGTGATCAGGTTGTCCCACGGGGGGCTCACAGTCTTAATCCCCATTTTACAGGTGAGGGAACTGAGGCCCAGAGAGGTGAAGTGACTTGCCCAAAGTCACACAGCTGACAAGTGGCAGAGCCGGGATTAGAACCTATGATCTCTGACTCCAAAGTCCGGGCTCTTGCCACTGAGCCACGCTGCTTCTCTGCAATTTTCTGCCGAAAATAGGGGATGAGTCTCAATCTGCAATTTCCCAAGCAAGAACCTGCGTGTAGGTTTTGCTCGGACTTCTAGGAGTATCAGCAGTGGCATTTGTCCTCCTCCGTCATTTCTGAGAGTTGTGTTCCTGTTGGACCGTGAAATGAAACGAGCAAGTAGAAGGGCAAGATCACCTTCTCATCATCTGCCTCTGATTCATTTTAAATCACACTGCATCAGCTGTTACTTTCTGCTTTCCCTAGCGAGAGCAATTTATTATTCCCTGTGGCCTGTTAACACAGTCTAGAGCAAAAGCTGAAAGTGTGGCTTCCTTTGGAGACCTCGGGGCAAAAGAAATTGCACTTACTAGCATTTATGAAGTGCTTACAATGGATAATGCAGTGTTGTTCTAAGAGCCAGGATAATTATAAAAAAAAAATCATTGGACTTAATCTCTCACTCCCAAGAAATTTTTAAGTGGATGAGGACGGATACAGCCATTTATTCATTCAGTCGTATTTATTGAGTGCTTTCTGTGTGCAGAGCACTGTACCAAGCACTTGGGAGAGTACAGTAGAACAATAAAGAGACACATTCCTTGCCCATAATGAATTTACAGTCTAGAGCCGGGGGGAGACAGATGTTAATATTAATAAATTACATGTATGTACATAGATGCTGTGGGGGCAGGCGGGGCAGGGCGGGGGGTGAAAATGCCAACCGAATGAAAAAAGTTAGCATTGAGCACTAAAAGTATCGGTTAAATAATATTTACCCCGGACCAAACAGTCCTTGGTGAGAACTGACCATGGTTTTCCTCATGTTTTCAATGATGGAAAGCCAGTGTGCTTCCTCTTCTACGCTTTCTGAGGTGGAACATGGCTCCTACCATGTGAGGTAGGAGAGGAGGTCAGCCTCCCTAAGCAGTGGATGTTGGCCTCTAGACTATAAGCTCGCTGTGGGCAGGGAATGTGTCTGCTTATTGTTGTATTGTCCTCTCCCAAGTGCTTAATACAGCGTTCCGCACACAGCAAGCACTCAGTAAATATGATTGGGTGAATGAGTGATTCCCAGAAGCTTGGGGATTTGAAGGATCCAAATCAAGGGTCCCAACTTTAGCCGATCATCTGCTGTTTGAAATCTTGGGGCATTAAGTTGGAGGTAGAGGGAAGATGGGAAGGCCCACCTTCTTAGGAGGCGGGGGAGGAGTTGGAAGATGGAGGAGTAAATGACATTGAAATAATCATAATTGCGATTATTTAAATGCTTACTATATGCCAAGTTCTGGGTCGATACAGATCAGACAGTCCTAGTCCCACATGGTGTTTATTCATTCAGTCGTATTTATTGAGCACTTACTGTGTGCAGAACACTGTACTAAGTGCTTTTAATTGAAGATAGGGAACTGAGGCACAAAAAAATGAAGGGACTTGCTCAAAGTCAAACAACAGTTGAGTGATGAAGCCGGGATTAGCTTCATCAGAATAGGGGATGAGTCCCAATCGGAGATTTCCCAAGCAAGAATCTTCAAATGCCGTCGAGTCATTTCTGACCCATGGCACCTTCATGGCCACACCCTCTTCAGTACGTTCCCTCTTCTGTCCTAAAGTCATTCTGGTATGTGTGTCCGTAGAGTTTTCTTGGGAAAGATACGGAAGTGGTTTACCATTGCCTTCTTCCACACTGCAAAACTTTAGTCTCTGTCATTGTCTTTGATCATTTTGATCACTTGATCATCCGCCTTTGACTCTTTCCCCTGTCGCTGCTGCCCAGCGCAGGTGAAGCGACTTCGTCTGATGCGTCCTCTTAGACCTTCCCGATACGGGTAACCCTATGTGGCATTGCTCTAAGATTCGTGAGCGGACACAAACTCTCCTGCCACGATAAGGCATCGATATGTATATAAATATATTTATATAAATATATATATATAAATGTATTTATTTTACTTGTACATATCTATTCTATTTATTTTATTTTGTTAATATGTTTGGTTTTGTTCTCTGTCTCCCCCTTCTAGACTGTGAGCCCACTGTTGGGTAGGGACTGTCTCTATATGTTGCCAACTTGTACTTCCCAAGCGCTTAGTACAGTGCTCTACACACAGTAAGCGCTCAATAAATATGATTGATTGATAGGAGAGAAGAAGAAGAAGAATGCTATTCTCCCCCTCCAGACTGTAAACTCACTGTGGGTAGGGAATGTGTCTGTTATATTGTTGTGTTGTACTCTCCCAAGCACTTAGTACAGTGCTTTGCGCAAGTAAGCGCTCAGTAAATACAGTTGATTCAGGTAGAACAGGAATTTAATCTTCATTTTACATATGAGGAAATTGACACACAGAGAAGTTAAGTGACCTTGTCCAAGGTCACACGGCAGGCAAGTGTCAGAGCCACGATTAGAACCCAAGTCTCCTGACCCTCTAACCCTCGTGCTCTTTCCACTCATTGATTAAAATGTGCTATATTCATTCATTCATTCAATCATGTTTATTGAGCGCTTACTGTGTGCGGAGCACTGTACTAAGTGCTTGGGAAGTACAATGCCATGTACATCTGGGCAACACAAGAGAATGGGATATTGTACCATACTTTAAAAAAAATAAATGTTAAATTTAAAGCTCTTGATAGAAAAAGATCTTGGGTGAAATGAAGGTCTTTTTTGAATTGTATTAAAGCTATGCCCACACTTGAAGGTAAATCTCAGGGATTTAATGAAAAGTTGCCATCCTTAAATGTGCCCTTAGTGCTCTTAATCCTTAATCAGTCCTTAATCATCTCTTAGTGGCTTAACACTAAGAGAAGCAGTGTGGCTCAGTGGAAAGAGCCTGGGCTTTGGAGTCAGAGGTCATGGGTTCGAATCCCGACTCCACCACATGTCTGCTGTGTGATCTTGGGCTAGTCACTTCACTTCTCTGGGCCTCAGTTCCCTCATCTGTAAAATGGGGATTAAGACTGTGAGCCCCCCATGGGACAACCTGATCAGCCTGTATCCTCCCCAGCGCTTAGAACAGTGCTTTGCACATAGTAAGCGCTTAACAAATGCCAATTATTATTATTATTAACAATAGTAATAGTATTTTACTGTCCTAGCTGGCCTAGAACTCAGTTTGGGAATTGTCTTAATTTGCCTTCTCATTTACTCTCCCGGATGATGCAACACCACATCATCTTGTATTATCATTTGATTAATTTCACATCAAATAATTTATTAGATCATACAGATTAGGAAACCATCTCAAATCAAACTCCAGAAAGAGTTTTCCAATTATGTCATCCCCTCTGAATTGCTTACTGGATAGCACACAGGTCAGGGAATCAGAAGCTCTGCCACATGTTTGCTGTGTGACCTTGGGCAAGTCACATAACTTCTCTGGGCCCCAGTTAGCTCATCTGTAAAATGGGGATTGAGTGTGAGCCCCATGACTATGTTCAACCAGATGGACTTATATCTACCCTAGTGCTTAGAGCAGTGCTTGGCACATAGTAAGTGCTTAACAAGTACCATAATTATTATTATTATTGTTATTGGGTAGTCTTCCAAAACTTTAGGGAAAAAGTTACCTAAGAGTTAATTTTCATCATGTTTTAGACGCAACTGATCTCTTTGGTAGTCTTCCTCAAGAACTGACTTGATTTTGATGAGTTTGCTTAGAATGTGACTTTAGCATTACTCACCACTTAATCTCAGCAAGTTCCCAAAAGACAAAATTTATTTTTCTCTTAAGTAATAGCCTCTTCTAAAGTAACAATCCAGGTTTTATGCCGTCATCTTTGCCAGAACATGATTTTTTTAGAGTGGCATTTGGATAGAACATGGTGGAAGAAGAGGGGAATCTAGTTACCATAATTTGGTTGTGAATTGACTCTAACACGTTGTGGCTCTGCCAAGAATGTGTTTCAATCAGGATGACAGATTCACTTGGCCAGCCTGTCACTAGTAGTTTATTAGCATCGCAAAAAGGAGCCAGTTGCAACTATGTAAAATTAATTGTTCAATCTGACTTAAAGCAGATTTTTCCCCTTAAGCTACTTTCGACTATTGATAAATGCCAGATAAATCAGATAGATCAGATGTGGCAGTCCGCTTGAAACCAGTTTTATAAGACTTTTTTTTAACCTTCCACTACTTTCTTTAATATTACCCTCTGTGACACATGCTTTGTATTATTTCAGTTGCTTTCAAGACATCTCCTCCCTCATACTTCAGCCTTTTTTTAAAAAAAAATGTTATTGAGCACTTTTTATATGCCAAAGCACTGTGCTGGATGCTGGGGTAACAAGATAATCAGATGGGTACAGATCTTATCCCACACAAGAAGTAGGAAAGATGGGTAATCTTACCCCCCCCCCCCATTTTACTGATGAGGTGATTGAGACCCAGAGAGGTTAAGAGGCTAATGTCACCCAGCAGGTGAAAAACAGAGCCAAGATTCATTCATTCATTAAGTCATATTTACTGAGTCCTTACTGTGTATAGAGCACTGTATTAAGCGCTTGGGAAGGTACAACACAATAACCAGTAACATTAATTCCCTCCCCACAATGAGCTTACAGTCTAAAGGAGAGGAGACAGACATTAAAGCAAATAAATAAAATGGCAGTTATGTACATAAGTGCTGTGGGGCTGGGAGGGGGGAAGAACAAAGGGAGCAAGTTAGGGCGATGCAGAAGGGAGTGGGAGAGGAGGAAAAGTGGGGCTTAGTCTGGGAAGGCCTCGGAGGAGATGTGCGTTCAGTAAGGTGTTGAAAGCGGGGAGAGAAATTGTCTTTCGGATTTCAGAAGGGAGGGCGTTCCAGGCCAGATGCAGGACAATTTTGAGGAGGTTTTGTTTGATATGGAGGTGGACAGGCAACCACTGGAGTTTTTTGAGAAGGGGGGTGACATGTCCCGAACGTTTTTGTAGAAAAATGATTGATGTAGAAAAAAATTGATTTTTTTTGTAAAAAAAAAAAAAAAGATGAACCTGGGTCACCTTGTGTAGATCCTTGTGGACAGAGATTGGGTCTACTAACACTATTGTCTTCTCTCTCGGGCACTTCAGTGCTTGATTTTGACTCCCAACCTGTACTACTTCTACTCGTTTTCTGTTGAAGCCATTTATTTCCCACTGAAATAATGTATGGCACACATTTTTTTTTTTTTTTTACAAGGGGGTTTACAAGATGTCTCAAAATGGGTCCAAGTTTCCTTTATTTTCTTTCTCAAAATTTTCAGCCTTAAAACCCTTACTCTCCATTACTCAGAAGTTAGGAGAGTGAGAGTTCTAGCAGTGGGGTGGGGTGGGGTGTATGTGTGTGTTTGTGTGTGTGTGTGTGTGTAAAGCAAAAGGAACTTTTTACATACCTCCACCCCGTTTCAAGTTTCATTTCCTTCTAGACGGTGAGCCCGCTGTTGGGTAGGGACCGTCTCTTTATGTTGCCAACTTGTACTTCCCAAATGCTTAGTACGGTGTTCTACACACAGTAAGCGCTCAATAAATACGATTGAATGAATGAATGAATGTCGGCATCTCATTACCCTATCTTTGCCTTGATAACCATTACTAAATCAGCTCCCGTCCACTTTGGTTCTTGTTTCTCTGTGGAATGTCTGGGTATGCCCACCTACGTTGCCTTATTCCACCACCTAGGGCTGTCTCCTGCTGAGAGATTAGAGCAGGTTCATCTGCAGTGTGAGGCATATAGATTTTTCCATAAAGCATTGGTTTGCCCTTTACTTTGTTCAGTTTTTTTGCATTTGTCACTGATGTTCTGTTAGATAAAGATGTAGTCATGATCTGGTTTTCAAGAAGGAACATGTTCGGGTTTTTTTAATTTGACTATTCAAAATGAAAGGGAACAGAAAAACTGGATTTTAACACTTCATGTTGGGGGAGAACATTTGATTTACCATTTTTCCAAAGTCCGTTTTAGTTTGTAAGTTCCTTTTAAGCAGGTATAGTATCTACCAACTCTTTTGTATTCTCCCATGCGTTTTGTACAGTATTCTGTATGTGGTAAGTGCTCAGTAAATTCCGTGATTGAGATTTAATTACTTGTTATCCATGCTAAACTGGTGGCACTTTGATAATACCCAAGATTGGTTTACTGAGCATGCAGATACTCACAGTGTAGAGTATGTATGGTTTAGGTATGAAGCAATTTAGGCCCTCTGATTATAACTCCTGGAATTTTGGAGAATGAGAAATGCTTGTAATTTGGATTGAGCTATTTAAGCATTTTGTCAATATCCAGCAGTCTGTATAATATAATTTTTCTGACTCATTTTCTAATTTTTTTAATTAATCTCTCATCTCCTCACCGTTTCCCTCCTTACTGTGTCTACTATGCACTTGAGTCCTTTCCCCCTAAATCAGTTAGTTGCCCTACCCCTTCAGCAGTTACATGCCAAGTGTTTAGTGAAGTGTTGTGCACACAGAAGGCACTCAAGTGTTGATTAATTGGTTGCCCTACCTGTAATTTATTGTTGATCTTCCTTTAAGGGCAGATCATACCTGCTTATTCTGTTGTAGTCTCCCAAGTGCTTACTAAAGTGTTCATTGACTGAGACAGAACTTTCCTAATCTGAGTTTGTGGAATTATCTGTATATTCTGTTAAGAGTTTAAAAGAAATAATTGTTGGCCAAAATAAAACCCTCCACATTAGTTTTCATTGTGAATTATTTAGCTGGATAGGACTGTGAGAGGTTATCTAGTCTATTTCCCAATCAATCAATTGAGTGTTTATTGAGCACTCTCTGTGTGGAGAGCTCTGTCTACTAAGCGCTTGGGAGAGTTCAGGGAGACAGACTTTAAAATAAACAACAGATATATATGTAAATGCTACAGGGTGGGGAGTGGGGTGAATATCAGGTGTTTAAAGGGTACAGTGCATTGGTGATGCAGAAGGGAGAGGGGGATCGGTAAAACAGGACAGTCTCAGAAGGACTCTTGGAAGAGATGTGATTTTAATAAGGCTTTCAAAGAAGGGAGAGTGGTGATATGCCATATATGAAGGGGATGTGAGTTCCAGGCCAGGGGAAGGATGTGGGAAAGGAGTTGGCGGTGAGATAGATGACCGTTGGAAGTTTTTGAGGAATGGGGAGATGAGAACCGAACTTTATTTTTTAAAGAAAAATGAACTGGGCAGGAGAGTGAAGTAAGTGCTGGAATGGGGAGAGACGGGAGGCAGGGAGGTCAGCAAGGAGGCATATGTAGTAATCATGGTAGGATATAAGTGCTTGGATCAGCCTAATATTAGTTTTGTTGGAGAGAAAGGGCATATTTTACTAGTGTTGTGAAGGTAGAACTGACAGGATTTGGGGATAATTTAGCGATAGTCAAATCTTTAATAATTTAATAACTTTTAATAGTCTTAAATAATCATTTGAATTGCAAAAATTATATTGAGTCCACCAAATTTCATTCAATCAACGGTATTTATGGAGCACTTACTGGGTGCAGAGCACTGTATTAAGTGCTTGGGAGAGTACAATACAGTAGAGTTGGTAGACACACTCCCTTCTCACGTTAAACTCCTTGAGTCCCCCCAAACTTTTTCTGTGTCCTTCTATTCCTCTTCCCAGTGCTAACCGATCAAACAAAGCAAAAGTGGTGAGAATTCCCCACTCCTCAAGAATCTCCAGTGGTTGCCCATCCACCTCCATATCAAACAGAAACTTTTGAAGCACTCAGTCAGCTCTTCCCCTCCTGCTTTACCTCGCTGATCTCCCACAACCACTTAGCCCTCACACGTCACTCCTCCAACGTGATCTGTACCTTGATCTTGCCTATCTCATTAGATAGCATTGATGGATTCAGTGCACAATAAGTGGCATTGTAGCTAAGCCTCTTCTTTTCCACTCCTAGTAGCTTTTCCTTCACATAATTGCTGTCCAGAAACAATTATGATGCACTTCTGTAAGGAGAAAAGCAGTGGTATTCTGAAATTTGATCCCCTTTCTGTTTTCAAAAATTTCAATTTCAACTGAAATTGAATTTCAATTCAATTCAATTTCAATTTCAATTCCTTTCCTTTAGCTTCTCATTTCATAGTAATATGGCTCATGTTCCTAATATCCTCTCTTTTCTTATATTTTTCTTGTTACAACAATCAATCAATCATATTTATTGAGCGCTTACTGTGTGCAGAGCACTGTACTAAGCACTTGGGAAGTACAAGTTGGCAACATATAGAGATGGTCCCTACCCAACAGTGGGCTCAGTAGTCTTTCCTCATGAGTGTGGCATACTACACATGGGAAGACAGAAGGGAAAGAAGTGCTTATTAAGAGAAGCAGCATGGCTCAATGGAAAGAGCCCGGGCTTTGGAGTCATGGGTTCAAATCCCAGCTCCGCCAATTGTCAGCTGTGTGATTTTGGGCAAGTCACTTAACTCCTCTGGGCCTCAGTTACCTCATCTGTAAAATGGAGATTAAGACTTTGAGCCCCCCCGTGGGACAACCTGATCACCTTGTAACCTCCCCAGCACTTAGAACAGTGCTTTGCACATAGTAAGTGCTTAATAAATGCCATCATTGTTATTGTTATTATTACATTCAACAGCTTGGCGTACGAGAAGCTACATTCATTCATTGTCGTATTTATTGAGTGCTTACTGTGTGCAAAGCATGCTATATGAGAAGCAGCATGGGCATGAGAGTCAGAAGGCCCTGAGTTCTAATCCCGCCTCTACCACTTCTCTGCTGTGCGAACTTGGGCAAGTTACTTCACTTCTGTGCCTCAATTTCCCCACCTGCAAAATGGGGATTGAGACTGTGAGCCCCATGTAGGACAGGGACAGTGTCCAACCTGATTTGTTCATATCCACCCCAGCGCTTAGTACAGTGCCTGTTACAAAGTAAATGCTTAACAAATGCCACCATTATTATTATTATAGACTGAGCCCCACGTGGGACAGGGACTGTCTGACTTGATTAACTTATATCCCTTCACCAGCACCTAGAACAGTGCTTGACATGTAGTAAGTGTTTAACAAATAAAAAATAATAATAATGCTGCGTATTCAACAACGCAGAGATTTTTTGTAGCAGTTATCATCGCTTTTGTTATGCATGACAATTTTAATGTATTAATGTATTTGTTCTCTTGGAAAGACAAATCTCAGAAGCATTTTCACCCTTTGATGTTTTCCAACAAGTTCAATGATATGAAGATATTCTTTCTGTAATATGCTAGTGTAAATGCAATGAAAATTTTGCAAACATTATTTGAATACATAAAAGATCCACTTGAAATGTGGAATTTGCAAAGGTAAAAAAAAGACAAATGACACCCTGCTTACCCCTCAAATTTCTGCTGTTTGAATCTGACTTGAAGAAGTAGAATTTCTTAATAATTTTTTCAAATATTTGTATTCCACATGGATTTTATGAATCATAAACTGGGTTATCATCAGTTCTCTGTTTTGCATTCTTGGCACATTACTGCCACTGATTGAAACTGCTATTGTAGTCTTTGCTGGAATTTACTGTCTCCTACAGTGGTGAACCATCTGCCCTGCAGATCTTTTTCTACAAAGAAACAACATGTTTTCCTCTTGCCATTTTTCAGGAGAAAAAAAAAATAGGTAGTCAGAAGAACCACACATAATGTAGAAACCCCAAATAGATTATGAAATGTTCCAGATCTTCATGACAGATCTAAGAAGACTAGTGCAGTAAATGTCATAATGAAGATCGAATATGAAATCCCCAAATAGCATAACTAATATTAAAAAAAGATTGACTTCAAAAAGTTGTGAAAAATGATGCTGAAAATACATGCTCAGTTTAACGCTACCGGGTTCCCTGCCTTAGGTGAGATATAGTGTCAGATTTTGAGCTTCTGTGTCATCGCTCCTAAACACTTCTGGCAAGACCCAGCAGCTGTGGAGAAGTGAATAAATGGAGGAAGAGGCAATAAAAGCTCTCTACTCCTCTTGTCTGTCTTCCTCGTTGGCAGCCCCATCCACCATTGCAGCAACAGCAGCTTCATGTGTGGAACGGCCATCTTCTAGCTGTTTCCAGGCGGAAATAGCGTGGCCATTCTGAGGTTGTTATGCTTGGTCAAGAATCTCTTGCCTCATGAAGATGAGCTCCTGATACTAATAATAATAATGACGATGACAGTATTTGTTAAGCGCTTACTGTGTACGAAGCACTGTTCTAAGCGCTGGGGGGGATACTAGGTGATCAGGATGTCCCACGTGGGGCTCACAGTCTTACTCCCCATTTTACAGATGAAGTAACTGAGGCACAGAGAAGTTGAGAGATTTGTCCAAGGTCACACAGCAGACAAGTGGCAGAGCCAGGATTAGAACTCATGACCTTCTGACTCCCAAGCTGTTCTCTACCGCTACACCGTGCTACTTCATTTCCTATTCCTTTTGGCTATCTCTTTTCTCTCCTCTAGACTGTAAACCAAATATGAGCAAGGAACCTTTCTGCTAACTCTATTATACTCTTCCAAGCACTTACTACAGTGTTCTTCACATAATAAGTGCTCAATAAATACCATTGATTGATTGGATTGATTGATCCCCACCACCCCGGTCTTTTCCTCCCTCCTTTCTGTCTCTCCTTCAGTCACTTTCTCTCTCTCTCTGACATCTCTCTCCATCACTTTTCTCCCCTTTTCTCTTTCAATTTGTCTTTCTGTCTTTGAATGTTTCTGGCTTCCTTTCTGCCTTTCCTGCTTATCCTCTTGAGGAAACAAGGCCTCACTTCTTTTGTATTTGCAGAAATCTGTTCACCTTAATTTACGAGGTCCACAAAATGACGGTGATTTGGCAGACTCTGTTAGCTTCTGCTCGTGTTCATGCAATCTGGATTCATAGTATACATTAATATTGTTGATCTTTAACTGCTAGGCAATTAATTTCTGTTTAGTAGAATGCCTTTTTAATTAGGGATCAGTCCCAGTTGGGGGATAATTATACTTTGATAGTGAATGTTATTGCTGTGTTTCCAATTCTTAATGAGCTTAGTAGAACAAGCAAATAAATCACTGTGCTTTTACCATAAGAACAATCTTTTTGAAAATAGATTTCTGTTATTTCACTGATTTTTTTACATCAAGGGCATTGTGAAGGATTATTTTGAGGAAAGAGGTGCCATTATCTTGGAAGTGCAAATGGCCTTTGTGAATTTCGGCATAGCTAAAGAGGAAGACAGGATGGTTGAAAAACATGTGTGTGGGTGGGGCGGCTATCTTTCCTTTTTTTTCCTAACTCCTATAAATATTTTCAGTGCTTATTTGTTTTAAGTTCCTTAATTAGGAGTAATTATGAAATGGATTTAATATCCCTGGGATCAGTTGGTCATGGTCACTGTAAAATGAAATAAACTGAGTAAGCGTGCAGTTTAAAATGATGATGAAAAACAAGGGACTGTCTTTCCTCTGCCTCGTAAGAATCTTGGATTCTTATGGTTTCAGCTCCTCATTGAGTTGGTTATAACTGTTAGTGCTATGATTTACAAAACATCGTTTATTTTCAGGATGAAGATGAGTTGGATTCCCATACCATGGTGAAGACAAATTCAGAAAGTGCAGGCACAATGAGGGCAACGAGCACATTGAGTGAGGGGGCACAAACCATGATTGAACATAATAGCACCATGTTGGAATCAGACTTGGGGACCATGGTGATAAACAGCGAGGATGAGGAAGAAGAAGATGGAACTATGAAAAGTACGTGCTTTTTTTTTCCTTAGGCAATGCTTCGGTGCTTCTTTCTTTCTTTTCTTACATTGGTGGAGTGTAGAGCACTCTGTTGTATTATCACGTTAAAGCAATCCTTAAATCTGGGGCTCTACCTTCCAAGTAAGGCAGAGCGTTGAACAATTAGGATGGTTTGGTATATGTAATGAACCTAATCCAATCATTCAGGCCTCCAAATTCCACTTGGCTTCAGGATTTCTTATTTGGTTTTCTGCAATGAACTATTTAACTGGATAATTGCTCCGTCAAGGTGCCGATAAAACCTTTTCCAAGATAATTTGGAAAAAACTTGGAAAAAGAAAAATTGCGAAATAGTGTGACCTAATGGAAAGAGCGCAGACCTTGGAGTCAGAAGACCTAGGTGCTAATCCTGGCTCTGCCATTTGCCTGCTGTGTGACTGGGTAAATCACTTCAGTCAATCAATCAACAGCATTTATTGAGTGCTTACTACGTGCAGAGCACTGTTCTAAGCGCTTAGGAGAGTACAATACAAGGGAAATTAGTAGACGGGTTCCCTGCTCATAATGAGCTTACAGTTTCCTCACCTCTAAAATGGGGATTCAATTCCATGTGCTCCCTCCGATTTAGAATGTAAATTCATTCATTCATTCATTCAGTCATATTTATTGAGCACTTACTATGTGCAGAGCACTGTACTAAGCGTGTACAGGGACTGTCTGACCTGATGATTTTGTATCTGTCTCAATGGTTAGTATAGTACTTGGCATATTGAAAGCGCTTAACAAATGCTACAGTTACTGTGATTATTGCTGTTATCATTGTTAATACTATATAAATATAATCGTAGTTCCTGTCCTCCTTGGAATAAGTGACACAATCTTCTTCTTTGTGACTTTAATTGGGAGAGCTTCCCTGAAATTTTAACAGCTATTGTGTGAATATTTTTCTAGTTTGCCTGAGCCATAGGTTGAGAAGGGAAATCCAGAGTCACATCTCCTTTAATGTAGAGGTTGCATTTTTGCAGAATCCTGAATTAAGAAAAATTCATGTTACAGTGCTCACCATCTAGAGGTCTTGGTGTTTCTCCTTGCATTTCTCCTGTATCTGCAGTATTGTGTGGATCACGTCTATTGTGCACTGCTGTGGTGTAAAGCCACACTGGAATAGCTTTGGGATAATAATAACAATGTTGCTATTAAGCGCTTACTATGTGCCAAGCACTGTTCTAAGCACTGGGGTAGATACAAGGTCATCAGGTTGTCCCACATGGGGCTCACAGTCTTCATCCCCATTTTACAGATGAGGTAACTGAGGCCCAGAGAAGTTAAAGTACTTGCCCAGGGTCACACAGCTGACAAATGGCAGAGCTAGGATTAGAACCCATGACCTATCATCTACGCTGATGACACCCAGATCTACATCTCTGCCCCTGCTCTCTCCCCCTCCCTCCAGGCTCGCATCTCCTCCTGCCTTCAGGACATCTCCATCTGGATGTCCGCCCACCACCTAAAGCTCAACATGTCGAAGACTGAGCTCCTTGTCTCCCCTCCCAAACCTTGTCCTCTCCCTGACTTTCCCATCTCTGTTGACGGCACTACCATCCTTCCCGTCTCACAAGCCCGCAACCTTGGTGTCATCCTCGACTCCGCTCTCTCATTCACCCCTCACATCCAAGCCGTCACCAAAACCTGCCGGTCTCAGCTCCGCAACATTGCCAAGATCCGCCCTTTCCTCTCCATCCAAACCGCTACCCTGCTAATTCAAGCTCTCATCCTATCCCGTCTGGACTACTGCACCAGCCTTCTCTCTGATCTCCCATCCTCGTGTCTCTCTCCACTTCAATCCATACTTCATGCTGCTGCCCGGATTATCTTTGTCCAGAAACGCTCTGGACATATTACTCCCCTCCTCAAAAACCTCCAATGGCTACCGATCAATCTGCGCATCAAGCAGAAACTCCTCACCCTGGGCTTCAAGGCTGTCCATCCCCTCGCCCCCTCCTACCTCACCTCCCTTCTCTCCTTCTACTGCCCAGCCCGCACCCTCCGCTCCTCCACCACTAATCTCCTCACTGTACCTCGCTCTCGCCTGTCCCGCCATCGACCCCCGGCCCACGTCATCCCCCGGGCCTGGAATGCCCTCCCTCTGCCCATCCGCCAAGCTAGCTCTCTTCCTCCCTTCAAGGCCCTGCTGAGAGCTCACCTCCTCCAGGAGGCCTTCCCAGACTGAGCCCCTTCTTTCCTCTCCCCCTCGTCCCCCTCTCCATCCCCCCGTCTTACCTCCTTCCCTTCCCCACAGCACCTGTATATATGTATATATGGTTGTACATATTTATTACTCTATTTATTTATTTATTTATTTATTTTACTTGTACATTTCTATCCTACTTATTTTATTTTGTTGGTATGTTTGGTTCTGTTCTCTGTCTCCCCCTTTTAGACTGTGAGCCCACTGTTGGGTAGGGACTGTCTCTATGTGATGCCAATTTGTACTTCCCAAGCGCTTAGTACAGTGCTCTGCACATAGTAAGCGCTCAATAAATACGATTGATTGATTGATTGATTGATTGATTGACCTCTGACTCCCAAGCCTGTGCTCTTCCCACTGAGCCACGCTTCTTCTCTCTATATATATTCTCTGTGGACCACCTAATAAACAATGGCATTTATTAAGTACTGACTATGCACAGAGTACTGTACTAAGTGCGTGGGAGAGTAAACATATAAAAAACAATATAATATAAACATATAATAAACAGTAAAGCCTGGATATATCCAGGCTCTTATTCTCCCACCTTGACTACTGCATCAGCCACCTCACTAATCTCCCTGCCTCTTGTCTCTCCCCTCTCCAGTCCATTCTTAGAACAGTGCCAGTGCTTAGAACAGTGCTTTGCACATAGTAAGTGCTTAATAAATGCCATTATTATCATTATTATTATTATTCTTGACTCTGCTGCCCACATCATTTTTCCAAAAAAAAAAAAACCTTAGTCATGTCTCCCCTCTCCTCAAAAACCTCCCATGATTGTTCATCCATCTCCACATCAAACAGAAATTCCTTTCCAGTGGCTTTAAGGAACTGAATCAGCTCTCCCCATCCTTCCTAACCACACTGATCTCCTATTACAATCAAACCTGCACACTTTACTCCTCTCATGCCCATCTACTCTTCTTTATTGCCACTGAACCCTTGCCCACATCCTCCTTCTGGCCTGGAACTCCCTCCCCATTCATAATAATGATAGCATTTATTAAGCGCTTACTATGTGCAAAGCACTTTTCTAAGCGCTGGGGAGGTTACAGTGTGATCTGGTTGTCCCACGTGGGGCTCATAGTCATACTCCTCATTTTACAGATGAGGTAACTGAGGCACAGAGAAGTTAAGTGACTTGCCCAAAGTCACACAGCTGACAAGGGGTGGAGCCGGGATTTGAACCCCTGACCCCTGACTCCAAAGCCCGTGCTCTTTCCACTGAGTCATGCTGCTTCTCATATCTGACAGACCACCACTCTCCCCATCTTTAAAACTCTACTTAAATCACATCTCCTCCTAGATACCTTAATTAAGTTCCCTTTTCCCTGCCTTCTGTATCCCTTCCTCTATTTTCCTTTTTTTTTTTTAGTCACCTAAACACTTGGGTCTGTAACCCTTAAGCACTTGGATTTTTACCCTACCCCTACAGCACTTATGTACATATCTATCTGTAATTTACTATAATGCCTAGTGTGTTAGCTACTTGTTTGTAGGGATTCTGTCTACTTTGTTTACTCTCCCATGCACTTAGCACAGTACTCTGTGCATAGTAAAATACTCAGTAAATGCCATTGTTTATTAGGTGGTCCACAGAGAATCTGGTTTGGATCTTGCCAGCGAGCAAGAGCAGTAAGATGTCACAGTAGTTTTTTTGTTTTTGTAAATAGTTTTTTGTTAAGTGCTTACTATGTGCTGCTCTAAGTTTTGGGGTAGAGAAGCAGCGTGGCTCACTGGAAAGAGCACGGGCTTTGGAGTCAGAGATCATGGGTTCAAATTCTGGCTCCTCCAATTGTCAGCTATGTGACTTTGGGCAAGTCCCTTCACTTCTCTGGGCTTCAGTTCCCTCATCTGTAAAGTGGGGATTAAGACTGTGAGCCCCCCGTGGGACAACCTGATCACCTTGTAACCTCCCCAGCCCTTAGAACAGTGCTTTGCACATAGTTAGCGCTTAATAAATGCTATTATTATTATTCAAGATAATCAGGTTGGACACAGTCCATGTCTCACATGGGGCTCACAGTCTTAATCCCCATTTTACAGGTGTGGTAACTGAGGCCCAGGGAAGTTGCCACAGTAAAATCCTTCTCTTCTTAAAAGTGGTTATCCTGTAGTATTACAGGAAAGTTGCCACAATAAAATCCTTCTCTTCTTAAAAGTGGTCATCCTGTAGTATTACTTCACTCTTCATATGTTGAAGAGAAGCTTGAGGAATGCTTAGTTTCTCTCTTCCTCTTGTTGTAGAGGTCAGCAGGATTGCCATCTGCTTGACCATTTTTTGTGGCATTTGACTGCTAGGGTGACTTTTTCAGTATCAAAATGAATTTCACATCTTTACATGTTCATAGTTTTTCTGTGTTTTGAGGGCTCAGTTTCGATGGCATGGAGCATGCACAAGTGGTTGCTTTGCAACTTTTCCCACTGTCTTTTAGGGGTCTGGAACCATCTTCATTATTTCAAGATGCACTGGTAATGTGAGTGGGTTTTAGTGATGTAAGGTAGCCTTTACATCACTAAAAGTTTGATGCCTCTGAATAGCCTTTGATCATTTCACAATGGTATCCTCTCTAATTTCCTGTTTGTCCCCTTATTTGATTTGCATGTCACAATGGAAGGGTAATGAGGAATTGCAAACTATGGTTGATGTTTTTCTTGTTTTGCTGCAAGTACAGGAGGGTGAATTGAGCAGAGGCGTACCCATTCCATTCCTAGCTTGGGCAGTGGCTAGAATTGGAGGGCAATCTGCTACAAGTCAAAACTCACCTGTTCAGGGCAGCAGCGGAATGGGAGAGAGTGGAGGGCCAAGACTCAGGTTTCCTGCGCAGAAGGTGGCAATGGTAAACCACTTCCATATCTTTACCAAGAAAACTCAATGGGTACACTACTGGAATGATTGCAGATGGAGAATGGGGCGTTCTCGGAGAGATGTGTCTATGGAGTCGCTGTGGGTCAGAGAGGACTCAACAGCAGAAGACAAGACAAGTCCTTTATTCTTTCTGAATTACTTTAATTTACCTAATCTTGATGGTATTGGCAAGCTGTCACCAAGGTTATGATGGCTACCTAGTGAAAAGGATCAAAGGGAATGACCCATTCTCCAATCAATAAATCAGATTTTTTTGAGTGCTGTGTGCAGAGCACTGTATTAATAATACACTGTAGATATGTACATAGGGCTGAAGACGAGGTGATTGCCATGTGCTTAAAGAGTCTTGATCCAATTGCCAAGGTGATGTAGAAGGGAAAGGGTTTAGGGGAAATGAGGGTCTCAGGGGAGATGTGGTTTTAATAAGGCTTTGAGGGTGATTTTGAGCCATCTTGGTGATTTGGAACCCTCTTTTGCTATATTGATTGTGTGGTCAGTGTAAGCTTGGAACATTAGTTCAGCATGTTCCTTGGCAAGGCTGTATTGATCTGTGTATGTCTTCAAGTCACATCTTCTCCAAGAGGCCTTATTCCCTCAGCTCCCTTTTCCCTCTCCGTGGTCTGTGCACTTGGATCTATGACCTTTGGGCATTTGGTATTCACCCCTCCCTCAGCCCCACAGCACTTAGGTTATATCTAAAAATTATACATTAGAAATTCTTTAATATATTTCTTTGGCAAACCCTAAGGTGGGTTCAGACAAACTGAGGCAGGAAAGATGATGGGGCGGCAGGACCCGCAGGCTTGAGAGGAGCAGCCCAGAACACTAGAGCATCTAGGTGTTCAGCTACCCACGACCAAGGTCAGGCCAAGAGTGGCAGAGACTCTACCAGTGGACGAGCCCAGGCACCAAAGAAGGACAGCTGAAGCAGCTCCCACCGTGGGTATTGGAGCCTTTGGCATTAACTTTACACACAGTAAGCGCTCAACAAATACCACTGAATGAACTCCTTCATGTCCCTTGCTCCCACTTTAGCATAAAGAATGCTGGCAGCATCAGTTACTAGTCCAGCCAGCTTAGAGCCTCCTGGAAAAGCTTCATGGTTTAGCGGATAGAGCACGGGGTTGGGAGTCAAAAAGGAGCTGCATTCTAGTCCCGGCTCTGCCACATGCCTGCTGTGTGACTTTGGACAAGTCACTTCTCTGCACCACACTTACCTCTTCTGTAAAATGGGGATGAGAGTATGAGCCCCATGTGGGAAAAGGACCGCGCTTTTAAATTAATATTTAATATAATTTGAAGATATGGACATACGTGCTGAGGGTGGGGCAAGTATCAAATGCCCGATGGTCACAGATCCAAGTGCATAAACCACACAGAAGGGAGAAGGAGCTGAGGAAAAGAGGGATTAATCAGGGAAGGCCTCCTGAAGGATGTGGCCTTAATAATGCAGCCTTGCCAACTCAGGATAGACCTGCTCAAAACAAGCATCCATGCACATGGTTTGGTCAAAATGACAAAAGCCCTGCCCATAATTCATTGCATGGATTTCTTGTATTGGTTGGGAACCTAATCCCCACCTTCCACCATGTAATGGTTCCTGACATTTTGATGAAAAGTATCTTCCAAAAATGGCAAGGGCAGAATACACTGGGAATAACTGCTAAATTGAATTGCTTTTTGCTGGTAACTGTTACCACTTTGATTGTGAGGCATGGAATCCTGGCTGGAAAGCACTTTTGAGTCGTTACATAGCCTGTTTCTTAACTTCAAGCAAAATCCCATCTGAACAATATCAAACATAAGAGCCTTTCCGGCTTTTAAATATTTTTTAAAAGGAGGTTTCTTTTAAAGAGAAAGGGATCCTATTCCACCCTCGGTAATCCATTGCAGTCCTTAATCAATCATTCAGTCGTGTATTTTGAGTGCTGTTTGCCGAGCACTGTACTAAGTGCTTGGGAAAGCACGACACAATAAAGTTGGTAGACACAATCTCTGCCCACAGGGATGACAGCCCGCAACTCCTTAACAACTTTCTGAATCAAGAAACTTCCTTTTATCAAAACAAGACCTTCAGTGCTCCAGTGTGAACCAAATTCTTCCTCCTTCACTCGGTGTTTTCCTCAGATGGAAAACAGCTGATCGCTATATTCTGGCAAGAGTTCTTCACATATCTAAAGACCCATCTTGAAGACCTATATCAAACCATCCTTTTGCTTGCTCATCTTCAGGCTGAAGAATTTATGCTCTCACTTTTTCCTTAGAGATCTTATTTTCTAACTTTTTAATCATCTTTGTGACTGTCTTCTGAACCTTTCCATTTTCTCAACATCCTTCTTTAATTGTGGAGGGAGGGGAAAAAAGTAACCATCAGGAGCCCCTGGATTGTAATTGTGGCTCTCATATGTATTCACTTTGTAGCTTTCAACAACTAATTTATGAACTATTCTCAGCGTCTTTAATCAGACGGAACACCCACGTCAAAGGTTTTTGGAAGAATAAAATGATGTTGTGAAAAAATCAGGTACTTAAAAGTTATGAGAACTCTGTATTATTATAGTCTCGTTCTCTATGCCTAAATTAAATTTTGCTAAAATGGGATTTAAAAAAAAATCCTTATTTAATTTTCATCAGGATTTATCGCTTGTTCAGAAATGTAATACTAGTCTTAAAGTGATCATTGGTAATAGTGGGTTGCACCTTTGCTGTTGATATTATAGCCTTTGTAATTTATTTTCTTTAAGTTGTAAGGAATGTGTGACAGGAAGAAAGTAAGATTTCTTTCTTGAAAATGTCAAAGGCAGAAGTTTCATTGCTGTGCACTTCTCAAGTACTTAATTTCTTTAAGCTAGAAAAAGAAAGGAAGGCGATGATGGAGGAACTCTGGAATTTTGAATAGCAAATGTGTCATACAAATGGGAGATGTAAATACATTCTGGGTCAAAATTCATGCTTTCAAAAAAAATTGACATGAATTTTGTATGATCATGCATACTTGGATTTTTTAAAAATGTATTTGCCATGGCAACTACAGCCACAGATGGCAGTGATTGCTATTTTGAGAGCTGGGAAAGGGATATGTTTGTGTGTTTAAGGCAGTACTCAGAAAAATATGAAATCTTTCACATTTTCATGCCTTAATTCTTGCTAAGGAATACAGTTTTCATGCATCTTCATTTGAGAGTTTTAGTGACTCTTGCAGGAAAGTTCAGTTAAGTGTACTTTCTCTGTTTTATTTATGGAGACCTCAGAAGATCTTGATGAGGCAGATGCAGTGTTTTGACTGTCTGGAACAAGTACAGGTGTTATTTATTTTACAGTTAAATGATACAAACGATTTTAGCACATCTTGAGGATCACAAAGCTCCCTAAAATTGCTTCCAAAAAGAAATACAGTTCCTCATGTTTTAGTTATTTTGATTAACATTTTTATTATTGTCACTGTGTAAAATATGGATGTCTAAATTCAGTATTACCAGAGGGATTTTAAGGAATTTGAAAATGTAATAAAATTGGTTCCAGGTTTAAAGTCTTGATGTAACTGGTTGTAAACTACAAAAAAAGAATTAAAAAATGGGTGGTGGGGAAAGAGCAAAATATGAAAATTCTCTTTTGGGGGGCTAAATTGTTTTTACCAGAGTTTTATTTCTGTCAATCATATTTATTGAGTGTTTACTCTATGCAGAGCACTGTACTGCACACTTGGGAGAGTACAACTTAAGAGTTGGTAGATACATTCCCTGCCCATAATAAGGTTATTTCTGTTTTGTAGAGTGTGCATTTTCAATGTTTTCCTGCTTATTTTGAAAGTAAGCAAGTACAAAAGTAATGGTTATTTTTGTATTATTCTGGTTGAGTTTTATTTGCATCTAAAGCAAAATTATAAAATCCAGACTGTTGCTTTTAATACTGAAGGTAGCCCCATGGGGAATTTGTGCTGTTTTTTCTTACTGGAGAAATACCCATTTCAAGTAAATGCAACTTGATATTCAAGCGAATTTAGGGGTGAAAAGTGGCATCCAGAAACATTTGTATTTGTTTTGATGAACCTCTGGTATTGCTTTCTTGATTCAAAGTAGTAATTTTCTTTTATAGGTTCTTCCCTCCTGAATTCATAGTTTTGAAAGGAAACATTTTTCTTTGCTCCATCTTTAATCTGTGCTATATGCAGTTCAATTTTTCTCATTTTTCCTATATTACTTCTACTATTTGGACTTTATTGAAAGGAATAGATCTGAAATTGGATGTATTAGGTTCTCAGAGTTCATTTCAGTATTGTACAACATTGTCACATGTTGTCAAAGAAGCCTAATCTGAACTCAGGGGATGAATATGGATGTTCAGTAGTTGAAAGGCCAGGGGGAGGAAACTTGGGAAGCCAGTGAATTTGTCACAGAAGCAGTGGAAAATATATGTTCAACTCAAGTACTGGATTGTAGTAACTTCAAAAATAGCTCAACATTGTTAGTGTTGGCAATCAAGGCATTGAGATTCAGAAACCATAACCAAATTACTTTGTAGGACCAACACCTCACACTCGTGGTTTAGTGGAAAGAGCATAGCTATAGAATTTGCTCTTCCTCTCCTTCCAAAATGCTACCACATTGACTCCAGCACTTATAATAAATAATAATGGCATTTGTTAAGCGCTTACTAAGTGCACAGCACTGTTCTAAGCACTGGGGCAGATACAAGGTGATCAGGTTGTCCCACGTGGGGCTCACAATCTTAATCCCCATTTTACAGATGAGGTACCTGAGGCACAACAGAGGTCATGGGTTCTAATCCCACATCCGCAGCTTGTCAGCTGTATGACCTTGGGCAAGTCACTTAACTTCTTTGTGCCTCAGTTACCTCATCTGTAAAATGGGGATTAAGACTGTGAGCCTCACGTGGGACTTGTCACATAGTAAGCGCTTAACAAATACCAACATTATTATTATGTCCTAAACACAACTCCTCATTTTCCCACCCAAACTCTATTGTCCCCATGTCTTTCCCATCAATGTAGACAGCCCCACAATCCTCCCTATCTCACAAGCCTGTATCTTTGGCATTTTTCTTAACTCATCTCTCTCATTCAACCCACATAGTCTGTCACCAAATCCTGTCAGTTTACATAGCTATAGAATTTGCCCTTCCTCTCCTTCCAAAATGCTACCACATTGACTCCAGCACTTATAATAAATAATAATAGCATTTGTTAAGTGCTTACTAAGTGCAAAGCACTGTTCTAAGCGCTGGGGCAGATACAAGGTGATCAGGTTGTCCCACGTGGGGCTCACAGTCTTAATCCCCATTTTACAGATGAGGTAACTGAGGCACAAAGAAGTTAAGTGGCTTGCCCAAGGACTTATCCTATCCCACCTTGATTGCTGCATCAGTCTCCTTGCTGACCTCCCTGCCTCTTGTCTCTCCCAACTTCAGTACATACTTTACTCTGCTCCCTGGATCATTTTTTAACAAAAACGTTCAGTGTATGTTTCCCCACTCCTCAAGAACCTCCAGTGGTTTCCCATCCATGCCCTTGTCAAACAGAAACTCATTACTTTAGGTTTTAAAGCAATCAGTCATGTTGTCTTCTCTTACCTTACCTCTCTGATTTCCTATTACAATTAAGCTTGCACACTTTGCTCCTCAAATGCCAGCCTACTCACAGTATCTCGATCTTGGCTCTTCTTGCCCATGTCCTGGCCTGGAACTGCCTCCACCTTCACATCCAACAGATGATCACTCTCTCCTCCTTCAAAGCGTTAATGAAACATGTCTCCTCCAAGAGGCTTTCCCCAACTAAGCCCTCATTTCCTCTTCCCCAACTCTTCTGCATGACCCTTTCGCTTGTATTTGCCCCCCTTATTCACTCCGTTCTCAGCCCTACGGAATTTATGTACATTTCCTTATTTTCTTTTTATAAATGTCTGTCTCCTCCTCCAGACTGAAAACTCTTTCTAGACTGGAAACATGTCCACCAACTCTGTTACGTTGTACTCTCCCAAGCGTTTAGTACAGTGCTCTGCACACAGTAAATGCTCAATAAATACAGTTGATGGACTGATTGAGGAAGAGGATCGGTAAATGCTTATGGCAGGATATCCCCTCCATACTTACGGGAAGGATGGTTGTGTCGTCTACAGTGACGGCAAAGTTCGGGAGAGCATGGGGTTTTAGGAGGGAATAAAAGGAGCTCAGTCTTGGACATGTTGAGTTTTAGGTGGTGGGAAGACAATCCAAGTAGAGATGTACTGAAGGCAGGAGGAGATGCAAGCCTGAAAGGATGGAGAGAGAACAGGGGAGGAGATATAGATTTGGGTGTCATCTGCATAGAGGTGATAGTTGAAGCCTCTTATGTTACCTTGCTGCTCCCCTACTACAACCTAGCCCAAAGTTAATTGACATTAATTGGCAAGTAATTGCAATTACTGTACCTCCATCTCATGTATCTCGCCGCTGATCTCCTGCCCACACCCTGCCTCTGGCTTGGAATGCCCTCCCTCTTCATATTCATTCATTCATTCAATTGTATTTATTGAGCTCTTACTGTGTGCAGAGTACTGTACTAAGCACTTGGTAAGTACAAGTTGGCAACATATAGAGACGGTCCCTACCCAACAGTGGGCTCACAGTCTAGAAGGGGGAGACAGACAACAAAACAGAACATATTAACAAAAAAAATAAATGGAATAAATATGTACAAGTAAAATGAATAGAGTAATAAATATGTACAAACATATATACATATATATGGGTGCTGTGGGGGCGGGAAAGAGGTAAGGCAGGGAGGATGGGGAGGGAGGGGAGGGAGAGGAGGGGAAGAGGAAGGAGGGGGCTCAGTCTGGGAAGGCCTCCTGGAAGAGGTGAGCTCTCAGTAGGGCTTTGAAAGGAAAAAGAGAGCTAGCTTGGCAAATGTGCAGAGGGAGGGCATTCCGGGCCACGGGGAGGATATGGGCTGGGGGTCGACGGCGGGACAGGCGAAAATGAGGCATAGTGAGGAGGTTAACAGCAGAGGAGCAGAGGGTGTGGGCTGGGCTGGAAAAGGAAAGAAGGGAGGTGAGGTAGAAGGGGGCGAGGTAATGGACAGCCTTGAAGCCAAGAGTGAGGAGTTTTTGCCTGATATGTAGGTTGATTGGTAGCCACTGGAGATTTTTGAGGAGGGAAGAAACATGCCCAGAGCGTTTCAGCACAAAGACGATCCAGGCAGCAGCGTGAAGTATAGATTGAAGTGGGGAGAGACAGAAGGATGGGAGATCGGAGAGGAGGCTGATGCAGTAATCCAGTCGGGATAGGATGAGAGATTGAACGAGCAGGGTAGCAGTTTGGATGGAGAGGAAAGGGTGGATCTTGGCGATGTTGCAGAGGTGAGACCGGCAGGTCTTGGTGGCAGATTGGATGTGACGGGTGAACGAGAGAGCAAAGTCAAGGATGACACCAAGGTTGCTGGCTTGTGAGATGGGAAGAATGGTAGTGCCATCAACAGTGATGGGAAAGTCAGGGAGAGGGCAGGGTTTGGGAGGGAAGTTAAGGAATTCAGTCTTCGACATATTCACTCAACAATTACACTTCCCACCTTCAAAGCTACCTTGAAGCTTCCCACTTCCTACCTTGAAGGTACATCTACTTCAAGGGGCCTTCCCTGACTAAGCCCTCCTTTTCTCTACTCCCACTACCTTCTGCATTCCCTTGACTTGCTCCCTTTATTCATCCCCCTTCCCAGCTCCACAGCCCTAATGTACGTATGTGTAATTTTATTTATTTACATTGTCCATCTCCCCCTCCATTCATTCATTCATTCGAATTTATCGAGCGCTTACTGTGTGCAGAGTACTGTACTAAGCACTTGGGAAGTACAGGTTGGCAACTTATAGAGACAGTCCCTACCCAACAACGGTCTCACAGTCTAGAACGGGGAGACAGACAACAAAACAAAGCATGTGGACAGGTGTCAAGTCGTCAGAACAAATAGCAATAAAGCTAGATGCACATCATTAACGAAATAAGTAGAACAGTAAATATGTACAAGTAAAATAAATAGAGTAATAAATCTGTACAAATATATATACAGGTGCTGTGGGGAGGGGAAGGAGGTAGGGCCGGGGGGGGGGGGGGCGGGAGGGGAGGAGGAGAGGAAAAAGGGGGCTCAGTCTGGGAAGGCCTCTAGATTGTAAACTCGTTGTGGCAGGGAACATGTCTATTATAATGTTATATTGTACTCTCCCAAGCGTTTGGTACAGTGTTCTGCACACAGTAAACACTCAATAAATACGATTGACTGACTCCCTCTCACACCTCCTTCTAGTCCCCTCCTTTCCAGGCATCTCGCTAAATCACCTGCTTTCAAAATCTTTCCTCTCAACTTGTATCTCCGACCCATCCCTTCTTTCCTCCAAAAGACACTTGCTTCCTCTCTTCATCTTCATCTTCATCTGACTACTATTTGATAGCTTCTTCTTCTCTGCCTTTAAACATGCTCACATCATCCATATATTAAAAAGGGCTTGTAGATTGTAGTTTCTTCATGGACAGGGATTGTGTTACCAATTGTACTGTACATTCCCAAGCTCCCATTACAGTATTCTTCACACAGTAATGTTCAATAAAAACCTTTGATTGATGTGAATCATCAGTCAGGTCCAGTATCTAGACGTGCCTTGGGATGAGTCATTTTCCAAAGGGTTTTTCTGTTCCCCCGTCAGTGATGTGGTTCACATATGGATGTGGGTTCTTAAAACACGAGACACACACAGACTTTCCATTTATATAAGAAAGGAGATAAAAAATTACTAAAGCCAAAGATAGTTTCAACTTACTGGGTAAATAACAGCAGTCAGCATTTGCAGGTTTACATCAGGTAACAAAAGAGCAACACTGCCAGACTAATTCCTATTCCTAGAAGCTCCTGAATTATTATTTTTTAATTCAGCATACAGGATTCTTCATTGATTTTAGGCAAAAAAATGAAGAAAAGGGAAAGTGCTGCCCAAAGGACTGTGAAAAGGTGGAGGCTTTTAATTTTTTTCACATCTCCAAAATGTATAAAATGACCATTTGGTATGGAAGGTAGGAAAGCAAGATGGAATTGAAGGTAGAATAGGGAAATCAGTAGTTAAAATACATTTTTGAAACACTGTATTTAGAATCAGAAGAGCCTGATGGAATGCTCTGACAGTCTAGCTAAGTTTTTTAGAGATTAAAATTCAGTTCAGCTTTATAATATGTACTTTTAAGAGGTGAACTGTACTATTCAACAGCTCAGGACTCCCTCAGATCAAGAGTTAAACCACTGATTTCAAGAGGGGACTTGAAGACCAGTTACATAATTACAAATATTCTGATTTAAATTGTTTCTCTAGCAAGATAAAAGTATCTGGAGTCCCTATACCTGATGGCATCGCCATAAACCCAGCCAGTTCATTCAGGAATTAGGCTGGAACCAGGGCAAAATGTTCAACAAAAAGAATCCAGGGATTTAGGGATTTTAGCAAGAATGGGAAGGTGTGGTGGAGTAGAAGCTCGGAAGGAGGTTTTGGTGGAGGAATAACACATGGCCAAGTGAATGACCCAGGAAGTAGAGTCCATGGAAGGCCAAGTTCCTTTTGAAAGATTTAATAATACAGATTCTAGGCCAGGACAGGGCATTTGTCACTGGAGAATAATACCACAACCATACATTTAAAAAAAAAATCATTTTAAATTTTGGCTTCTGGTTTCTCTGCAGAAAAAGACCCCAAAATTCATGTTGCTTATGTAGTGTTTCCCAAATTTAAAAATATTTCATTTTTCAAATGTCCTTCTATCTTTTACTTTATTTGACCGCAGTGCATTTTTGTTATCCTTTGTTAGCTATGGTGAATCAGGAAAATGATCAAACTCAAATTTATTTGATAGTTTATAAAGTACATTACTTTATATTTCATTATATTCTTTTTCATTAAGGAAATGCAACTTCACCACAAGTGCAACGGCCATCTTTCATGGACTACTTTGATAAACAGGATTTCAAGAACAAAAGCCATGAAAACTGCAACCAGAATATTCATGAGCCATTCCCCATATCCAAGAATGTTTTTCCTGATAACTGGAAAGTTCCTCAAGATGGAGATTTTGACTTTGTAAGTACATTTTCACTGATACTTTTTCACCTTTTACAAGCATTATATACTCTTGTAATTGTAACATATTTTCTCATAGTCTCTATAGAAAGGTTGGCACATTCAAAATTGACTCTCCGTCAATTGTTATGATTAAAATATTCTGCTGAGTCTCGTTTTAAATATATAGATTTTCCTGCCTGGGGCAGAGCTTTAAAAATGGAATTAGCAGGAAGCTGATAGTTTTCCATTTTATTCATTATTTGCCAAGTTAAGTACTGTAAAATTTAGTATTCACCCTTTTCTGAATAGAGTTTCTTCTTTGAAGGTCAGAATTTAAGAAGATCATTGACTTGGAGTTTCCCAGATATGCAAATGATTGGACCTTTACACTGTGAAGAATAAAATTCTTCACCCCAGTGACATATTTATCATGCCTAGGGCTGCACTAGGCTGATTGGAGCAGAAAAGCTGACAGTTTCCAGCTCCAGGCTGGGGAGGTTAAAGTTTGAAAAGTGGAATTACTGCTGCCCTTAAATTGCCTCCCGCCTAGCTGACCCCAGAGTGGCATTGGACCCCAAAACGAAAGCTAGACTTGGGGAGTGGAACTACCTAATAATAATAATGATGGTATTTGTTAAGCGCTTACTATGTGCAAGGCACTGTTCTAAGCGCTGGGGAGGTTACAAGGTGATCAGGTTGTCCCACGGGAGGCTCAGTCTTAATCCCCATTTTACAGATGAGGTAACTGAGGCACAGAGAAGTTATGTGACTTGCCCAAAGTCACATAGCTGACTGTTGGCGGAGCCGGGATTTGAACCCATGACCTCTGACTCCAAAGCCCGTGCTCTTTCCACTGAGTTACGCTGCTTACCTGTAGCTGCAGGACCCTGCCCTTCCCTCCCTATTCCTGTCCACTGCCTGCAGTATCTGGGATATCTGAGGTGGGAAAGATGGATCGAGAGACAGACAGGCAAGCAGATCTCCTGTCCTGAGAGCTAGAGTGTCTAGTTAAGGAAATGGTGAAAGTCTTGGCTAGAGGCCAGTTCAGTTAGAGTGCTTTGAATGGCATTTTTCCAAGTAGAGTGCATATTGAAAAAGAACGCTGGGTCCTCTAGTCTTGGTCTTGTGATAGGTGAACAGTGAATTTTTTTCTATTTTATTGGCCTTCCTAAACCCATCATTGTTTAATATACCTTTTATAGCATGCAGGATGTGAAGCAGAGTAACCAAAGTACCTCACCCATAAAATTCCTCTTCTAAGAAAATTAAGGCAACATACTAAATCAGTAAAGGCTTTGAAGCTTCTCTCCTTTTCCTTGTGTACGGTACTCAAGTGTCCTATCTATCTTTTCCCATAATCTTAAGAGTGGGGGAGTGGGTCATCTTCCTTAATCATTGCTAAACAAAATCAAACTCTTCATCATAAATGGGGTATTTCTTCACAGACCTCATAAAGATCTTTGGGGAAGAGCAATTAATGTATATTTTGTGGATCCCGAGAATGTAAACTTTTTCACAATCAAATAAGTGCCTAATCAAATGCATCATTCATTGGGAAATAACTATTATTGTGTTTATTTTAAGGCTCTTATATTGCTTACACTTAGACCAATTTCCTGTAAATTGCTAGCGAGTACATATGGACAACATTAATACAAGATCGTAATTGGCCAGTGTAGCCTCATAATGCTAAATTATACCTACTGTTGTTCTTTTCTCAAGAAGTAGAAAACAGGGGTGGGGAAACAGAAAAAAACTAATTCTATTGTTGAAGGCCTGAAAGAGGTCTTTAACACAAGTGGCTAGAGGAATTGCATAATACACTTCTTTCTTTATAGAAAAATCAACATTAATGATTTAGATTGGTGACACAGACTTTAAATCATTCATGAAAACGATAAATAATGAAGAACCTTCGGCATAAAACAACTCTGACTTGCCTCTGTTGGAATAATTCTTAATGACACTTGGTTTGGGGCTCTAATAGGAAGCATCAAAGGCACTAAAAATACTGTTAAGAAGATCAGATGAAATTATTCAGTTTTATAATATAATGTCAGCACTGCAGGAACATCATTGCTGCTGCCCATCAAAAGAATATTGTAAGTCTCCCCATAGTGGAGATGAACATCCTGATCTGGAAGATGATTGCATAACCTCTTGTTAGGACGGGGGCCCAGTTATTTTGGTACAACACCATATTCATTAATTCATTCATTCATTCATTCCATTGTATTTATTGAGCACTTTCTGTGTGCAGAGCACTGTACTAAGCGCTTGGGAAGTACAAGTCAGCAACATATAGAGACGGTCCCTACCCAACAACGGGCTCACCATCTAGAAACCCAGCCGTGGCATTTGCCAAGTGCATAAGAAAGGTCAATAATAATATCCTAATGTGGTTGATATCTAAGTGTAGAATTCAAAGCAGTTGCCTTTAAAGCCCGGCGAGGTTTCTTGCTGTTTGCTGTTGGTAAGAGTGAAGCATTGCTCTATTTGGTAGTAATAGTTATAATGGTATTTGTTAAGCGCTTCCTATGTGGCAAGCACTGTTCAAGGTGCTGGGGTAGATACAAGCTAATCAGGTCTCATCTCCACAACATCGCCAAGATCCGCCCTTTCCTCTCCATCCAAACCACTACCCTGCTGGTTCAATCTCTCATCCTATCCCACTGGATTACTGCATCAGCCTCCTTTCTGATCTCCCATCCTCCTGTCTCTCCCCACTTCAATCTATACTTCACGCTGCTGCCTGGATCACCTTTGTGCAGAAACGTTCTGGGCATGTTACTCCCCTTCTCAAAAATCTCCAGTGGCTACCAATCAACCTACGCATCAAGCAAAAATTCCTCACTCTTGGCTTCAAGGCTGTCCATCCCCTCGCCCCCTCCTACCTCACCTCCCTTCTTTCCTTCTCCAGCCCAGCCCGCACCCTCTGCTCCTCTGCCGCTAACCTCCTCACTGTGCCTCGTTTTCGCCTGTCTCCCCCTCGACCCCCAGCCCAAGTCCTCCCCCTGGCCTGGAATGCCCTCCCTCCGCACATCCGCCAAGCTAGCTCTCTTCCTCCCTTCAAAGCCCTACTGAGAGCTCACCTCCTCCAGGAGGCCTTCCCAAACTGAGCCCCCTCCTTCCTCTCCCCTTCCCCATCCCCCCCACCCTACCTCTTTCCCCTCCCCACAGCACCTGTATATATGTTTGTGCAGATTTATTACTCTATTTATTTTACTTGTACATATTTACTATTCTATTTATTTTATTTTGTTAATATGTTTTGTTTATTGGCTGTCTCCCCCTTCTAGACTGTGAGCCCGCTGTTGGGTAGGGACCGTCTCTATATGTTGCCAACTTGTACTTCCCAAGCGCTTAGTACAGTGCTCTGCACACAGTAAGTTCTCAATAAATACAACTGAATGAATGAATGAAAGGTTGGACACAGTCCCTGTCCCACGTGGGGCTCACCGTCTTAATGCCCATTTTACAGATATGCGGGAACTGAGGCACAGAGAAGTTAAGTGACTTGCCCAAGGTCACACAACAGACAAGTAGTGGAGCTGGGACTAAAACCCAGGTCCTTCTGATTCCCAGGCCTTTTTTTATTCAATCGTATTTATGGAACGCTTACTTTGTGCAGAGCACTGTACTAAGCGCTTGGGAAGTACAAGTTGGCAACATATAGAGACGGTCCCTACCCACCAGTGGGCTCACAGTCTAGAAGGGGGACACAGACAACAAAACAAAACATATTAACAAAATAAAATAAATAGAATAAGTATGTACAAATAAAATAGAGTAATGTTCTATCTAGCGGCGCTGGGGTTTGAATAACTTCTTGAGTTGCACTGCTCTCCCCAGATGGAGATAGGATTAGAAAAGTATCTCTATAAACTACCTGCCTCACCCCAATGGGGTTCATCAGGGGAGTGTAGTTGGTGGGATTAATTTATGGTGCCAAACCAAAACAACAACCTTCCGTAATGATAAGAAGTAAGATTTGTGTTGCAGAACATCACTAAAAGACACTGAGAAGCACAGGAGAGCGGCACTTGTTGCATGTGAGCTATCCAGATCGAGGTGATGTCATGGGATATACTGAAATCAGACTTCCTGGAGAAGGAAAGCTCTTGGAAAGAGCATCTGGTTAAAATTGAGAGCGATCTTACTTCTGCTAAGCAACATTTTACAGCTGCAGGCTTAGCATATATATTTCAAGCCTTCCATACCTATTAGAGGCATTGAGTACCTAATGACCCCCTGTCATTTTCCAAAACAAAAGTACCTTGCTGCAATTATCAGGGTGTTGTGCGCCCACTGTGAGTGACATTAATGGGGGATGAAATAAATTCCATTAAGCTCTAGAAAGGCTCGTTGAAGCAAACTGATTGTCAGGTGAGACCTAAGGGAAAGAGCACAGGCCTGAGAGTCAGAGGACCTGGCTCTGCCACTTGCCTGCTGTGTGACCTTGGGCAAGTCACTTGAAGTCTCTGTGCCTCAGTTTCCTCATCTGTAAAATGAGGATTCAATGCCTGAGCTCCTTCCTACTTAGACTGTGAGTCCCATGAAGGTCAAGGGCTGTGTCCTACCTGATTAACTTATATCTGCCGCCTGCCCTTAAAACAGTGGTTGACAGTAAGTGCTTAACAAGTATAATAATGATTATAGTAATAAATAGTGATGTTGGAAATTAGAGAAGAATTATTGAGTAACACAGTATTGGAAAGCTAATAGCAATTGTTCCCACCCAAACCCTGACTTTCCCATCACTGTAGACAGCACCACCATTCTCCTTGTCTCACAAGCCCTTAACCTTGGTGTTGAGAAGCAGCGTGGCTCAGTGGAAAGAGCCCGGGCTTGGGAGTCAGAAGTCATGGGTTCTAATCCCGGCTCTGCCACTTGTCAGCTGTGTGACTTTGGGCAAGTCACTTAACTTCTCTGGGCCTCAGTTCCCTCATCTGCAAAATAGGGATTAAGACTGTGAGCCCCACGTGGGACAAACTTGATTACCTTGTATCCCCCCAGCGCTTAGAACAGTGCTTGGCACATAGTAAGCACTTAACAAGTACCAACATTATTATTATTATTATCCTCGGCTTATCTCTCTCTTCAACCCACATATTCAGTTTGTCACCAAATCCTGTCTGTTCAACCTTCACAACATTGCTAAAGTCACCCTTTCCTTTCCATCCAAACTGCTATGACATTAATCCAAGCACTTATCCTGTCCCGCCTGGATTACTGCATCAGCCACCTTGCTCACCTCCCTGTCTCCTGTCTCTCCCTGCTCCAGTCTATACTGGCCTTCGCTGCCTGGATCATTTTTCTAAAAAAATGTTCAGTCCATATTTCCCCACTCCTCAAGATTTGCTAGTGGTTGCCCATCCATCTCTGCATGAAACAGAAACCCCTTACTGTTGATTTGAAAGCAGTCAATCAACTTGCCCCCTCGTACTTTACCTCTTTGATTTCCCAACATAATCCAGCCCGCACACTTCACCTCTCTACCCCCTGTATCTCAATCTCATCTATCTTGCCACCTATCCCTCATGCATGACCTTCCTCTAGCTAGGACTCCATCCCCCTTCACATCTGACAAATGATCCCTCTCCCCACATACCTTTCAAAGCTTTATTAAAAGCACATCTCCAAGAGGCCTTCTGTGACTAAGCCCTCATTTCCTCTTTTTTTTTAATGGCATTTTATTAAGCGCTTACTATGTGCAAAGCACTGTTCTAAGCGCTGGGGAGGTTACAAGGTGATCAAGTTGTCCCCCGGGGGGCTCACAGTCTTAATCCCCATTTTACAGATGAGGTAACTGAGGCACAGAGAAGTTAAGTGGTTTGCCCAAAGTCACAGAGCTGGCAATTGGCGGAGCTGGGATTTGAACCCATGACCTCTGACTCCACAGCCTGTGCTCTTTCCATTGAGCCACACTGCTTCTCTTCTCCCACTCCCTTCTGCGTTCCTCTTACGCTTGGATTTGCACCCTTTATTTACCCCTACCTCAGCCCCACTGCATTCACAAAATGGTACTTAAACAGATTAGCTTCCCCCTGGGAAGGAAGTCTTCAGGAATAAGTTTCTACTTATTCTGCTAACTTGTGCTTAGCAGAGCTTTCGGTCACTCACTCATTCATTCATTCATTCAATTGTATTTATTGAGCGCTTACTCTGTGCAAAGGAGTGTACTAAGCGTTTGGGAGTATACAGTATAAGTGTACTCATAGTAAGTGTTCCATGGTAGAGGAAATAGCAGTTCTGCCCTGGCCAAAGTACTGGGCCTGGAGTTTGACAGTAGAAGGGTCTCTCCCCCTTCTCCCTCTTTACTTTCCCTTCACATTTCTTACCTTGCCTCTTTTGCCTTTCTTCCTTTCCCCTTTTCCTACAGTTTGTTTGTCTCCTCCCCTCTCCTTCCACCTTGTCCACCGCCCCTTCCCCCCTGCCAAAAAAACCTTGAACTCATCTTGGTTTGCATCCCTTTCAAAATCTTGCTCACCTTAGCCTTGAATCCTTGTTATAAGATGGAAGTCATTTTGTAGTTTAACCTACATTTTTATTTGAATACCTTACAGTATTGAGACAGAATGAGAAGAGCATCACAAAACGGCCTAATATAGCACCTGATTCAAAGTAGAAGCAGTATAGTGTAGTGGATATGGCATGGATTCTTATCTCGACTCTGCCTCTTTTCTGCTGTGTGACCTTGGGCAAGTCACTTCACTTCACTGTGCCTCATTTACCTCATCTATAAAATGTGGACTGAGACTGTGAGCCCCGCATAGGACAGGGACTGCGTCGTCCAACCCAATTTGCTTGTATCCACCCCAGTGCTTAGTACAGTGCCTGGCACATAGTAAGCACTTAACAAATACCATAATAATAACAATTATTACTATTAGGACTTAGTTGCAAATGAGAGTAGAAGTCAGTAATTCCACGGTGCAAAAGAAAGACCCAAGATACCATCGCTGCTAAGGCATGTGAGCAGGTTATCTTCAGAGTGGATAGACTATAAGCTCTTCCCTGTAGATGGTAAGCTCCTTGTGGACAGGGACATGTCTACCATGTCTCCTCTGTTGTATTGTACTCTACCAACTTAGTCCAGCTCTCCGCACAGGTAACACTCAGTAAATGCCATTCACTGATGAATCAGTAGTCCATTCTCCTGTAACGTGTGCTTTCCCTCTGAATTCTGGAAGAAATACTGTTGAGGAAATTAGGGAACATTCTTCCAACAACACACGGAGGTAATGCAGTGTGGTTTTATAAGAAATGAATGAGACATTGGGCAAGGCATGCATATTCAAGTTTGAGGTTTTCATAATGCAGAGTTCATCGAAAACTACCCCTCCTCCCACCCCCACCACACCCCAATGTTATCAGAAAGCTGATTGTTTTCATGCTCATCTTTTATGCCTGGGAAGTCATTCTAAAAAGAAAAGCAGGCATTTGTTTAATCTCAGAGAAGCAAAATATATCTTATATTCAAAAATGGAGTGGGGGGGAGGGGGAGAAACACTTTTTTTATCTTTCCTAGCAATCAGTGTAATTCCTCTTAGAACAGAATGTAGCCAGAAATGTCTTTGGCACCTGTGAAACAGATGTAGAGAGTAGGAGGCATTCCTCATCTTGAGACATTGTACCTAATGTAATTTGTATATTTTTTCTATTAAATCCTTAACATTTGCCTTTTGCTCTTCTATGAAATGCCCTGTGTTAAAAGTATTGTGGAAACGTACATTAAAAATCAGTGTTTTTGTATCTTCAAGCAAACAATTCAGTGTGAATATCATAAAATCATAAATGAGACTAATAATCACCAAATTTGGGTGTTTGATTAAGCTGGCCTATAAATGTTATTTTCACTGATGAAATCAGTGGTTTTGAACTCTACTTAAAATATTTTGCTTGCTGTCTGCAAGATCTGAAACACAATGTGAAAGGCAAATCTGTTTATTTCAGCACAAATATAATGTTTCAGCCTTTGATCAAATTATTTCCAAACAGCCATGATATCCAGATTGTTTAGTATTAAACAGAAAATGTGTAGATCATGTTTTCCAGGAACTACAGAATCATTTTCAAATAGATACATTTTGAACAACGTAAAGATTTTGGAATAGGGAAAAAAAGTTGGAGAACCATCTGCTACCCATGGTAAAATGCAGTAGTTTCCAAGTAGAAGAACTCAAAAATGACAAATTTTTTGAAGTTATGACAATAGGAATGTTACATGTCTACCCTTTTCATAACTAATAACAGTTTTTGTTGAGTTGTACTAAAACTGTGTTATCATTTTTAAGGACATGAACTAATGTGCTCTTAAACCAAAAACAATGAAGTAATTAGTGCTGTCAGTGGTGATTCATTTTTAAAGCACCTACAGGTTATAAAATCCCATATTAGTTCACAATAGTGTTAGATTAAAAAAAAATCATCATGGCACCTGAGCTCACAAAGATAGGTAAGGAAGACAAAAATGCATTTCGTATGCACATGTACACCGAAATCTTATTTCTTTGAAAAATATGTTGAGGTGTGGAGATCAGACTGGTAAGTTTAAAATGAATGACGTTAGGGGAATATCCTTGAGTAGGCGGGCATTGGGATATAATTAGAAATAAGATTTTACATTTTGTTCATTGCTTGGTAATGATATAAGTGGTACCCTAGATTTCAGTAAGATGACAGCTCACAAATTAGCATTTTTCGGCTATTTCCGGCATTGCTTTTTGGCTGAAAAACATTTTGGAGAAGAATTGATATGTTCTGGAGAAGAGTTGATAGTGTAGATTTGGAGAAAGGCACTTGCCTTTTTATTCTGGGTACCTAAGAGGTTTGTCAGTGTGGCTTATGTTTATATATTGGATGGGTTAAAAATCATGTTTTGTTATGCCTCTACCTCTGGTGTTATCATTTCTAGGTTTAACTATGTCTTTCCTCAGGACCTGTTGTCAAGTTCTTTGCCTGGGAAATCAAAGCAGGGAGCGATCCCGGGCCTGCTGTTCATAAACAAGCAGTCATTCATAGCTGTCATTAATAGCTCCAACAAACTGATTTATTTAATGAGCACAGTCTATTACTACATCTAGGGCTAGTATCCTTAGAAAATTCACATGGATGCATATCGATTACCAGTTGCTGAGTTATTTAAGAAGGCCAGAATAATGTGTTCAGACAGTCAGTCGTATTTGTTGAGTGCTTACTGTGTGCAGAGCACTGTAGGACTGTTCTAAGCCTTTGGGAGAGTACAATATAACAGACACATCCCCTGCCCACAATGAGCTTATAGTCTAGACGCAACTCTCAATTAACAGCAACAGAGGAAGTGGTTAAAGTATAGCAGTACGAGCCCCAGAAGAGGGCAAAGAGATATCTTGTTTGCCAACTCTGGACCTCATCCCTCTAGTCTGTAAACTCGTCCCTCTAGGCTGTAAACTCGTCCTGGGCAGGGGATGTGTCTGCTTATTGTTACAATGTACTCTCCCAAGCGCTTAGTACAGTGCTTTTCACACAGTACGAGTTCAATAAATACGATTGAATGAATGATTGAATGAATGAATCCCTCTCCCAGGCAGTCAACTTGCAGTATATGCGATTGGGCCTGAGTCTGAGATGATGAACATCTCAAGGTAAACTGGGATGAAAAATGTGAAGCAGCACAAAATATCTACAAGAGATGTAGAAAAGCTCATTCTAAGCTTGTGATAGTAGGACTCTAGTCAGTCACCCAGTCATATGTATTGAGGGCTTACTGTGTGCAGAGCACTGTACTGTGCTCTTGGGAGAAGACAGTATAACAATAAGCAGACATTTTCCCTGTCCACAATGAGCTTACAGTGTTCTACTCGTAAAATATGACTGATTGTTCAGAATGAGAGAGTCTTTTTCTTCCTAGTGTGAAGGAGCAGTGTGGGCTAGTGGAACAGGCATGGACATGGGAATCAGAGGTCCTGGGTTCTAATCCCGGTTCTGCCACTTGCCTGCTGTGTAACCTTGGATGCTTAACTGTTCCATGCTTTCATTTCATCTGTAAAATGGAGATTAAATACCTGCCCTCCCTCATCTTAGACTGTGAGCCCATGTGGGACGGCATCCAACCCGGTTATCTTGTATCTACGCCCAGCACTTAGTGCAGGGCTTGGCTGCACAGTAGGTGCTTAAATACCATAATAGCAATGACAATCATAATTATTATTAATGCATTGAATATCTAGAAATAGTCTCTGTGAATTCTTCTGCATTTATGTCTGTTGAAAAATCCTCACTGATTAAAAAAAAAGACTTCTCAATTCAATTTTCCTCTCCAGCAAGACAGATCTTAGTGATTACTTATACCAGGGAAGCTGGCTGAAGACTCTCTTCTACGTGCTTCTTAGTTGAGAAATGTTTTGTCCGCTTGCATTCATCGTTCTGAAGACTGGAAAATGTCTTTTTAATGTAGTGAAGCATTAAAGCATAGTCTCATAGCTTTGCTTTGCATTAATTGACTGATTGTTAAATGTCTCCATATGCTTGTTAGGAGGGACACTTCAGGAGTGGAAGAACTAGCTATAAAGATATTTCACACACCTTTCTGCCATAGACACTTATGCACCTCAACTCCTTGGCCACACAACTGAGACTGCCCCAGGTGGAGTTTCTTAAGATGCAGGTGCTTATGGAAGAGGAACTGATGTGAGCACATCCCCCAGAGATTTCATTGCTCACTTTTTCCTTGCAAGCCAGCAGGAAATTAAAATTAATGAAAATCCTCCACTTTGAAATACTTGCATGCAGATTGTTGACTATTTCAAGCCTCTGCCAACTCACGAGATCTGAGCTGGCAAATGGAGCAGACAGATGGTGTTGCATGTGCATGTTTGTGTCACGTGCTTATCTATGTCCACGACGGGTTTTTGGTGAGCAAATTTTTCCATCTTGTCTACTGTAAGATTTGAGACCATTGAAAATACGAGATTTTTTTTTCAACTGCACTTAAACATATGGAAAAGATTAATTTTGTTTATAATAGCTAATTAGCTCCTTGGTCTTTGCACTAGATATTAGTTGCTGGTTATTCACCCAAACAACTTTCATATCTCAGCAGCTGCTGCAACTGTTTTCCACTATAAGTTTGGTCCAACTCATCTTGAGTGAGCATGCTGCGAGCATTTCTCATTTCAAGTGAGTTGTTGGAGGCAATGGGATTCTCTGAAATTTTGGACCAGATAAATATCATCCAGTGTTGATAATGGGACATGACCTATTATCCCAACAAAATGATGTTGATAGGTGTATGCACAGCTAATGAATTAGAACTTTCGGTGCAAATGAATGAAACAAGTACTCGCCACTGTGTTTAAGTTCAAGATGCTTAAATAAAACTCAATGCCGAAAGAAAAAAAAAAAACCTCTTAATCCAGAAGAGTAGTTATAGCATAAGGTCCTAAAGATCAGGGTCATCATTAACCAGAAAGTTTCATGGTTTAAAGCTCAGATATTTTAACTGTAAGCACAGATCAACCTAAATGTTGGTAATTAAATAATTCATTAGTGTCGTATACAAGATTCTCTTAAGTGACCCAAAACATTTTCTGTGTGCTTTTTAAGAACACCCAACAGTTCGTTTTCAAAGACTTTTGTTACTAGCTCATTTCCTCCAGACATCCTGTACACCACACAGTTATAAGGATTTTATTCAGTCTCTGGGTTTTAAAGTAATTGGTCTACTTGAAATAGTGCTGGCACTTTCTTCCCCTGGCTCATTGCTCATCTGGCAGCTTTTCCCCTTAATATCTTTTACTCCCCCCGATATTTGGCAGGTTTATTTGGGATGCCTGGATTGAATCCTTAAGGTTGGGAGGTTGGATCTGTTTCAAAAGATAGCAGCATTTCCTTGACTGCAAACCCAAACTGGTTTCTTGGTGGGAAATAGTCCATCAGCATTTAGAGGCTTTTTTTTTTTTTTTGGTAAATTGGAAACTGGAAAGTTTAGAAGGATGTGTAAACCAACCAGTGATTCACCAGCTGACAAGTTGAGGCCCAAGGCAGCTCTGGTGAGCAGTTTAACAGGTCATGCAAAATTCGATGAGAGAAGGGAACAAGGCAATTAAATAAAGATGAGAGGCTCAGGAACTAGTTCTCTTTATTCTTATTTTAGTTGTTTCAGAAACCAAATAATTGCAGTTGAATTTTGTTGTTTATTTGCGAGTCAGATGTTTCATTGCTTTCTTCAGTTTAACACTGGAGTCTGTTTTCCCCAGGAATAATACATAATAATAATTCTAGACTGTGAGCCCGTTGTTGGGTAGGGACCATCTCTGTATGTTGCCAGCTTGTACTTCCCAAGCGCTTAGTGCAGTGCTGTACACACAGTAAGTGCTCAATAAATACGATTGAATGAATGAATGAATAATAATGATAATAATGGTATTAGTTAAGATTTTACTATGTTCCAGGCACTGTACTAAGCACTTGGGTGAAGACAAGCAAATAGGGTTGGACACAGTCTCTGTCCCACATGGGGCTCACAGTCTCAATCCCCATTTTACAGATTAGGTAACTGAGGCACAGAGAAGTGAAGTGACTTGCCCAAGGTCACACTGCAGACAAGTGGTGGGGCCGGGATTAAAACCCAAGACCTTTTGACTCTAAGGCCCATGCACGATCCACTGTGCCATCAAATTTAGAAATAGTAAGCAATTTGCCATTATAATGGTATTAGTTATATACATGTGATTTAGATTTGAAAGATGACACTAGTGACACATTCATTCATTCACTCCTATTTATTGAGCTTGTACGGTGTGTAATGCACTGTACTAAGCATTTGGGAAAGTACAGTACAACAACAGGCACATTCCCTGCCCACAGCGAACTCACAGTCTAGAGGGGGAGACAGATATTAATATACATACATACATACATACAAAAATAAATAACATACATAGGTATGTTCTGTGGGGCTGGGAGGGAGGATAAGTGAAGGGAACAAGTCAGGACGACACAGAAGGGAGTGGGAGGAGAGGAGGGCTTAGGCAGGAAGGCTTCTTGGAGGAGATGTGCCTTCAATAAGGCTTTGACGTGGGGGAGAGCAATTATCTGTCTGATATGAGGAGAGAGGGCAGTCCAGGCCAGAGGCAGGATGTGGGTGAGAGGCTGGCTGCGAGATAGGCGAGATTGAGATAATAATAATGGGATTTATTTATGCAGCGAGAAGGTTAACATTAGAAGAAGGAAGTGTCTGGGCTGGATTGTAGCAGGAGATTAGTGAGGTGAGGTAGGAGGGGACAAGGTGATTGAGTGCTTTAAAGGCAGTGGTGAGGAGTTTTTGTTTGACACAGGCCTTACACACGTGTGTTGTGGTAGAAAAGATTTGTAATTCCTTGTTATGCATATCACTAGTACTGCAGGGGCCACACTTTAGTTGATCATGTGTGGATGACAGAGGTGGGGAAAGAGAAGAAAGTTACCCAGACATGTCCAGCCAGAGCAAAACAAACAGAATCAAAAGAGAGAGCTGAACACATCTGAGAAAGGCAAGAAAGAAAATGGGGAAATAGGAAATGTAGAGGCAGAGTGTCAATGGGAAAGAAAGCAGAGGAAAAACCTTCCCTTATTTGTCCTCCCATAATACCCTGGGCACTTCTTCAGAAGTTTACAGCTACATCTACATAAATCCATAGAGATGTTCAGCCATCACAATGCATGAAATCCCAAGATACATAACGTACCAGTTGTCGATATTGCCTGGGGGATGTCCGCTCTGAGATGGCACTGTTTGGAAAATGGGGCACCTTGTTGGTCATTGTTTTTCTTTTAAGTAAACCTGATCTGCAAGGCTTTACGTAGCTCTGGCACACCTAGAAAATTGGGGTGCCCGGTGGAGTGGTCATCTTTATAAATAGACCCTATATAGAAGACTTTAAGTAGCTTTGGGTCAGTAGACCCGATACATATTCACATACCATACTCTTAGTGCTCATGTATTAGAAAACCTCCATGACTGTGTGCCTTTTCTTTTTCATAATAGTCAATTGTATTTATTGAGCACTTGCTATGTGCTAAGCACTTGGGCGTGTCCGCTATAACAATAAAAAGACATATTCCTTGCCCACACCGATTTCCTTTGGGCTTGTGGGTAAGCAGGACAAACAAGGAAATCTATGTTCTTATTTTAAAATGCATCCCAGCTCTTTCTTTTTCTGGGGGGCATGAGGGAATTCCAAAACTTGGGTCCAGTTGACTGGCTACATGGTGTAAACAACTCCTTTAAGAACTTTGGGCAGGAAAGATAAGATGGAGAATATAGCTGGATGGTTAAGTGGGGTCAGAAGAAAGATTACTTTTAGGATAGGGGACACATTGGCATGTTTGAATGCAGAGAGGAAGGAGCCATCCCTCAGAAAATGAGTGATTGTAGTCAATCTTATTTTTGAACACTTACTGTGTGCAGAACACTGTACTAAGCGCTTTGGAAAGTACAGTATAACAGATTTGGCAGACATATTCTCTGCCCACAAGTCTAAGGAGGGCGGTGAAGGAGGGAAGAAGAGTGGGTGCAAGTGTGAAGGGGGTTCGGGGTCAGAGGTGGAGGATGCAGGCAAGGTAGATTTTTGAGAACGGGCAAGCAGTTCCGTTGAAAGCAGTGAAGAATTAGTGGATGATGGGGTTGGAGGGAGCTGGAGAGGTGAAGGGAAGATGGGAATGGTAGTTGGGAGGTAGGGACACTGAATATGGAGATAGATTGGTAGGACGTTTGCTTGGGCTTGGGATGTTTTCCTCTTCTATGTAGACTGTGAAGCCCCATGCCGGACAGGGACTGTGTCCAACCTAATTCACCTGTGTCCGCCTCAGTGCTTAGTACAGTCCTGGCACATAGTAAGCACTTAGCAAATACCCTTAGGAAAAAAAGGAAAGGAGGTCAGTAGGTATGAGGGTGGTAAAGAAGAATCTTGAACTTGATGGTCGGAAGCTTAAGTTGGATTCAGACAGTGATTATTACCATCAAAGGCTTTTAAGATTTTCCAACTGGGAGACCAGAAGGATAGTGGTGTTACCCTCTTTGTTGGATTTAATAGGTCAGTACTGGGAGGGGGCACTTATATGGCAGGGGACGGGGAAAAGTAGATCATCTTTTGTGAGTTGCAGACCCAGAGAGATGTGGACTGGAATTAGAGTGAGATGTCAGGGCTCAAGAGGGGGCATACCAGAATCATCTAGTGCAGTTGCTAGTTGTTTGTTAGAACAGGTGAGGTCTCTAAAAGGAAACAAAAAAAGGAGGGTTCGATTTTGAACTCTGTTATACACTCATTCATGAAGTAGATGGGGGAAGAACAGAGAAGCAGCAGGACCTAATGGAGAAAGCACAGGCCTGAGAGTCAGAAGGACCTGGGTTCTAACCCCAGCTCTGTCACTTGTCCACTGAGTGACTTTGGGCAAGTCAGTTAACTGCTCTGTGCCTCAGTTACCGCATCTGTAAAATGGGGATTAAGATTGTGAGCCCCAGGTGGGACATGGACTGTTTCCAACCTGATTATCTTGTATCTAGACCAATACTTAGTACAGTGCCTGGCACACAATGAATGCTTAATAAATACCATAAAGAAAGAAGGAACGGGCAACAATGAAATGCTACAAAGTTGAAGGAGAAAGTTAGTACAGTGCCTGACACATAATAAGTGCTTAACAAATACCATAAAAAAAAACTCAGAAGGATCAGGTAACAATGAAATGCTAAAGGGTTGAACAACAGGGCCTCAAATATATGGGCCATAAGTAGTAGCTGAGGGAGTGAGTGGTGGTGACAAATGCAGCAAATAAAATTAGGACTAAGTTGAGAGAGATTGTTGGAAATCTTAGTGCTGTAGGGTTAAGTTAGATCTTTGGAAAGACGGGCCTTTATTTCTGCTTTATACTCGTACATAATTGAGACTGCAAATACTCCTGAGTTGGTCCTTGAATCTAGGTATATGGTGCCTGTCTTATTCATGCTCCATGAATAAATGTGCCTTGTTTGTTCCAGACATAAAATATGCAAAGGAATCTAAATAGCCTAAGAATATTTTACAAGAGTTTACAGAGTGCCCAGGGGGACACACACTTGTTGTCTTAGACTCCATAGTTGACAAAGTTTTATAGCTCCAGTGGGGAAAGGAAGAAAAATAGTGTCTAGGCCTTATGGGAAATCTTTGATTTTCAAGGGATGACATAACTTTCTGAGTGGGTTATTCGCCTGCCCATCGCCCTAGAGCAGTGGTGGACAGTTATTGGGGCCTGAGGACCACTTACCATGCTTTTTAAGTGGCTACAGGCTGGTCAGTAGTGAAGGGCAGTAGTAGAAGGGCTTTAAACTCTAGAAGTAGTCATTTCCACCTTCAGTAGCTTCTTCCCGACTCCAAATCTGACCCTGATTCAGATAGAAACCTCCACTCACCACTGATCTTGGGGTCACAGTGTACTGTGAGGGTACTGTAATTATCTGATACTGGATTGCAGTGAGATAAGATGGTGTAGCAGATAGAGCGTGGGCCTGGGAAGGTCGTGGGTTGTAATCTCAGCTCTGTCACTTGTCTGCTGTATGAACTTGGGTAAGTCACTTAACTTCTCTGGGCCTCAAGTACCTTATCTGTAAAATGGGGATTGAGACAGTATGCTCCACATAGCATGGGGACCATGTCCAACCCGATTTGCTGGTATGCACCCCAGCGCTTAGTACAGTGCCCGACACATAGTAAGCACTTAACAAATGCCACAATTGTTATTATTATTAGGTAAGAGCCACTTGAGGCAAAAGTGGTTGGTTTTGAGGCACCCCACATCTCACTTAGAGCTGGATTAAATCACATGACAAGCTGGATCTGGCCCACAGGTTATATTTTGCCCAACCCTACCTTAAAGAGATATGCAGAAAAGGAATTAATCGAGGCTGTTGCTGTCATTTTCCAAATATCTCTCCACCAAATCACATGCTGTCCAGGAAGATGATTTGTTTCATAAAGTGTCATGGGGAAATATTGGGTTTCCTCCATTCCACCTCACCCTAACCATATTGGTTAGACTTTTGCACAGTGGTTTACCTCGGTTCGCTTTTCTAGAGATGCATTTGGATTTTTTAAACTAAAATTAATTTTCAATGTAAAAATATTAGAATAACAGGAACTTCATCCAATACTTTATGACCTAGAAAAGTTTTATGGATTTTTTGTTACAGAAAAACTGATACCAATTAGTAATACCAGCAATTACTATGTATTTCACAATACATTAGAAAATTTAGTCTTTTACACCAAAAAACTAGTGTGAAGAAAAGTAAATACAAAATTTCTGTGTATCGAGTTTGAAGTAGTCTAAATTATCAGTTGCGTCTCTAAAATTCATTTGTTTATTTACTCTAAATAATTTTGTTTGTTTTGAATTGGGCTTCCAGAACATGATGTTCCTTTATTTATTGCAAATGTTCCTAAAACCAACATCAGAGTTGACTAATTTCCTTATTCATGCTTTGAGACTTGCTTGGCTTATTGTAAATGAACATTTAATGCTGTAGTTTCAGAGATTCTCCTGACAAATTGAATAGTCTGCCAGCTGAAAAACCACTTATATGTTTGTGACTTAGAGATCAAAGTTATAGTACATCGTATGAATGCATGGAACTCTATCAGGGAAAGATCAACCAAAATTTCACTGTGGGTCAAACCGTATATCAGACTCCCGCATATTTTTGTCAACCTAATGTCTACTTATCTAATGCAAGCCAGTGCCTAAAAACTTGGGTATAAATTTCTGTTTTGTGAGGAGCCTAAAATCACTAAGTACCTTTGAGGTAGATGTTATTTGAGCTTTGCATCAGGAGGATGCATTCTGTTTCATTCTGTTTCCTTCCACTGGCCCTGTCTTTAAAAAAGGGGATTAGGGTCACCAAATCCTGTTCGTTTTACCTTCTCTAAAATCTGGCCTTTCCTCTCCATCCAAACTACCACACTGATTCCAGCACTTATTTGTTAAACGCTTACTATGTGCCAGGCACTGTACTAAGCGATGGGCTAGATCCCAGCAAATCGGATTGGGCACAGTCACTGTCCCACATGGGGCTCACATTCTCAATCCCCATTTTACAGATGAGGTCACTGAAGCCCAGTGAAGAGGAGTAACTTGCCCAAGGTCACACAGCAGACTTGTGCGGAGCTGGGATTAGAACCCACGGCCTTCGGGCTCCCTGACCTGTTTTCTGTCCACTCCACCGTGCTGTCCGTCACTCTCCCCACCTCCAAAGCTTTACTAAAATCACATCACCCCCAACTAAGCCCTCATTTCCTTTCCTTGCTCTCCCTTCTGAGTCACCTGTGCACTTGGATCTGAGCTCTTTAAGTGCTTGATATTCTCCTCATCCTCAGCCCCACAGCACTTAAATACAAAGCCGTAATTTATTTATGTTTCTGTCTCCCCATCTAGACTGAAAGCTTCTTCTGGGCAGGGAATAGCTCTACCAACTCTGTTGTATAATGCACCCCCAAGTGTGTTAGTACAGTGCTCTGCACATAGTAAGTGCCCAAGAAATGCCATTGATTGATCCCATCTTGGATATTGCATCAGCCTCCTCACTGACCTTCCTGGCTCCTTTCTCTCCCCTCTCCAGACTAAACTCTGCTGCACAGGTCATTTTTCCAAAAAAAAATCAGTTCATATCTTCCCCATTCTTCATCAAACAAACTCCCTACTGTTGGCTTTAAGGAATTCAGACAGGTCTTCCCCTCCTACCGAACTTCACTCCAACTACAACCCAACACACACTTCACTCCTCTCAATGGATAGAGCACGGGCTTGGGAGCCAGAGGTCATGGGTTCTAATCCCAGCTCCGCCACTTGTCGGCTGTGTGACTTTGGGCAAGTCACTTAACTTCTCTGGGCCTCAGTTCCCTCATCTGTAAAATGGGGATTAAGATTGTGAGCCCCACGTGGGACAACCTAATCACCTTGTATCCCCCCAGCGCTTAGAACAGTGCTTTGCACATAGTAAGCGCTTAACAAATACCAAAAAAAAAACCAAGACGCCAACCTACTCTCTGTATCTCAGTCTCTCAATCCCACAGCGCTTATGCATCTATCCATAATTTTTATACTAATATCTGTCTCCCCCGCTACACTGTAAACTCACTGTGGGCGGAGAGGTGTCTGCCAACTCTTTTATAGTACTCTCCTAGGCACTTAGTTCAGTGTTCTGCACACAGTAAGCCCTCAATAAGCAACGTGGCTCAGTGGCAAGAGCACGGGCTGTGGAGTCGGAGGTCCTGGGTTCAAATCCCAGCTCCACCACTTGTCATCTGTGTGACTTTGGGCAAGTGACTTCACTTCTCTGTGCCTCAGTGACCTCATCTGTAAAATGGGGATGAAGACTGTGAGCCCCCCGTGGGACAACCTGATCACCTTGTAACCTCCCCTGTGCTTAGAACAGTGCTTTGCACACAGTAAGTGCTTAATAAATGCCATCATTATTATTATTATCATTATTAATAAATTATGATTAATTGACCTCTGCACTCGGTAAGCACTTAGTAAATTCCTTTGATTGATTAAGTAATTACTGTGTGCAAAGCACTGTATTAAACGGTTGGGAGAGTACAATATAATGTATTTCGTAGACACGATTCCTGCCCTCAAGGCGCTTACCGTCTAGTGGGGGAGACAGATGTTAAAATAGAGATAGGAGAAAAGGTAAGGAATAAGGATATATATACACTGAAGATTTGGGGCTGGGGTTCATTCATTTATTCATTCATTCAGTTGTATTTATTGGTGCTTACTGTGTACAGAGCACTCTACTAAGTGCCTGGGAAGTACAAGTCGGCAACATATAGAAATGGTCCCTACCCAACAACGGGCTCACAGTCTAGAAGTGGAAGACAGACAACATTATAGAAATCAGTTCACCGTTTATAAGAATGAGTACTGAAATCACTCTTACCATTGTTCTCATTGCTCTTCTATTCCTCAACTACTAGTAGTAGTATTTATTGATCACATGTCCACATGTTTTGGTTTGTTGTCTGCCTCCCCCTTCTAGACTGTGAGCCCGCTGTTGGGTAGGGACCGTCTCTATATGTTGCCGACTTGTACTTCCCAAACGCTTAGTACGGTACTCTGCACACAGTAAGCGCTCAATAAATACGATTGAATGAATGAATGAATGAATCGCCCACTGTATTAGGAGCTGCAGAATAGTAAAGTGGTACATTCCCCTGTGTACATGATTGCTGAAGAGGGTAGAAATAATTTTTCAGAGTTGGATTTGGTTGAAGTGTTGACGTGGCTCAGGGTTCTGGGAACTTAACTGGGGGAGCTTGTTAGGGTGGGAGGGATTTGAAATTGGGAGAGCTGTGGTCTGACCGATGTGAGAAGCATGGAAGTTCCAAGCTTGGGGAACAGTGTGAGCAACAGAATGGAAGCGGGGAAGTCGAGACTGAGGAACAGCTGGAGGGTTGGTTTGGGATGAATCAAAAGAAGCAGCATTGCTTAGCGGATCGAGCATGGGTCTGGGAGTAAGAAGGACCTGGGTTCTAATTCCGGCTCCACCACTTGTCTGCTGTGTGATGTTGGGCAAGTCGCTTAACTTCTGGGCCTTAGTGGCCTCATGTATAAAATGGGGATTAAGACTGTGAGCCTCATCTGGGACATGGACCGTGTCCAACTTGATTAGCTGTACACACCCCACCACTTAGTACAGTTCCTGGCATATAATAAGCACTCAACAAATACCTTTTTTTAAAAAAAAAAGACGATGATGAATTGGGGGAATAGTGGGTGAAGAGAGCAGATGAGTATGTGGAGCCAGATGGTGGGGGGAATCTTAAACCCAATTATGAGTTATTGTTGCTATGACGAGACAGAAAACCAGTTAGTTTTGAGTAGAGAGATGTGGACTGAGCAGAAATGTGGGCTGAAGGTGATCTGGGCAGCAGCGTTTAGTATAGTTTGGGGGTGGTAATAAGGTGATGTGTGCACCAACTTATGGTATAGATCAGAGAAGGCAGAGGCTGGGAAACCAGCGAGGAGGCTAATGGTTTAGCTGTGGCAGTATCAGAGCTCATACCAGGGTGGTAGCAGTTGGGTAGACAGTAGGGGAAGGATCAGGGAGCTGTTTTGCTGGAAAAAAAAAATGGCAGGGGCCTGGACAGTAGACTGATGTGTGAGTTGAACAGAAGCAGAGTCAAGGACGATACCGAGGACGTGAGCTTCTGGAACAGGGAGGCTAGAGGTGCTTTTGACTGAAACACGAAAGTGAGGAGAGTGGGTATGAGGGAAAATAGTGAAGAATTCTGTTCGACATGTTGAGTTTAAGATGCCCACGGGAAATCCAAGTGGAGAGGTCCTGGAAGTAAGAGCAGATGTGCGCTTAGTACAGTGCTCTGCACACAGTAAGCGCTCAATAAATACGATTGAATGAATGAGTGTGCGGTAGCATATGAGAGGTCAGGGCTAAAGAGATAGATTTGGGAATCATCCCAAATCAGCGTGGCTCAGTAGGGAAGAGCACGGGCTTTGGAGTCAGAGGTCATGAGTTCAAATCCCGGCTCCACCAATTGTCAGCTGTGTGACTTTGGGCAAGTCACTTAACTTCTCTGTGCCTCAGTTACCTCATTTGGAAAATGGTGATTAAATCTGTGAGCCCCACGAGGGACAACCTGATCACCTTGTAACCTCCCCAGCACTTAGAACAGTGCTTTGCACATAGTAAGTGCTTAATAAATGCCGTCATTATTATTATTATATCCGCAGAGAGGTGGTAGCCAAAACATAGTGAGCAGATGAGTTCTCTGAGAGAGTGAGGGTAAAACAAGAAGAATAGGGGACCCAGAACAGAGCTTTGGAGGATGTTCTAGTGGCAAGAAAATGGGCTTGGGAGACAGAGGACTTGGGTTCTAATTCTGCTCTGCCAATTGTCTGCTGTGTGACCTTGGACAAGTTAGTTAACTTCTCTGTGCCTCAGTTACCTCAACTATAAAATGGGAATTAAGACTGTGAGCCCCACATAGGACAACCTGATTACCTTCTATCTACCCCAGTGCTTAGAACAGTGCTTGGCACATAGTAAACACTTAACAAATACCATTATTATTACGTTCACAATGAGCGGAGAAACAAATGAACAGAACTGAAGAGGAGCAGGCAGAGCATGGTCAGAGTGGCGGAAATCGGGAGAGTCAGTCAGTCGATGGTATTTATTGAGCTCTCATTTTGAGCAAAGCACTGTATTAAGCGCTTAGGTGAGTACAATATAACAGGCACATTCTCTGCCCACAATGAGATTACAGTCTAGTTCTGTCAGTCTGAGTCCTGACAGTGTGTCGAGGAGGAGAGGTTATTAAACCTTGTCAAAAGGCACAGAGAGATTGAAGAGCATTAGGATGGAGTATAAAACCCTTTGGGCTTGGGTAGAAGGAGGTCATTGTTGGGTGTAGAAAGGAGACTCATTATGTAATGATGTCTTCCCAGTATTTGTCTTCGTATTTTGCAGCCTCCTGTCTAACACAGACTGTACAATGTTGGTAATATTTCTATAATGGGAAAATTGGGTGGCGTCAGGAAGGAGATAAGAATCGAGCACAACTGTAGTTGCCACTACTGCATGGGAAACTATGACACACTCTCACACTTAGAACACTGTGTACAATTATGGTCACCTTATCTTAGAAAGGTGAAAGTTCAGGAAACCACAGTCAAGATGAGGAAGGTAAGTAAAGAAGCTTCAGTGGTATTGTTAAGCACTTACTGTGTGGGAATCACAGTAGTAAGAGTACAACAGAAACAACACAAGTTGCATGCCCTCAAGGAGCTCTAAACTTCACTAAATGGGTAGATTGAGAAGATTAGGTCCCTTCAGTCTGGTAAAAGGACAGATTGAGAAGATTAGGTCCCTTCAGTCTGCACAGTTGAAGACTGAGAGGAGAAGTGATTGAAGTTTATGAAATCCTGAAGTTTGTGGACAGGGTGAACCTGGAATTGTCGTTCACCAAAATCCCATCACGATAGGACATGGGGCCACCCACTGAAGTTTGAAGATGGTTGGTTCAGAAGTCAACAATAGGAAACATTTTTTTCACACAGCAGTGGTAAGCACATGGAATTCATTACTTCAGGAAGTTATGCAGCCTGCAAATATCAAATAGCTTCAAGAAGGGTGTGGGTAAATGCATGGATTATTAGAGGAAATATTAGAGCTGTTGGGCCATTCATAAAAGTGAGGAAATATGACTAGTGTAAACATCACATTGTTCTTCTGTAATGTCTTTTATAGTCATCATTAGTCCCCTGGTCTGACCCCGTATGGTATTTATTGTGTTGTTAATTGGATTCTTATACAGGTTTTGGTAGAGGAATGTTGCCTTCACTTTTCCAAGTGGCCTGTAATTAGGACAGCTGTTATGAGTAGAAATTAGCATTTCAGTGGATCAAAAAGTTACTACCACATGACATTTCATATTGATAAAATTTGATTGCTTTGAATTATACTGATTGGCGCCTCAAGGTCCAGTAAAACATCTTTATAATTAAAGTGAAACAACCAGATGGAGGAATTTTATGAAACAATAACAGTAGTGGCATTATTGAGTGTGTTATGTGAGGTCTTTCAAATGTAGTAAATTACACAGAAGGTTTCCAGGACCAAGAAGCAATTTGTATGGGGGTTTTTGTTTTGAAGTTTTATTTAGGGTTTGAAGATGATACTGCTGCTGGTGAGATTATCAGTGACCTGGTATGATAGGGAGGTAGGTGAGTCCAATCCCTTCCATATTCTATGTGCGTATAAATATCGCATATTGTTGCCTAGAGCACCTGATGTTGTTTGTCTTTGTATTTGTGTCTTGATCTTCTCAGAGACTCTCATCTAAGGCCATTCCCCCCGTTCTCAATGCCAAACAACAGGTCTGGTCTCTCTCCCGCTGCCTCCCAATTACTCTGTGGTTGTGCTTCATGTTGGAGGTTTTGCTTCATTGAGTTTTTAAAACATTTCTTCTGTCCACTCTGTTTACGGTTGCCCCATTTTAACTTGGAAATCGGGTATGTTTCCTTCACTCTGTTTTCATTTTCAATTATTTTTCTTCTTTGAGGTTTTCACATCCCCAGCCAGGGTTTCCTTCCCCAGTTGTGTTCTTGCATTATTCCTTCAGGGGATATTTTAACCGAAAGGTGGAATAATTTCCAACTGAAACAAATGTAGGTGCTCCAGATATTCAAAGAAATGTAAAACTCAGGCTAAGTTGTTTCTATTTAATGAAGACTTCCACTCTAGTAGTAGTTACGTTTGTCTAAAATAAGTATTAGATTGAAACTAACCACGTGTTGGTCCTTGGGAATGTTACGGTCGTGATGTTAGAATGACACTTGTAAGTTTAGCTTTAATAACTGGCATAGAGGATTCTGACTGATGCTGAAGCAGTCGCCGGTCGTGAATGGCAGATGAAATACTTACAGAGGCTTTAGGCCTGAGTACCTGTAAATCATGATAGTACTTGTTAAGTGCCAAGCACTGTTCTAAGCACTGGGATAGAGGCAAGTTAATCAGGTTGGACACAGTCCCTTTCCCGCCTGGGTCTCACAGTCTAATTAAGAGGGAGTAAGAGGCACAGAAAACTAAGTGACTTGCCCAAGGTCACACCGCAGACAGGTGGCAAAGCCGGGGTTAGAACCCAGGCCCTCAGACTGCCAGGCCAAGCTGTTTCTCATGCTGCTTCATCTGAGGCAAAGGACTGGATTTTAGTGCAGGTAGATTGTGCGGCAGCATCCTCATCAGTGGTATTTATAATAATAATAATAATAATGATGGCATTTATTAAGCGCTTACTATGTGCAAAGCACTGTTCTAAGCGCTGGGGAGGTTACAATGTGATCAGGTTGTCCCACGGGGGGCTCACAGTCTTAATCCCCATTTTACAGACGAGGTAACTGAGGCACAGAGAAGTTAAGTGACTTGCCCAAAGTCACACAGCTGACAATTGGCGGAGCCGGGATTTGAACCCATGACCTCTGACTCCAAAGTCCGGGCTCTTTCCACAGAGCCACGCTGCTTCTCATTTATTCAGTGCTTACTGTGTGCAGAACACTGTACTAAGCGCTTTGGGGAGTACAATACAATAGAATTGGCAGACTCGTTCCCTGCCCACAACAAGCTTACAGCATTGCTCTTTTGAATGCTCTGGACGGGACTCCCTATAAATTATTACCATAGTCATGGTTTCATTTCATTAGAGACCTTCATTAGGAGATATGAGTAACTGGTTAAAACAGTTACTCCTCTTTTACTATTTCCCTACAAAAGAGTAGTGTATATTCTGCAGAAGGGAATGTTCTGGGTGTCTTTACCCTTGGCCACCAAAGTACACCAACCAGTTGAACATGTTCAACTAGCGTAAAACTGATTATGAAGTCTTTTTGTTGGAGAATTATTTTCCAACGTACAACTCTGTGGTTGTTTTCAGTCGGAAATACTTAGTCACAACTACTTCAGATTAATTCAAGTTAATCAACTGTTTTTTGACAGTTCATTGGAGTATTTACGAGAGTAATTATGTTACTTTCTAAGTACGTTACATTTATCTTGTAGTACTGACAGTTTGTACTACTGAAACTAGCTTCTGAGAAGAAAAAGTCTAGGGAGGATCACTTATAAAAGAACTTGTTATTTCAGTGGCAATTTCCCAAATGGGCTTTGAAAATCTTCTGGTACAGTTTCCTAAGCTTCTTCTCATATCTGTGAAATAAGAATAGGCTTTGTTATTTGCTTCAGTTATATATCATATTCTCTTTGCTGTAACCTAATCCATCGCTTAGTAAAGTTGCAGACACAAATTAAGTGTTTCACAAATACCATTTTAAAAATTCAGCTATTTAAGAAGCCATCTTAATTACCATAAATTTTTTTGATAATACAACTTAAAATAGGTATATTCATGCAAGTCACTTTGAGAAAGTGTGATAGGCAAGAAACTGTCACAATCCTGAACATCTTTCTCTGGCTCTTTCTCCTGCTTTTCCTACTAACCTGCAATAAGTGAATGGAGGTAATTCTTCTTTCCTGGGGACGTTGCAAGTTCCAAATTACAAAAATGTCCTTACTGGATTTACTGCATTTATAACTTCTTTAAAAGTGATATTTACCCTTCTTTATCTTGAACAGCAACTATTTTTCTCATTTTTGCCAGCTACACCAACACAGTAACAAGATGTTTTTTTTTAGTCATCTATGTCTGCCTTGGTTATCTGTACACTCAAAGCATAGCAACAAATAAATAAAAGTTGTTACCTGGAGTAACTTAGGTTTAACTTAAAGGTTCTAAAGTAGTCTTTGGCCTCTTTGGTTCTAGGATGGTCGGAGGTTATTAAAGTATTATTGTTATGATAATAATAATGTTAATAATTATAATTGTGTTATTTATTAAGCACCATACTAAGTGCTATGGTAGATAAGAGATCATCAGGTCCACATGAGTCTTCATAGGACAGAGAACAGGTATTGAATCCCCATTTTGCAGATGAGGGAAGTGGTGACTTTCATTCATTCAGTCAGTCGTATTTACTGAGCGCTTACTGTGAGCAGAGCACTGTACTAAGCACTAAGGGAGTACAAATTGGCAACATATAGAGACGGTCCTTCTAGACTTTCTCCTTCTTCTAGACCATGAGCCCATCGTTGGGTAGGGACCGTCTCTCTGTGTGGTCGATTTGTACTTCCCAAGCGCTTAGTATAGTGCTCTGCACACAGGAAGTGCTCAATAAATATGATTGAATGAATGAATGAATGAACTCTTCCTGAAGACAAGTGGCAGTCAGGATTAGAACCTGGGTCCTCTGATTCCCAGGCTGTGCTGTTTCCACCACCTCACATTGCTTCTCAGGGCTATCTTGGGAGATTCTCATGCTCCATACTAGCTTTAATTTAGATATAATAATAATAATAATGATAATAATAATGGCATTTATTAAGTGCTTACTATGTGCAAAGCACTGTTCTAAGCGCTGGGGAGGTTACAAGGTGATCAGGTATCTCTGCATCTCCTGTGAGCTTGCTATCCTGTTATGTCAGTTTACCCAACCAACCCTACATCTGCCCACTGTTATGTGCTCTGGAAGGAAAGGAGAAGGGGGAGGGTCTTCAAAGGAGCTTAGACTTGCACCCTACACAGTCCCTCCTTCCCCACTCTCAGAGTTCATCACTCAATCAATCAATTATTGAGCACTGACTATGAGCGAAGCACTGTACTAAGCATTTGGGAGAGTACAATACAACAGAGTCTGCAGACCTGTTCCCTGACCACAGTGAGTGAACAGTCTAGTTAATACCTGTGCTTGTCACATAGAGAACGGAAATGTAATCCATGGCCCCTCATTTTGTGCCTTTAGGTTCCTGATCTTGCTTAACTAACAATTAACTAACCAATTTATTCATTATGCTCAGACCCATGGAATAAACATACTGAAACACTGGGAGTAAATCATTCTAGATAATCTTTAATGATCTTGTTTTAGACATTTTCACCATCCTCCAAGTAGATACATTTTTGCTAGATACGTTAGTCGTAGTCAAGGGAGATAACATTTAGAAATATTTTAGAATGGGTATCGAGCTGTTCTGGAAATTTAACTCAATTATAGCTTGAGTTTATCTAGTACATTTCTGCAAAATTAACTTTTAAAGGAAAATTTAAATTCCATAGCTTTTCTGTAATATTAGTCTAGCTTAATATATCAAGAAATCCTCCCTTGACTTTTTTTGCAAACCAAGAGAGTACAGTAACAGGAAATAAAAATGCTACCACCGTTTTCTGCAACTGATTTTAGTTCAAATCTATTTCCTTTTATGTAAATATAATCTCATAAAAAATTAAATAACTAGAGAAGTAACATGGAAAGAACATGGCCCAAGAGTCAGGGGACCTGGGTTCTTATTCTTGGGTCTGCCACTTGCCTGCTGGGTGACCTTGGTCAAGTCATTTAACTTCTCTGTGCTGCAGTTTCTCCATCTGTAAAATGATGGTTAAGTACCCGATTTCTTCACTGTGAGCCTGATAATCCTGTGTCTACCCCAGTATACAGTATGTGCCACTATATAAGCACTTAATACCAAAAAGTATTTGTTCTCCAGTTCTGTACCTTGTCTTCATAGTTAAGTCTACCTAAATAGCAGTATACCATGCTGCTCTGGCATAAATCATATCAGTCACAGACAACAACATAAAAGGAAAGAAAAGAAAGGCTTCCTTCTACATTCTAACTGTTGGGAAGAGGGATCACTAGCAAAAAATGATATTTAGAAAATGGTTCCCTGCAGCTGTTCCTGGGTGAACTGATCACCTCTGGGGATGTCTCCCTCTCTAGACTGGAAGCTTACTGTGGGCAGGGAATGTATCTGTGTATTGTCATAGAAAAGCAGCCTGGCTCAGGGGAAAGAGCACGGGCTTTGGAGTCAGAGGTCATGGGTTCAAATCCCAGCTCTGCCAATTGTCAACTGTGTGACTTGGGCAAGTCACAACTTCTCTGTGCCTCAGTTACCTCCTCTGTAAAATGGGGATTAAGACTGTGAACCCCCCATGGGACAACCTGATCACCTTGTAACCTTCCCAGCACTTAGAACAGTGCTTGGCACTGCCTCTCAGCTGCCTTTGACACTGTGGACCACCCCCTTCTCCTCAACACGTTATCTGACCTTGGCTTCACAGACTCCGTCCTCTCCTGGTTCTCCTCTTATCTCTCCGGTCGTTCTTTCTCAGTCTCTTTTGCAGGCTCCTCCTCCCCCTCCCATCCTCTTACTGTGGGGGTTCCCCAAGGTTCAGTGCTTGGTCCCCTTCTGTTCTCAATATACACTCACTCCCTTGGTGACCTCATTCGCTCCCACGGCTTCAACTATCATCTCTACGCTGATGACACCCAGATCTCCATCTCTGCCCCTGCTCTCTCCCCCTCCCTCCAGGCTCGCATCTCCTCCTGCCTTCAGGACATCTCCATCTGGATGTCCGCCCGCCACCTAAAGCTCAACATGTCGAAGACTGAGCTCCTTGTCTTCCCTCCCAAACCTTGTCCTCTCCCTGACTTTCCCATCTCTGTTGACGGCACTACCATCCTTCCCGTCTCACAAGCCCGCAACCTTGGTGTCATCCTCGACTCCGCTCTCTCATTCACCCCTCACATCCAAGCCGTCACCAAAACCTGCCGGTCTCAGCTCCGCAACATTGCCAAGATCCGCCCTTTCCTCTCCATCCAAACCGCTACCCTGCTAATTCAAGCTCTCATCCTATCCCGTCTGGACTACTGCACTAGCCTTCTCTCTGATCTCCCATCCTCGTGTCTCTCTCCACTTCAATCCATACTTCATGCTGCTGCCCGGATTATCTTTGTCCAGAAACGCTCTGGACATATTACTCCCCTCCTCAAAAACCTCCAATGGCTACCGATCAATCTGCGCATCAAGCAGAAACTCCTCACCCTGGGCTTCAAGGCTGTCCATCCCCTCGCCCCCTCCTACCTCACCTCCCTTCTCTCCTTCTACTGCCCAGCCCGCACCCTCCGCTCCTCCACCACTAATCTCCTCACTGTACCTCGCTCTCGCCTGTCCCGCCATCGACCCCCGGCCCACGTCATCCCCCGGGCCTGGAATGCCCTCCCTCTGCCCATCCGCCAAGCTAGCTCTCTTCCTCCCTTCAAGGCCCTGCTGAGAGCTCACCTCCTCCAGGAGGCCTTCCCAGACTGAGCCCCTTCTTTCCTCTCCCCCTCGTCCCCCTCTCCATCCTCCCGTCTTACCTCCTTCCCTTCCCCACAGCACCTGTATATATGTATATATGGTTGTACATATTTATTACTCTATTTATTTATTTATTTATTTATTTTACTTGTACATTTCTATCCTACTTATTTTATTTTGTTGGTATGTTTGGTTCTGTTCTCTGTCTCCCCCTTTTAGACTGTGAGCCCACTGTTGGGTAGGGACTGTCTCTATGTGATGCCAATTTGTACTTCCCAAGCGCTTAGTACAGTGCTCTGCACATAGTAAGCGCTCAATAAATACGATTGATTGGCACATAGTAAGCGCTTAATAAATGTCATCATTATTATTAGCAGTAGTAGTACAGGGCTGTGCACACAGTAAGTTCTCAATAAATATGACTGAATGAATCAATGGAAAGTTGCTAAATTTGGATTTTAACCAAATTGCATGCTTCCTGCCCACAAGGAGTTTACAATCAGTTTCCATTTCATTAAATGTTTGGTATTGTGAATGTAGCTTTTATAGACTTCGCAGATTTCAACTCTCGGCAAGTTTCTTGCTATTAACAAGGCATTCATGCAGTGGCTTTTTTAAAAAAAACAATAATTTTCTCCAGAGTTAATTTTGTTTGAAAGTATGAAAGTTATCAAATGCATTGATGTAGCTATATTTTGCAGTTGTCATTGTCACATCACTGACCCAGTCATTTCCTTCTGCATTTAAAGAATACTGAAGAGAGCCAGGTAGCTGAACTGATTGGGGCTGGGTGTTCTGTGTCACCCTGACTCTCTTCCTTTATTCATACTGCCTCCCAGCCCCACGGCACTTATGCACATATCTGTCGTTTATCTATTTATGTTAATGTCTGTCTGCCTCTCTAGACTATAAGCTCCCTGTGGGCAGGGAATGTGTCTGTTTATTGTTACATCATACACTCCCAAGCACTTAGTGCAGTGCTCCGGACACAGTAAGCGCTCAAGAAATACGACCGAACGAATGGATGGATCATATATCGTTTGGCTAACTGAACCCCATTTTGATTGGGATTTTGGGTAGGCATTCTCCCAACTTCTTTCAGTCATCTAAGCTTTGTTTTGGTTTCTCTGAACCTGGATTTGGATAAGCAGTGGTTCAGAAAAAAGAAGTTTGGATAAGGTAGGAAGGCTTCTTACAGTACTCCCCTCTCCCTCCTCCCAAATCCTCCTCCCAACCCTCTCCCCTGGCAACAACCCACTTTTCTTCCTTTTTGTTCACTTCCAACCTCGTGGAGCTGTGCTGAGTATACTCCATAACCCTTCAACTTTCTCTCTGACTGTTCCCATTGTTGTTTTTGACAGCTTCCTCTTGCCAAAGTTGTCCTTTCCAATGATTTCTTGGTCAATGCCGCCTTTGTTTTTATTGCCACTGATAGTCAACTCTGTTCTTCCCCCTGCCCTCTTCCACTCTGTGATTATGGAATTTTGGTCTCCTGGTTTTCTTCCTACCTTTTTAATCACTTCTTAAGAAACTCCTTTGGCACTGTTCCCTCCCCCCTTCCTTTCCACTGTTATTTCCTGTACTCTGCTTCTCACCATCCACAGGACTTCTGCATGACTAAATGAAAAGGATTTAAACTTAAGCTTCCTGTCTCACCCATTCCCCAGAGTACCAAGTGCACACAGTGAGGTGGTTAGGATGCAGTCTTTGGTGTGAATGTAGTTCTAGAGTACTATCTAAGCCTTAGGTAGCTTCAACCCCAAATTGTGAAGACAAGGCGTCATACCGAGGAATGGTTTTATCAATTTGGAGTATTTCTATGTAAGGGTATCTCTTCTCGTCTCCCTAAAATTTCATTTCTGTAGTTTTCATGTTCAGTCCTTCTACTCGTGTATGCAGAGTTACTGGCCAATTTATAAGTGCTATTTTTGAATCTCTTCTAAAATGTCACTAGATGAAACTTCATCTCTAGCATCAAAAAAGTGAAGCGCTATTAAAGTCTAAGAAGATTTGCATTAATAATATGACAACCCAGGCAGTTATAAAAGCATAAACAGATGTTTGATAATGTAGCAAATCTGTTGCTTTTAAGGCATATGATCACATTTGGAAAATTGCTATTGCATGTCTTGGCAGTTTGTTAAAAACTGAAGACTCTTTAAACTAACTGGTGTTTTGATAGATTAAGTTCAAGGTCACCTTTTGTTTAAATGATGTTTTGTTTTCTGTAATTAGACCATGCCAGGTGAATTAAGTATGTAATTAAAAACAGAAGGTTTGGCTAATTCAGAGTAAATGAGAGCAAAATACAAGGTCATTATCCATCTCTACTGAACAGTGCACATGGAACTATTTATAAAACATTTTGCATGGTCCAAAAGCTGCTTTAGGATGCTTTCCATGACTTTTAAATTAAACTCCTAACAGGTTTTTTTAATATACCTGTAATATGGATGGATGATTCCGCACAGAATGCTGGGTTTGAATAGAAAACTGAAGACATTAGGAGCTAACCCGATGTCAAGAGGAAAAGAGAAAATGAATCCGTTCCATTTCGAACCTGAACATTTAGTATCTCGTCTACCTCATTTTCTCTGGCCATTCAATCGTGTTTATTGAGCGCTGACTATGTGCAAAGCGCTTTACTAAGCACTTGGGAGAGTGCAGTATAAGCACAAATAGACACATTCCCTGCTCAAAGTGTAGAGGGGAGCAGCCATTAATATAAATAAATAAACCAACAAATAAATCATAGATGTATACATAAGTGCTGTGTGGCTGAGAGGGAGGATGAATTCATTCATTCAATCGTATTTATTGAGCGCTTACTGTGTGCAGAGCACTGTACTAAGCGCTTGGGAAGTACAAGTTGGCAACACATAGAGACAGTTCCTACCCAATGGTGGGCTCACAGTCTAGAAGGGGGAGACAGAGAACAAAACCAAACATATTAACAAAATAAAATAAATAGAATAGATATGTACAAGTAAAATAAATAAATAGAGTAATAAATACTTACAAACATATATACATATATACAGATGCTGTGGGGAAGGGAAGGAGGTAAGGCAGGGGGGATAGAGAGGAGGAGGAGGGGGAGAGGAAGGAGGGGGCTCAGTCTGGGAAGGCCTCCTGGAGGAGGTGAGCTCTCAGTAGAGCCTTGAAGGGAATGTAGGATGAATGAAAGGAGCAAGTCAGGACGATGCAGAAGGGAGTGGGAGAAGAGAGGAGGGCTTAGTCAGGGAAGGATTCTTGGAGGGGATGTGCCTTCAAAAAGGTTTTGAAGTGGAGGAGAGCAATTATCTGTCTGATATGAGGAGGAATAGTGTTCCAGGCCAGAGGTTAATGTCTCTCTGGTTACCAACTTTTAAGAAACCTGGGCTCAGTTAATTTTCTTCTGACTACCTAGCTATGAAAATTAGAGCAGGTCCTTTTCTTGTGGCGGCGGTGGGGAGGAGCACCTTGCCATTTCTGTTTGCTATTTCTATAAGTTCCTTTCTTCTAAGGAGGGCCGTAGCACTCTTTCTCAGTCGAGAGAGAGACTAGCAGTAGCAACAACAACCTCCTGGCCCAGGTTGGGGAAGTCGAACCTGAGCCACTGCTGAAAGAGAAGAGGAAGAATCAGGGACAGCTTCCTCCTCCCTGAGCCGTGCAGCCACTGTTTCCAATCAATCGGTGGCATTTACTGAGCACTTACTGTGGGCAGGACATTGTACTTAGCACTTGGGAGAGCACCGTATAACAGGGTCGGTAGACACATTCCCTGTCCTCACAGAGTTGACAGTTTAGGGGGGAGATAGGCAGACTGTGGGCCTGGGCGCTCCCTGTCACTACCCGAGCCAAAAGAAGGTCTCTACTGTAGACTGTTCGAGGGGTGGTACAGAAACCCCCATTTGTCCCAACCCCCAATTTTTGACCATTCTGTTCATTTAGAGAAGCAGCATGACTCAGTGGAAAGAGCATGGGCTTTGGAGTCAGAGGTCATGGGTTCGAATCCCAGCTCTGCCACATGTCTGCTGTGTGACGTTGGGCAAGTCACTTAACTTCTCGGAGCCTCAGTCACCTCATCTGTAAAATGGGGAGGATAACTGTGAGCCCCACGCGGGACAACCTGATCAACTTGTATCCCCCCAGCGCTTAGAACAGTGCTTTGCACATAGTAAGCACTTAACATATGCCATTATTATTATTATTTTGGGCTGTCTGGTTGTATGAATTCTGACACCAGCTTTTAAGTTACCTTTGTTGCATCCTGAGAGAGGAAGGCCTAGAAGATGACTTAATGGATAGAGCACGGGCCTGAGAGTCTAATCCCAGTTCTGCCGCTTGTCTGCTGTGTGGCCTTGGGCAGGTCACTTCACTTCTCTGGGCCTCAGTTGCCTCATCTGTAGAATGGGGGTTGAGATTGTGAACCACACGTGGGTTGGATTCTGTCCAACCTGATTTAAGTGTATCCACTCCAGCGCTAAGTACAGTGCCTGGCAAGTATATAAGGGTTTAACAAATATTGTGATTATTATTGGTTGATCGGTGCTCTACCCGCCATTCAACCCCTCGTTTCTCTGTGGGGAAAGGAGCCAGAGTCGTCACCTTCCCCTCTGACTTCACAACCAAACCATCATGGAGAAGTCTAACACTTGGGATGAACTTTTCAGAGCTGCTTATTTTGTTTAGCAATAGTTAGAGCCAAGTCTGTTGATGCTGTTGTGTTTTCATAAGATTTAAAAATACAATATACATGTTTTGGTTGCTCCCTGCTCTACTCCTTTAGCTGTCTTGCTACAGAGATTGTGCCTGCTGTGCTGCATTTTCTTTTCTTTTTTTTGTCCCGAAGCCACATGGCAAGTCAGGTTGTGCCTGCTAAATATATTCTTCAGGAACACTTCCAGAAGAATTCTGCCTAGGATTCTGCTGTCAGTGGATAACAGATACCAATAATAATTGTCATAATTGCTAAGCACTTATTATGTGCTAAGCAGTGCATTAAGCACAGGGGTAGATACAGGGTAATCGAGTTGGACACAGTCTTTTAGAAAAGCGTTCTGGAGACTGTAAGCGCTTCCTCTAGACTGTAAGGTCGTTATGGGCAGGGAATGTGTCTGCTTATTGCTATTATTTACTCTCCCAAGTGCTTAGTACAGTGCTGTGCACACAGTTAGGTGCTCAGTAAATATGATTAAATGAATGAATGACTGGATGAATGGAGGGGGGTGCAGTGGAGACTGGAGGCAGGCAGACCAAAGAAGCTGATGCATTAGGCTAGTCAAGATATGATTCACTCATTCAGTCATATTTACTGAGTCCTTACTGTGTGCAGAACACTGTACTAAGCACTTGCACTGTACTGTTGCACCTAGATCAGGGTACTGTCTGGATGAAGAGGAAGTGAAGGATCAGGGAGGAAAATCCAGCAGGGTTTAGTGACAGACAGAAGTGAGAGATGAAAGAGAACAAGAAGTCAGCTTCCTTTTTCGCCAAAAGGCAGCGTGGCCTGGTGGATAGAGCCTGGTTTTGGGAGTCAGAAGGGTATGGATTCTGATCTTGGCTCCATCACTTGTCTGTTCTGTGGCCTTGAACAAATCACTTCCCTTATCTGTGCCTCAATTACCTCGTCTGTAAAATGGGGATTTTTTTTATGGATTTCAGTGCTTACTATGTGTCAGTGACTATACTAAGCATTGGGGTAGATACAAAGCTGGGGACAGTCCCTATCCCACATGAAGCTCATATTCTTAATCCCATTTTACATATGAGGTAACTGAGGCACAGGGAAGCAAAATGACTTGCCCAAAGCCACACAGCAGACAAGTGGCAGAGTTAGGATTAGAACCCAGATCCTTCTGATTCCCAGGCCCCTGCTCTAGCCACTTCATTCATTTACTCATTCAATCGTATTTATTGAGCACTTACTTGTGCAGAGCACTGTACTAAGCGCTTGGGAAGTCCAAGTTGGCTACATATAGAGACGGTCCCTACCCAAAAACGGGCTCACAGTCTAGAAGCGGGAGACAGACAACAAAACAGAACATATTAACAAAATGAAATAAATAGAATAGTAAATATGTACAAGTAAAATAAATAGAGTAATAAATCTGTACAAACATATATGCAGGTGCTGTGGGGAGGGGAAGGAGGTAGGGCGGGGGGAGGGGGAGGAGGGAGAGGAAGGAGGGGGCTCAGTCTGGGAAGGCCTCCTGGAGGAGGTGAGCTCTCAATAGGGCTTTGAAGGGAGGAAGAGAGCTAGCTTGGCGGATGTGTGGAGGGAGGGCATTCCAGGCCAGGGGGAGGACGTGACTTGGCTGCGTTGCTTAAGTGAGCCCCATGTGGGACATGGAGCATGTCCAACCTGATTACTCTGCATCTGTGCCAGCGCTTAGTAGAGCACCTGGCACATAGTAAGCACTTAACGAATACTATTAAAAAAAAATCCAGGATAACTCCTGGGTTATGGGCTTCAGAGGCAGGAAGGCTGGTAGTTTTGTCAACTGTGGTGGAGAGGATCTGGAAGGCCTTCCTGTTGTTTCTTTGACATTCCCACAGCCTTAATAAATGCCAAGTAATAAGTTAGTCATTTATCAAGTTCGTATTCTCAGCAGAGCACTGAATTAATCACTTGGGAAAAATATAATAGAATTTGTAGACATGATCCCCACCCTCAAGTTGTTTGCAATCTAGTCGGGGAGTCGGGCAGTAAAATACATTGAAGATAGGAGGAATTTCTAGAGTATATATGATTGGCAACTGGGGATTTTGAATACTTAAGTGTTTAGGTGGCTAGGAGGTGCTGAAGTGGCAGTTAGGGAGATAAAAGGTTGGGAGATTAGAAATGAATTGGGAAAGGCCTTTCTGGAGAAGGGATGATTTCAGAAGTGCTTTGAAGATAGGGAGAGTGGGGTCTGTTCGATTTGAAAGGGGAGGGAATTCCGGAAAGGGGAGACGATGACAACAAAATCTCAGCCTCGCAAGAGATGAGAAAGGTACTGCCTAGGTTAGCTTGAGAGGAATGAAGAGGTTTTAGTGGGAGAACAGAGTGGATAATCAGAAAAGAAAGAGCTGATCTGAATGCCTGCAAGCCAATAATCTGGAGTTTCTGCTTGATGCAGAGAAGACTGGACACCATTGCAGGTTTCAGAGGAGGGGACAGATGTGTGCCGAATGGCATTTTAGAAAAATGATCCGTGCAGCTGAGGAAAGTTTGGACTTGTGCAGGAAGAGATTGGAAATGGGATGTGATGACTTTAGAAAATTGGAAGGGGTTAGAGGATCCCAGGTGTCTGTGGGTGAGCAGGACAGATTTTTGAGAAGTGAGTGTGCATGAAAAAAGACAGGTAAGAAGTAGCATGGCTTACTGGATAGCGAATAGGCCTGGGAATCAGAAGGACCTGGGTTCTAATGCTGACTCTGCAACTTGTCTGCTGTGCGTCATTGGGCAAGTCATTCAACACATCTGTGCCTCAGTTGCCTCATCTGTAAAATGGATATTGACTACGAGCCCCAGGTGGGATGTGGATTGGGTCCAACCTGTTTACCTTGTATCTCCCCAGCGCTCAGTATAGTGCCTGGCACATAGTAAGTGCTTAAAAAATGCCATTGAAAAAACAGGCTGTGGTCAGACGAATTTCAGAATTGGTTTGGCTTGAGATTGTACAGTGACTAGAGATGGTGAGATCGAGAATGTGTCCAAGTGGGTGAGTGGGTGGAGTGGGTCAGTGGAGTTGAGAAGTGGGAGGAATTGGACAGCAAAAGCATTGTCAGCAATGTTCTCATGGACACTGAAACCCCCGAGTATCGATGTGGGGATGGAGAAGGACAGGAAAAATGTGAGAAAGGAATCAAAATGAAAGTTGGAGGTGGAACCTGGGGGACGGTAGATGGCCGTGACTGATAACTGGAGTGGGTGGTAAAGGCGGAAGGCCTAGTGGCAAGATCATGGGCTCGGGAGTCAGACTCCCGACTCCGCCACTTGTCTGCTGTGTAACCTTGGGCAAGTCTATTCACTTCTGTGCCTCAGTTACCTCATCTGTAAAATGGGGATTGAGACTATGAGCCCCACGTGGGACCACCTGATTACCTTGTATCTACCCCAGCGCTTAGAACAGTGCTTGGCACATTGTGAGCACTTATCGAATAGCATAACTATTATAATACTGATGCCTGTTTATTTGTTTTGATATCTATCTCCCCCTTTCTAGACTGTAAGCTCGGTGTAGACAGGGCAGGTCTTTCCTTATTGCTGAATTTTACTTTCCAAGCACTTAGTACAGAGCTGTGCACACCGTAAGTGCTTAAATATGATTGAATGAATGAATGCCATTGATTGATTGTAAAGGGGCAGGCTGAAGTGATGTGAAGTCAGGCAGCCTTTGATATGTAAAAAGATGGGTCTTTGTCATCAGGGTGTTATTTAGAATTGAATGGAGAATGGAACTGAGAATTCTTGATGCATGTCATCAGGGTGTTATTTAGAATTGAATGGAGAATGGAACTGAGAATTCTTGGTTCATGTCATCAGGGTGTTATTTAGAACTGAATGGAGAATGGAACTGAGAATTCGTGGTGCAGTGGTCAGCCTTAATGTGAAACACTGCCCTTGCAATTGCATTCAACTACAGATTCCACTCCACCTTTAATTTTATATTCCAGAGTTAGAAATAAATAAGGCTAATTGAGCTCCTGAGTTTGCTCAAAGTCCGAATAATACCCCAGGCCATATCTATAAGATGAGTGGAAATACTCATTAGAAAATTCTTTGAGGGTAGCAATCATGTCTGTGTAAATCTAGAGTGTTTAGTACATTGCTCCGGGTAGGATAAGTGCTCAATAAATACCAACGATTGATTTTTTTTCTGAAAAAAAAAAAAAAACCCTATAGAAGGCTTTCATTTTACATTAATAATAATGAATAATTATGGTATTTGTAAAGTGCTTAATATGCACCGAGCAGTGTTCTAAGTGCTGGGGTAGATACAAGGTAATCAGATTGTCCCACGTGGGGCTCACAGTTTTAATTCCCATTTTACAGATGAGGTAACTGAGACACAGAGAAGTTAAGCGGCTTGCCCAAGGTCAGACAGCAGACAAATGGCAGAGTCAGGATTAGAACCCATGTCCTCTGACTCCCAAGCCCAAGCTCTTTCCACTAAGCCACACTGTAAGGTCTTTGTAGTCAGGGAACATGTCTCCCAACTCTGTTGTATTGTACTCTCCTAAAGGCTCACAGTGAATGCTCAATAAATGCCATTGATTAATTTTGTGATATTTTCCATTTGCACAGAAAGACAGCTTTTTATATCACATTTCTTTGTAAAATAGGGTCACCCTAACATACCTTTTAACATTTTTTCCCCCTACAGATCTATAAGAATCTAGACTGTAAGCTTGTTGTGGGCCGGGAACATGTCTGCTTGTTGTTATATTGTACTCTCCCAAGTGCTCTACAGTACAATACAGTGTACAGTGATGGGCTCACAGTAAGTGCTCAATAAATATGACTAAATGAATGAATATAAAAATAATGCAATTCCTGCTCCGCAAACACTGTTCAGCTAGAGCTCTCAGCTCCTACACAGAACCGCCTCTAGTGGGGTGTTTTTTGTTGTACTCTCCCAAGTGCTTAGTACAGTGCTCTGCACACAGTAAGTGCTCAGTAAATATGGTTGAATGAATATATTCTCTGGAATGATAGCCTTACTCTGGCATCAAAATTTTTTGAGTTTCTCCAGAGTGTCGGTTCATTATTCATAATGTTTAACTAACCTATTAACAATATCTGCATTAAAATAATTTCAAAATAAGAATATATAAAACAAATGAGAATTTTGATATTGCTCCTAAGAGATATTTAAGAATACCTGAGTATTAACAAGCCAGACCCATCATTTCTATTATAAAAAAATCCATTAATGCCATTGTCTTAATTTGTTTAAAGTTATTTTGTTCAGCGCCAAACCCACCTTTGACATACATAAGTGAATAATAGAAATTTTTTTGCACTAAATGGTGATTTCTTTAGCAACATTAATTTCTATATAAAATCCAATACATTTATGATACATTAACTTGTAACCTCAAAAAACACACTTTAACTGTCTTTTTGTGTTCTTAAGACTTTTATAATTTACCTAGTCATAAAGCCATTCTAGATAACATCAAAGAAAAAAGTTACTGAGGAGATAGGTGTTATTTTTGTTTCATTCTAAGCCCCCTGAATTTATCAGTATTCTTGTACACCCATGTTTCAAACCAGATCACTATAGTCAGTTGATGTGGATGGACTGCCTTTTCTGTTGTCCTAGAACTGCTTCCTTTCTCTTGCTTTCTCTTTTTACTTAGAGGTGTCATTCCTGCCTTCTTTTCCCAAAGAGTAATCTTAGAGATAAGGGCTATTTTTTTAAGTTCCAGGAAAAAATGTTTAGTCCCCAGCTGATGAAACTACTGTAGAGGAGATTGTTAAACATTGCCAGCTGACACTGCATTGGAGGCCAAGAAAAGGATCCAATTTGTCCCTTATCCCTCGCCCCCTCCCCGCCCCCATCGGCACTCCCTGCAAAATTCAGTGGGCGTCTCCAACGCAATCAACAATCCATTATTCTAAGAGATTGTAGGACAAAATAAAAATGCTAGCATAAGTGGAAAGTGGGATTTCGCTTGCACTGCTCCCAACAAATATTACCTCTTGAAGAAACTAGAGGTGTAAATAGAAAATAAATTCCTGATGCTAAATTAAAGCATGACTGTACTTAATATACTGGGTAAATTTTCTAGAACACATTATCCTTGCAAAAATACTAGTAATGTTGCCAAGGACTGTGTTTGCGTGAGTTCTTGCTAAGTGAATAAAACCTACCTGCTTTTCCTGCTGCTTCATTCACATTCATTGGTGGTCAGTAACCATTGACCTTTGTGGTTTTGGCATTTCTTTCAGTTTGTGCAGGTCTGTCTTCAAATAATCATGCCATTGCAACGTATGATGGAGCATTTGTTTTCTGTAAATTATGGCAGAAGCAAACCCACTTCCAAGCAGTATAGGGCATTAGGCGTGATAATGGCAAGGGGAGTGCTTATACGCACCAAGCATCTCTGGAACATGTGAGCAAGGAATGTATCTATCAACTCTGTTGTATTGTATCCTCTCAAGTGCTTAGTACAGTGCTCTGCACACAGTAAACACTCAGTAAATATGATTGATTGACTGATTCCCTACCATTGGCTTTAAAGCACTGTCACCTGGCCCCCTCCTATTCATTCAATTGTTTTTATTGAGCGCTTAGTGTCTCACCTCACTGCTCTCCTACTGCAGCCCAGACCGCACACTCCACTCCTCTGTTCACTGTCCCTCAATCTCATCTATCTCACCACCGACATCTCTCCCACATCCTGCCTCTGGCCTGGAACGCCCTCCCTCCCTCATTTAATAACTGGAGATGGAGTTTCCAGCCACGAATGACATATGAGCGTGGCTAAGTAGAAAGAGCATGGGGCTTGGGAGTCAGAGATCGTGGGTTCTAATCCCGGCTGTACCACTAGTCTGCTGTGTGACCTTGGGCAAACCACTTCACTTCTCTGTGCGTGTTACCTCAGACTGTGAGCCCCACGTGGAACAACCTGATTACCTTGTATGTACCCCAGCACTTAGAACAGTGCTTGGTACAAAGTAAGCGCTTAGGGCCCGAGGGGTTCTGGGACCGGAGCCCCCGATATGGGAAGCGTGACCCCGGCCCCTCCCCTCGGGACGAGTGGCGATGTTGGATTTTAGGGGGTCCTCCCTGCACCCGAAAGGGAAGTCCACCCCGGCTCACCACGTGAAGCTGGTGACGGGTCACCTGGGATGTCGTGGGCCGAGCGGAAGCATCCGGTCCCGGGAAGCACCCTCCGGAACGCTTCATTTTTGTCCTAAATTTCCCGGGAGCTGGTTCCCAAGACCACGCAGATGTGGGCTTCTAGTCTTCTAGACTGTGAGCCCGCTGTTGGGTAGGGATCGTCTCTATAAGTTGCAAACTTGTACTTCCCAAGCGCTTAGTACAGTGTTCTGCACACAGTAAGTGCTCAATAAATACAATTGAATGAATGAATGAATGAATGAATACCATAATTACTATATGAGCCTTGGCTCTGACAAGAACATCCACCGAAGAATTGATTACTGTGTGAGTGGCTCTCGCGTCCCTGTCAATCAGGTTTTTTTGCTGGGGCTTGTAATGCGGCAAATGAGTAGGCAGGCAGCTCATTGTGGTTAGGTAACGTGTCTGTTAATTGTTATATCGTACTCTTCCAAGCGCTCAGTACGGTGCTGTGCTAGCATTAAGTGCTCAGTAAATGCGACTGAATGAATAATAATAATAATGATGATGGTGTTTATTAAGCACTTACTGTGTGCATAGCACTGTTCTAAGCACTGGGGAGGTTACAAGGTGATCAGGTTGTCCCTCGGGGGGTTCACAGTTTTAATCCCCATTTTACAGATGAGGTAACTGAGGCACAGAGAAGTTAAGTGACTTGCCCAAAGTCACACAGCTGACAATTGGCGGAGCCAGGGTTTGAACCCATGAATAAAAGAAGGCAGCTTATTGCAATTTGCACGTGCAGTCTTTGCCCCCCACAATTAGCCAGCTGCAGGCAGAAAAGTCACATTTTCTGTTTCCCAGGGAGGTGCTCATTCCCAGAGAAGTAGCAAGGCCTAATGGATAGAGCATAAGCCTGGGAGTCAGAAGGACTTGGGTTCTAATCCTGGCTCCGCCACTTCCCAGCCGTGTGACCTTGGGCAAATCACTTCACTTCTCTGTGCCTCAGATACGTCATCTGTAAAATGGGGATTAAGACTGTGAGCCCCATGTGAGACACGGACTCTGTCTGACCTGATTAGCTTTACATGTACCTCAGCGATTAGTACAGTGCCTGGCTCTGTGAGTGCTTAACAAATACCGTAAAAAGAGTTGTCATTTCCCTGGACCAATAACAGGGGCTTCAGACTATAGAACCCAAGGAACCCGTCCATACTGTAATAACACACACTGACCCAGCTTATCGTCAATCTAGTAGTTTTAAATGCTTCCATCCCTCGCCTCTACACCCTTCCTGACTGACCTCACTACAGCTCAATCAATCAATTCTATTTATCGAGCCCTTACTGTGTGCAGAGCCCTGGACTAAGCGCTTGGGAAAAGTACAAGCCCTAGATCAATCAATCGTATTTATTGAGCACTTACTGTGTGCAGAATACTGTACTAAGTGCTAAATCCCTGCTCCTCCACTTGTCTGCTGTGTGACCTTGGGCAAGTCACTTCACTTCTCTGTGCCTCAGTGACCTCCACTGTAAAATGGGGATTGAGACTGTGAGCCTGATGTGGGACAGGGACAGTGTCCACCCTGATTTACTTGTAGCCACCCAGAACTTAGTACAGTGCCTGGCACATAGTAGGCGCTTAACAAATACCACAATTATTATTATTATTCTCAATAAATATAACAACAGAGCAGACACATTCCCTACCTACAGTGAGCTTACAGTCAAGAGGAGGGGACAGACACATTAGTATAAATAAGTAAATTACAGAATATGTACATAAGTGCTGTGGGGATGGAAGAGGGGATAATAATAATTATGGTATTTGTTAAGTGCGTACTATATGCCAAACGCTGTTCTAAGCACTGGGGTAAATTAAAGGTAGGCAGGTTGCCCCATGTGGGGCTCTCAGTCCTAATACCTATTTTACAGTTGAGGTAACTGAAGCACAGAGAAGTTTAATGACTTGTACACAGCAGACAAGTAGCAGAGCCAAGATTAGAACCCACATCCTCTGAACTCCCAAGCCCGTGCTGTTGCTGCTACTACTAATAATGATAATGATGGCATTTATTAAGGGCTTACTATGTGCAAAGCACTGTTCTAAGCTCTGGGGAGGTTACAAGGTGATCAGGTTGTCCCACGGGGGGCTCACAGTCTTAATCCCCATTTTACAGATGAGGTAACTGAGGCCCAGAGGAGTGAAGTGACTTGCCCAGAGTCACACAGCTGACAGTTGGCGGAGCTGGGATTTGAACCCATGACCTCTGACTCCAAAACCCGTGCTCTTTCCACTGAGCCACGCTACTAGGCCACGGGATGAATAAAGAGAATAAATCAGGGTGACACAGAAGAAAGAGAAGCAGCTTGGCTCAGTGGAAAGAGCACGGGCTTTGGAGTCAGAGGTCATGGGTTCAAATCCCAGCTCCACCAATTGTCATCTGTGTGACTTTGGGCAAGTCACTTCACTTCTCTGGGCCTCAGTTACCTCATCTGGAAAATGGGGATGAAGACTGTGAGCCCCCCATGGGACAACCTGATCACCTTGTAACCTCCCCAGTGCTTAGAACAGTGCTTTGCACATGGTAAGTGCTTAATAAATGCTATCATTATTGTTATTATAAAGAGGAAGACAGGGGAAAGAAGGCTTAGTCAGTATGGCTTCGAAGCAGGGGAGAGTAACTGTCTGTCGGATATAAAGAGGGAGGGGGTTCCAGGCCAGAGGCAGAATGTGGGTGAGAAGTCGGCTTCGACAAAGAGGAGATGGAAGCACAGTGAGTAGGTTGGCAGTAGGGGAAAAAAGTGTTTGGGCTGGGTTGTAAGTAGGAGAGTAGAGAGGGGAGGTAGGAGGGGGCAAGGTGATTGACTGCTTTAAAGCCAACGGTGAGGAATTTCTGTTTGATGTGGCATCACTTTGATTCCAAAAAGAGTCAAATACTGCTCCCAAGCCAGAGGTTGCAGATCCCTGCCTGTGATTCAAGCCTCCATCTGCCCCAAACCCGACTACTTTGGTAGCATTGTTTTAATTGTGATTAACCGTAAGTATAAAACCTATCTGGGGCATGAAATGATTTAAAACCACAGTCAGATGGGCGTTCTTCAAATAAAATTGAATTAGGAGCGCTTGTCTTTTCTCTAGGTTTCCTCTAGGTCAGAATCTCATTTTTTCCAGCATTCCTCCTCCAACACCACCCGAACCCAAGAAACTCTTTTCATCCCACCTAAAGGGTTTTATTTGGCTATCCACAATGGACAAATGCTTCTTAGCAGTCCAAACAAAAGTGTCTTTATTTGAGGTGGTTATTGTTGCTTGAGGTTAAATTCAAACCTGCTTCGCCACAACTGTGATATTGACAGTAGCCCCCTCAATTCTGCTCCACCTACTGAAATTTACCAAAAAAAATGACCTGGAATTAGATTCAATTATTTGACAATATTGCCTTGACATTGTGCCATCCGGGGAATCTAAATTTGATCTGTCTGTCTCTTCAAGTATTGTTCCCTGAAGTGTCTTCCTAAAATGCTTTGTTTCTTCTCCATCTGCGTATTTTAAAATAAGTCCTCTGAATTGCAATTATTCAGTTAATGGTAGTTGTACTTGCTTGCTGGTTTTACGGGTTGGCCAAAACTAATAATCTAGACATTTTAAAGAAAGAAAAATATTTGGCATTTGTTATTAGTTGCGTTGTTTTTCTAGGTAGCCTCCTCTAGTCTGTTTTGCAGAGAGCAAACATGATGTTTTCATTTTGAATACAAGAGTGAAAGGGGTGGGAACTTTAAGGGGATTGAGGGTTGGGAGGAGGCAGGCCCTAAAGAGCCAATAATAATAACTTATTATTATAATTGTGGTATTGGTTGAACACTTACTATATGTGTCAGGCAGTGTTCTAAGCACTGGGGTAGATAGAGAATCAATCACTCATATTTATTGAGCGCTTACTGTGTGCAGAGCACTGTACTAAGTGCCAGAAGAACTGGACTGGACACCGTCCCTCTCCCACATAATAATGATGGCATTTATTGAGCGCTTACTATGTGCAAAGCACTGTTTTAAACACTGGAAGCTCTGTTCTAAGCGCTGGATAGGACTCACAGTCTTAATCCCCATTATACGGATGAGGGAACTGAGGCCCAGAGAAGTGAAGTGACTTGCTCAGGGTCTTAAAGCAGACTTGTGATGGAACTGGGATTAGAACCCAGGTCCTTCAGACTCCCAGGCCTGTGTTCTAGCCACTGGGCCAAGCTGCTGGAGTCTTTTCAGCCCCGATTGGGAACTCTGAGGTGGTTAGAGACCCGGGATAAATCCATGTGTGAGGTGGTCTCCAAAAGCCATGCAGGCAGGCGATTGCCCCCGGTGCCCCCATGGAATTGGCATCTTTGATAGAGAGATGCTATCAACTTCTCAGGCTGAGTTTCATTGAGAACGATGGATCTGTGACTTCAAGATCGAAAAACCAGGTGGAGGAATGGTTTGTAGGCTGACAGTGGCAAGTGGCAAACAAAGTAGATAGAGAATGGGCCTGCGAGTCAGAAGGTCATGGGCTCCATCAATCAATCAATCAATCGTATTTATTGAGTGCTTACTGTGTGCAGAGCACTGTACTAAGCGCTTGGGAAGTGCAAATTAGCAACATATAGAGTCGGTCCCTACCCAACAGTGGGCTCACAGTCTAGAAGGGGGAGACAGAGAACAAAACAAAACATATAAATAAAATAAATAGGATATGTACAAGTAAAATAAATAAATAAATAGAGTAATAAATACGTACAAATATATACATATACGCAGGTGCTGTGGGGAAGGGAAGGAGGTAAGGCGGGGGGAATAGAGGGGGGGAGGAGGGGGAGAGGAAGGAGGGGGCTCAGTCTGGGAAGGCCTCCTGACTCCTCCTTGGGTAAGTCACTTAACCCCTCTGTGTCTCAGTTACCTCATCTGTAAAATGGGGGTTAAGACTGTGAGCCTCATGTGGGACAACCTGATTACCTTGTATCAAGCCCAGCGCTTAGAACAGTGCTTGGCACATAGTAAGCGCTTAACAAATACTAATTATAATTATTATTACTATGGGGATCAAGACTGTATGTCTTATGTTGGGCAGAGACTATGTCCAACCTGATTTGCTTGTATCCACCCCTGCGCTTAGTACAGTGCCTGGCACATAGTAACCGCTGAACCAATACCATAGTTATTATTATTATTATCAATTATTATTGCCCAAGATCACACAGCAGACATATGGTGGAGCCAGGATTAGAACCCAGTTCCTTCTGACCCCCAGGCCCCCGGGCTCTATCCACTAAGCTCTGCTGCTTCTCAAAAGGGCACAAAGTGTAGGGAACCAGCAGACTGGAGTGGGTCAGAGCCATGGCAAAGTGCCCTCTCCGGGTTTTTACTTGCGGGACGTGAGGGCAGCGGAGCGCTGATGTTGAGCGGTTGTGCCCAGCAGGCGGTTGCCTCGGTAGCTGCTGCAGACTTTGTGCGCCGCTCACATTAGCACACAATAAGAGCTCCATAAATATGATTGAACAACTGAATGAATTAGCCAGCCATTTTTTTAGGATGCCTCCGCTGGGGCTGTCCAGCTCACCAAATCCTTCGGTCGGTCTTTGGTCCAAACTAGTTATCGTCATGACACTGTCTGATAGGCAGTCCCCTGCTTGCAAAGCCAAGGCTACAGCTCAGCTCTCCTGATTCCCAGAACTCTGGTTGTGGTTTGTTTTTGTTTGTTTTTTCATGTTATTTGTTAAGTGCTTGCTATAATAAAAATGATGATAATAATAATGGCATTTGTTAAGCGCTTACTATGTGCAAGGCACTGTTCTAAGCTCTGGGGTGGATACAAGGAGATCAGGTTGTCCCACGTGGGGCTCCCAGTCTTAATCCCCATTTTACAGATGTGGTAACTGAGGCACAGAGAAGTGAAGTGACTTTCCCAAGGTCACACAGCAGATTTGTGGCGGAGCCGGGATTAGAACCCATGATCTCTGACTCTCAAGCCTGTGCTCTTTCCACTGAGCCACCTCTGTCAAGCACTGCTGTAAGCACTGGGGTAGATATAAATTAGAAAAGCGGCATGGCCTGGTGGATAAAGCCCAGGCCTGGTCCGAAGGTCCGGGGTTCTAATCCCGATCCACCACTTGTCTGCTGTATGATCTGGGGCAAGTCACATCACTTCACTGGGCCTTAGTTGCCTCATCTGTAAAACGGGGATTGAGACTGAATCCACATGGGACAGGGATTGTGTCCAACCCGATTTGCTTGTATCCACTCAGCGCTTAGTACAGTGCCTGGCACATAGGAAGTGTTTAACAAGTACCGTCATTATTATTATCAAGGTGGACTCAGTCCCTGTCTCACATGAGGCTCACAGTCTAAGTAGGAGGGAGTAGGAGTGAATATTTATATACATATTGTGGGGCTGAGGTGAATATTAAAAGGATTAAGGTGTACACAGCTAAGGGCAGATAGGATACATCAAGGGCTCAGTCAGGGAAGACCTCTTGGAGGAAAAGTGATTTTTAGGAGGGTTTTGAAGGTGTGGAAAGTGCTCTGCACACAGTAAGCGCTCAATAAATACGATTGATGATGATGATGGAAAGTGGTGGAGTGTTGGATGTGAAGGGGTAGGGAGTTGCAGGCTCGAGAGAGAATGTGGGCATGGGCTTTGTTGCCAACTTGTACTTCCCAAGCGCTTAGTACAGTGCTCTGCACATAGTAAGCACTCAATAAATACGACTGAATGAATGAATGAATCAAGGTGCAAAGAGTCAGTTGCTATTGGAAGAGCGGAATGCGCAGGTTGGATTGCAGTGGATCAGGGAGGTTAGATAAGAGGGAGAGAGCTGATTGAGTACCTTAAAACCAAAGGCAAGGAGTTTCTGTTTGATGCAGAGGTAGATGGACAACTCTCAGGGGTTTAGTTAGCAACATCCTGGGTGGGATTGATGTATATTAGTTGTTAAGTGCCTAGAATATTTCAATGATAGTTTTTGTTTGTCTATGATGTATGGAGAGCAGAGTTTTTTTTTCTAGATTTAATCATTTGTAGCTAGAGAGAAATTATCTTAATGTTCATTTGGTCTGAGTATTTTCTTTATGCCTACTTTGAGAAAAGCTAAACAAGTCTTTGCGAAGCAGCGTGGCTCAGTGGAAAGAGCCCGGGCTTTGGAGTCAGAGTCATGGGTTCAAATCCTGGCTCCGCCAGTTGTCAGCTGTGTGACTTTGGGCAAGTCACTTCACTTCTCTGTGCCTCAGTTACCTCATCTGTAAAAAGGGGGTGAAGACTGTGAGCCCGCCTTGGGACAGCCTGATCACCTTGTAACCTCCCCAGCGCTTAGAACGGTGCTTTGTATGTAGTAAGCGCTTAAATGCCATTAAAAGAAAATAGTCCCCCACTTCTAGACTGTGAGCCTGTTGTTGGGTAGGGATTGTCTCTGTTGCTGAATTGTATTTTCCAAGCACTTAGTACAGTGCTCTGCACACAGTAAGCGCTCAGTAAATACGATTGAATGAATGAATGACTGAATGAAAGTCCCGTAAAATTATAATGAAGAATTTATTTTATTTTGGAATTGTTTATTAATTGCGAACCGTTTCACAGTTTGACTGTACTAGTTAGCTCAGTTGGGATGAAAATGTGCCGAAAGTTGAACCGAAGAAGTTTTGGCATTAAACCAAAGTTCAGATGAAAAAATCTGGTACATTTCTTTCCAGATTTTTTACAAAAGCGAAAAGTTACTTCTCCATTTGGATATTTCTTTGCTCATAGGACAGTTGATGGGGCTGGAATTAAGACTGGCAATAGGTAGTAATGACTCAGATTGAGTAGAGAAGGGGTAGTGCTCCCTAATGCATATCCCTGACTTGCTCCCTTTATTCATCCACTCTCCCAACCCCACAGCACTTATGTACATATCCATAATTTATTTATTTATAATAATGTCTGTATCCCCTTGTATATATATAATAATAATAATAATAGCAGTAATTAAGCGCTTACTATGTGCAAAGCACTGTTCTAAGCGCTGGGGAGGTTACAAGGCGATCAGGTTGTCCCACAAGGGGCTCACAGTCTTCATCCCCATTGTACAGTTGAGGGAACTGAGGCACAGAGAAGTTAAGTGACTTGCCCAAAGTCACACAGGTGACAGTTGGCAGAGCCAGGATTCGAACCCATGACCTCTGACTCCAAAGCTCGGGCTTTTTCCACTGAGCCACGCTGCTTCGAAGCGCTTACTCTATGCAAAGCACCATTCTAAGTGCTGGGAAGGATACAAGGTGATCAGGTTGTCCCCCGGGGGCTCATAGTCTTCATCTCCATTTGACAGATGAGGGAATAATAATGATGGCATTTGTTAAGCGCTTACTATGTGCAAAGCACCATTCTAAGCACTGGGGAGGATACAAGGTGATCAGATTATTTATATATATATATATATATATATATATATATATATTTATAATAATGTCTGGCTGTCCTGTCTCCCCTCTGTCAAAACTGTGAGCTTGTTGTGGACAGGGAATTTGTCCGTTGTATTGTTATATCGTACTCTCCCAAGCACTTAGTACAGTAAGTGCTCAATAAATCCGATTAGATTGACTGCACACATTCTATCAATCAATCAATCAGTGGTTTTTATTGAGTGCTTACTTCATGCAAGAGAACTGTCTAAACACTTGGCGAGAGTATGGTGCAACAGAGTTTCCTGCCCACAATGAGCTTACAGTCTAGAGAGGGAGACAGATGTTAATATAAATTATGGATATGGAAATAGGTAATAATAATGATAATGATGACATTTGTTAAGCACTTACTATGTGCAAAGCACTGTTTTAAGCGCTGGGGAGGATACAGTGATCAGATTGTCCCACGTGGGACTCACAGTCTTAATCCCCATTTTACAGATGAGGGAACTGAGGCACAGAGAAGTTAAGTGACTTGCCCAAAGTCACACAGCTGACAATTGGCGGAACCGGAATTTGAACCCACGACCTATGACTCCCAAGCCCATGCTCTTTCCACTGAGCCACGTTTGCACAGGTGACACAGAAGGGAGAGGGAGTACAGGGGAAAAAAGTGTTTTAATCAAGGAAGGCCTTGTAAAGATGTGATTTCAGTAACGCTTAGAAAGAGGGGAGAGTGGTGGTCTGTCGTAAATAATAATAATAATAATGATGGTATTTGTTAAGCGCTGGGGTGGATACAAGGTAGTCGGGTTGTCCCACGTGGGGCTCATAAGTCTTAATCCCCATTTTACAGATGAGGTAACTGAGGCCCAAAGAAGTTAGGTGACTTGCCTAAAGTCACACAGCTTACAAGCGGCAGAGCCGGGTTAAGAACCCACGACCTCTGACTCCCAAGCCCGGGCTTTTTCCACTAAATCACGCTGTGATGCCCTAATGGGGGGCGGGAGGAAGTTCCAGGTGAGAGGGAGGACATGGGCTAGGGAGTGGTGGGAAGATAGGGGTTCAGTGATTCGGTTGGCATTAGAGTATGCAGACTAGGTTGTAATAGGAAATCAGAGAGATAAGGTTGGAGGGGGTCAAGCTGAGTGATTTAAAGCCAGTGGTAAGCTCATTGTGGGCAAAGAATTTGTTTATTTTTACATTGGTACTCTCCCAGGTGCTTAGTATAGTGCTCTGCACAAAGCAAGCGCTCAATAAATATGAATAAATGGTAAGGAGTTTCTGTTTGATGTGGAGGTGGGTGGGCAACTACCGGAGGTTCGTGAGGAGTGGGAAGATGTTTCCTGTAGAGTTTTTTGTTTTTTGGGGTTTTGTTTTTTTAGAAAAAATTATCCAGGTAGCGGAATGAAGTATGGACTTCTTAGTTTTTGCTACTTAGTAATCAGTCAGCTCACCACGATGCACCCCTTAGCCCTTGTAGTTAGATTGGCAGCCTATCCATCAGTCAGTCAGATTATGGAAGACATTCTAGACTGTGAGCCCACTGTTGGGTAGGGACTGTCTCTGTATGTTGCCAACTTGTACTTCCCAAGCGCTTAGTACAGTGCTCTGCACACAGTAAGCGCTCAATAAATGCAATTGATTGATTGATTGATTGATTGATTGCAGGCCTGGACAGGCAGGTATACTGCTGCCTCCGCATTTTCACTCTTCAGTGGTGGGACCTCTACCCGATTCTGCTAGTTTTCATGATGCCATTTATTTCCTGCTCTTGCAGGCACCCTTTAGATGGGAAAATTGGGTCAATATGCATCCTTGTCAGAGGTGAAATCCAAATCCAAGTTTGGTATTTTCCCTGGGGGATTTTCTACATCCTGATTCGAATTTGCTCTTTTACCCTCTCCCCTCCTCTAGTTCATCATCATAATAACAATGACAGTTGTTATATTATTGTTGCTGTGATATTTGTTAAGCACTTACAGGGCGCTATGCTCTGCACAGAGCCCTAATCAGGTTGGACACAGTTTCGGTCTCTCATCGGACTCACGGCCTAAGAGGGAGAACAGATATTTCACTCTCATTTTACAGATGAGGAACCTGAGGCCCAGAGAAGTGTAGTGACTTGCCCAGGGTCACACAGCAAGCAAGTGGCAGGCCTGGGATTCGAACCCAAGTCCTTCGACTTCCAGGCCTGCGCTCTTTCCACTAGGTCACTTCCCTGTCGCCTGGGGAAGTGTATTTTAGGGGTCTTCCATCAGACTCTTGCCGGGGTTGAGATGAACTCTGATTTTAGTGTTGCTAACAACTGAGTTTGTTGAGACTGCGGAGACACTCTGGTTATTATGGCTTGTCGGATTGTCCAAATGCCAGACAAATTGGTCATCCATTTCCTTGGCAAGACTGTGTATTTTAATGTCTTCAAGCAATTTAAATTTATCGATTTTGAAATTTCTAATTACTTTCTATCGTTCCTTTTCTTCCCAGCTTTACTTTGTAAAAGACATCCATTTAAACATACTGTCCTATTCCAGTGCCAAACCTTTCAGGGAAATATTTTGTGTGATTAATTCTGCATGGGCAATCAAGTGTAAAAAATCAATTTTATCCATTTTTCTATTGTGAAAGCGTAACCATTCCATGTGGACTATTTAAAGAGTCTGTGACCCAAATTAAACATTCAGTGTTACAGTTGTTCCTATTTGCTAGTGATATTAATCAAGTTAATTGAGCATTGGCCTTTGTGTCTTTAAAGGATGTTGCAACAGAATTCTGTACAGTTTCTTAACATGGCTTTAAAAGTTATGTCTAGACAAAGGAACATCATAGCCCTGTTTTGGGGCAACCTGGAACTCTGAGCAAATTTAGAGACCTTGAACTTGCTTCCAGTAATATGTAGTTCATGGATCCAGGCTGTGTTTAATAAGCCTGGATTCAGTTAAATATCTTCCTCTTTATTTGTAAATTTCTTTGGAACCTTTTAAATCCTAAGTGCTCTTTATTCTTTCAGTGGATCTCCAAAGTCTTTATAAACAACGAACCAGGTCCTGCCGGATGAGTAAATGAATTTGAGAGCGTAAAGTAACTACCTAGGCCGTGAGGCAGCATCGACTAGTGGATAAAGAATGAGCCTGGGGTCAAATTCTGGCTTCGCTGCTTGTCTGCTGTGTGATTTTGGGCAAGTCACTTCATGTCTCTGTGGCCCAGCTACCTCATCTGTAAAATGGATGTTAGCATTGGGAGCCCCATGTGGGACATGGACTGTGTTCAACCTGGTTACCTTGTATCTACCCCAGCACTTTGTACGGTGACTGGTCCATAGTAAGCACTTGTCAAATACCATTAGAAAAAAGAGAGAGAAAGAAAATTACCTCAGGGTATAGGTTAACTCTTGCAGGACAACTAGAAGTAATCATTCTAATGTTCTATTTAATAATAATAAGAAGAAGAATGATGGTATTTGTTAAGCGCTTACTATGTGCAAAGCACTGTTCTAAGCGCAGGGGAGGTTACAAGGTGATCACGTCACAGTTTTAGTCCCCATTTTACAGATGGGGTAACTGAGGCCCAGAGAAGTGAAGTGACTTGCCCAAAGTCACACAGCTGACAGTCGGAGGAGCCGGGATTTGAACCCATGACCTCTAACTCCAAAGCCCGGGCTCTTTCCCCTGAGCCACGCTGCTTCTCTACCCTAATTACCAGAAAGCGTTTAAGACATCGCTGAAGGTACCTAACTTCCATCCAGGGAGTAATCTCCATTTCATTTGGCTCCCAGTACCGTAAATCTTTCGCTACATTACCGTAAAAGAAGGTAGTAATCGTGATCAAATATACCGAGGGGGACACTAATACCCCAAACAATTAAGTGATTTTGCCTAGTTTACCCTTGCAGAGCCAGGACTAGACTTCTGCATTCCTACTTTTGAATCAGATATCCCCTGGGTGGGATACTGTGGGCAGTGGTAGGGACAATCTGTATATGTTGCCGATTTGTACTTCCCAAGTGCTTAGTACGGTGCTCTGCGCACAGTAAGCGCTCAATAAATACGATTGAAAGAATGAATGAATTGGCAGGTGGTGTGAGCTCGTGGACCTAAGCCCATGGGGCACCCCTTAATTCCGTGCCCACCCGTCCCCCAACTCCCCAGCACTTTGGATTGGCACGAGCCTGGGAGGACCTGGTTCTAATCCCGGCTCTGCCACTTGTCTGCTGTGTGGTCTTGGACAAGTCACTTAACTTCTTTGTGCCTCAGTTGCCTCTTCTGTAAACTGGGGATTAAGACTGTGAGCTTCATATGGGACAAAGACTGTGTCTCTCCTTGATTAGCTTGTATCTACCCCGGCGCTTTGAACAGTGCTTGACACATAGTAAGCGCTTGACAAATGCCATTATTATTATTATTACTATTATTATTTTTATTACTCCAGTCTTCACTGAAGTACAGGAAGGGCAGAGGTGCTGAAAACTGCACACCAGAATGTTCCTGTGTGCTTTGAGTCTTAAGCCCTGACACCGTTCCTCTAATTCCTAAAGCACTTTGTGGCAGTGTCCAAGGAATTGTTTTTCCGGGACAAAATATCTTAAAGGCATTGGTATAAAGCAGGTGCCTTTCTTTGGTCTTCTTTCAATTCCTTTATTTACATTTGCGAAATAACAGAGCCCCTTGAAAAAATGGCTAAAATGAATGTGAGAAGAGAGATTAGAGTTAATTTATTAAAACATTTATTGCAGATTTGGATTTTGGCTTTTGAGAGTGAAATCCTCAGTCTGTATTTTTATTTAGGGTGAAATGAATGCATTAAAGATGTTTAGCTAGTAGGTAGGAATATCTCATTATTCTGCCTGCTTGAAATTGGATGACAAAATTCTGGCCATACAGCTTTTTTTGTCTTACAGAGATTTGGAAAGGTGAATAGAGATGAAGCAATATTATTCCTTGTTGACATTTATTATACAGTACTATTATTCAGACAGGCAAAAAAAATCCTGCTGTAATTTGAATTCCTTCAGACCTCCTTAGTCAATTATTGGTTTCTTCCATCTTGAGGAACTGGCAAATTGTAATGGACTAGCCTCAGCTGAAAAATTACTTTTTACTGATTTTTAGCATTTTAAACATTATACAGAATTGGCTGTTCCTTGATGACTAACTTCAGCAATAGGCTTCCTCTCAAGCCCAATGTGGGCAGGGATTGTCTCTCTTTTTTGCTGAAATGCACTTTCCAAGAGCTTATTACATTGCAGTGCACATAGGCAGCACTCAATAAATACGATTGAATGAATTCTTATCATTTTTGTTAAGTTCTTGTCAGTATTTAAGTGTGTATCCAGCAGGTTTTCTTAAAATAACATCATTATCATCAACAGGCATTTATTGAGCTTCCACATTATGCCTAGAATAATGCCAACTGCTAAGGGTATACACACAAAATAACTTGATATTCACCCCATCCTCAGCCCCACAGCATTTACGTCTGTAACCTTTCCTTCTGCCATTTCTCCTGTTTGTAATTTATATCAATATCTACCTCCCCCTCTAGACTTGTGGACAGTGAGAATGCCTACCTACTCTATTGTATTGTAATAATAACAATAATTATGGTATTTGTTAAGTGCTTACTATATGCCAGGTACTCTACTAAGTGCTAGGGTAGATACAAGCAAATTGGGTTGGTCACAGTCCCTGTCCCACATGGGGCTCACAGTGTCACGCTACATTTTACAGATGAGGTAACTGAGGCACCGAGAAGTGAAGTGACTTGCCCACTTTCCCAAGTGCTTAGTTCAGTGCTTTGCACACTTTAAGTGCTCAATAAATACCATCGATGATGATTGAGTGACTTTCCTCATAGAGTTTATAATCTGGAATGGATAAAGAGAAAATCAGGATAAGTTATTTCAAAAAAGACTTGATCAGAAAAGAATTGAACATGGATAAAAGCAGAATGTGTGAAAACTTTAGGTAAAGTTTTTTCAAGTAGTTATATAGTTAATTGCCACTTAAAGCTTGGGGGTTATGGTATAGTGAAGAAAGGAATGGAAGGTGCTGTATGAATAAGACAGCTTGAGTAGAAGTTCAGAGATGAGAGGAGAAGAAAATAGAGCAGCAGTTGAATATAGAGGGTGCAGCCTGGGGTATAAAGGGAATTGTAAGCAAACAAGTTGCGTAAAGAGCTTGGAAGATCAAAGGAGTGTGTATTTAATCCAGTGAGGAGTCCCTGGTTGGTTCTGGTAATGGATTAATACCGTTGGGGCTGGAAGACCAGCAAGGAACAAGTTTTAGTTATGTGAGGCAACCAAGGCCTCTGGTGTGAGAAATCCAGGACTGAGGCAGGAGATTGAGTACTGGATACAGCGGGAAGATGCAAGTCATGTTACTCAGAAAGAAGGGACTGGACTTCACCACTCACTGAATAAAATGGGTTAAAAGTGGGCATTTTGGATTTGGGTTTTGGATTTGAAGGGCTGGTTGGGTCATGTGGTTAAGCATTTTAGTAGGAAAGTTGGCTAATGGGGAAGACTTTGAGCCTTATTTAGTTTTTTTATGGTATTTGTTGAGCATTTACTGTGTACCGGGCACTGTACTAAGCGCTGGGGTAGAGACAAGATAATTGGGTTAGATACAGTCTTTATCCCATGTAGGTTCCACCACTTGTCTGCTGTGTGACCTTGAGCAAGTCACATCACTTGCATTTCTAATTAAAGTGGTTCCTAAGGCAATGAAAGTTCAGGATGTGGAGTCATTCATTCATTCATTCAATCATATTTATTGAGCACTTACTGTGTGCACAGCACTGTACTAAGCACTTGGAAAGTACAATTCGGCAACAGAGACAGTTCCTACCCAACAACGATCTCACAGTCTAGAAGGGGGAGACAGACAACAAAACAAAACAGTAACATCAATAACATCAAAATAGATAGAATTATAGATGTGGCTGGATGATGATGATAGGTCAGGCTAGAGAGAGAGATTTAGGAAGCATATACATAAAGCTGATAAAAGATAGATACCAACTCCGTAAAAGTTATAAGTCCCTGTGCCCCTTCAATTTTTTTTAAATGGTATTTACTAAGCACTTACTATAGGCCAAGCACTGCACTAAGCGCCAGGGTAGATACAATCTAATCAAATTGGACACAATCCCTGTCCCACGTGGAGTTCACAGTCTTAATCCCCATTTTACGGGACCTAGAGAAGTGAAGTAACTTGCCCGTGGTCACACAGCAGACAAGCGGGAGGGCCAGGATTAGAACTCAGGTCCTTCGGACTACCAAGCCCGTGATCTGTCCCCTAGGATATGGCTGATTCCCCTGCTTTCCAGACCAGAGCAGGACTGAAAAGAGATGCTGAAAAGACCCAAAATCAAATCTTTATGATGTATTAACTATAAAAAGCCTTCCTTGAAACTGTAAGCTCCCTATAGACTGAAAGCTCATTGTGGGCAGGGAATGTGTCTGTTTATTGTTTTATTGTAGTCATCCAAGGGCTTAGTACAGTGCTGTGCACATAGTAAGCACTCAATAAATACAATTGACTGATTGACCTACTGCTTGTAACCCCCCACTTATGGCTTTGGCATTTTTGGAAAAAGCATGATAGCACCTGAGTTCCCTGGAAGTGCAATATAGGGATAAAAGAGTAGAGGCAGGGCCTTGGAAGAAACCCAGATTTTTTTTTTTTTTTTTGCCGGGGGTGGGGGAGGTCAGGGTGAAGAGCAGAAGAGCCAGCAGTGAAAATGATGGTATGATTCAAAAGGTAAGAGAAGTAATTTTACACATTTCCATGAAATACAAGGCCAGAGAGAGTGGTTAAGCAGAATCGATGACAGGTAGTTAATCATTGCCAATGTCAAATAAAGATGTTAGCTGCTGAAGATAATAATAGTAATAATGGCATTTAAGCGCTGGGGAGGTTGCAAGGTGATCAGTTTGTCCCACAGGGGACTCACAGTTTTAATCCCCATTTTACCGATGAGGGAACTGAGGCACAGAGAAGTGAAGTGACTTGCCCAAAGTCACACAGCTGACAATTGGCAGAGCAGGGATTTGAACCCATGACCTCTGACTCCAAAGCCTGTTCTCTTTCCACTGAGCCACGCTGCTTCTCTACTGAGCCATGCTGCTTCTCATAGACCCTTCTCCTCAAAGCCCTCTGTTGGTTGCCCGTCTCCCTCCACATCAAACAAAAACTCCTTAGCATTGACTTCAAGGCCCTCCCCCAGTTTTCTCCGTCCTACACGTTGGCCCTCCTCACCTGATGTTCCCTAGACCACATTCTTCCATTCCATCCAAATCTTCCTCCTAACTTCACCCTATTCTCATCTTGCCGCTCTCTGACCGCCTACACATCCTGCCTCTGGCTTGGAACCACCTTCCCAACCAAATCTGCCTGACTGAAGCCCCTCTTCCACCTTCAAATCCCATCTGAAGTTCCAGCTACTCCAGCAGACAGTATCTCACTAATTCTCCACACCTCTCGTTTACTAATCAACCCAGCAGCTGCCTCATGAATTTATTTCTACCCCTCCTCAGTACTGGTATATGCATGAGTATTTCAATTTAGTATTCAATTTATTCTTATTTCACTGTTTGTGGGTTGTTGTTTTTTTGGTCAGTCTACCCCATTATGGGGTAAGCACCTTGTGGGAAGGGAATGTGACTTTCATTCAGTCACATTTATTGAGAGCTTACTATGTGCAGAGAACTGTATTAAGCACTTGAGAGAGGACAGTGTTAACAGTAAACCAGACACATTCCCTGCCCACTATGAGCTCACAGTCTAGAGGGGGAGACAGGCATTAAGACAGACATTAAGTTAAATAAATAAGTAGATAAATAAATGACAGATGTGTGCATAAATGCTGTGGGGCTGGGAGCAGGGGAAGAATGAAGGGAGCAAGTCAGGGCGACGCAGAAGGGAGAGAGAGAAGAGGAAAGGAGGGCTTAATGAGGGAAGGGTACTTGGAGGAGATGTGCCTTCAATAAGGCTTTGAAAGGAGAGAGAGTAATTGTCAGATTTGATTCCAACTTGTACTTCCCAAGCGCTTAGTACAGTGCTGTGCACACAGTAAGCGCTCAATAAATACAATTGAATGAATGAATTTGAAGAGGGAGGGCGTTCCAGGCCAGAGGTAGGACATGAGCGAGAGGTCAGCAGCGAGATAGCCGAGATCGAGGAACAGTTGTACAGTGCGTTTCAGTCAGTATGTCCTCAATAATTACCAATATTTCTTCTTCTGCTACTACTACTGCTTCAACTACTATTACCTCTAGACAGAGTTAGAGATCTGGGTTTGACTGCAGAGAGATGATTAATTACCTAAGTGAGAGTAGTTTTGCTAAGGGTTGAATATTGAAAGAGTAGGAGGAGAGGAAGTGGAGACCCAAGAAATGGACAGCACATTGAATAAGTCTGGATAAGAAAGGTTGCAGAGAAGAGGGCCAGGAACTAGGATAGATGGAACTCCCTCATCTATTTAAGTTGTAATGAATGCAATTAAAATTTGAGACAGGTCTGAATGATTGGTAAATATACCCATCTATAAGGCTACTCTTTAATATCACAGTTTTTCTGTTGGTCGGTACCTTTTAATTGATATCCTGTATCTTGGATTTAGTAGTACTGAAATCTTGATGTTTTCCCCCAGTGGTTTATTCCGACAGCCCACACAGAACCTTTTAAAATGACAACTGAGAAGTGGTCTGTTGTGTCGTATGACCTACTGTTCTTTGGTATAACCAGAACAAAATGTTCCATTGCAAGCAGCTGTGCTGATAGTCATCGAATCACCAGAGCAATTTGTTTCCATCTCCTGGGGGCAAATTCAGTGCAGCAGTCAGTGCAAAGAATTTCTGTATTCTTATGTTTCCTTCTTTTGAATTTTGAGAACTGCAGCTACGATGTACCCATATCTATAAAGATTTCCAAAGTTAAAGCCTCACTGGAATGTAATGACAATCCTGCAGACATTGCGTCAAGTTTTTATCATATGGTGAAAGCCAGCAGCTTCTTTAGAAAGACATGATTATTTAGATCATTTTAAAAATTTGGGTTATTCAGAAAGATTAAACTCAGTCTTTGCTTCAGAACACTCCCAAAATGCCACCTCCTCCACGAGGCCTTCCCAAACTAAGTTCTTTATTCCCACATCCACCCTCCCTCCTGCATCAACTATGAACTTGGCAGTGGCCTCTTAATCAGTCAATCCTGCCCCTGCACTGCTTAAAAAAGTATTCTTATAATGCCATTTCCCCTATCCCTAATCTCTTTTATTATCCATCTCTTCCTATAGACTGTGAGCTCTTTGGGGCAAGGATTGCATCTACCAACTCTGTTGTATTTTCCCAAGCGCTTAGTGCATTGCTCTGCATACAGTAAGCACTCAATAAGTGCCATTGATTGTAACCTCCCATGAAATGTTTTCTTTTCATAGATTAAAATTTTCTGTCATGATCTTTCACTTTCCAAGAGGAAGCAGCTTTCTGAAGGAGCTGTGTGGGACCCATTGTCGACTAAAGTTTAGGATCTTAAAACCTGCTTTTGTGGCATTTTTTTGGAGATATTTTTTCTATTTTGTCTCTTGCCCTTTCTTTTCTTTTCTGAGATACTTTTCTAACTCTTTCCTTGCCTCAACACCTCTCATTCCTTGTGCACATGGTCCACAAAAGACAATGTTTTAGTTAAATTTGTTTCAGGTTTTGTCTGAGTTGAACCTTGTGGTACAGAGGACCAAGCTGGCAAATAAAAGGGAATGGATCGATTTCAGTCAGTTAAACAGGTATATTTAAATGAATTCTGCGACACCAAAAACCTTCACTAAAGTCCTGTAGTTATTTTTAAGGCCCCCTTAATTGTATGCAATCATTAGTTACGGCAAAAACACAATGTTAGATTGACAAGCAACAGTTCTCTTGAGCACATTAATCCTAAATCATCTTGAGACTTTTATATCCCACATTCCTCTCTCTCTGATAAAATGAAATTAATGTCTGCCTTCAGTTTTTACCTTCAGCACACTTGTATGTCTTCTTTTTTAAATCAAACGTTGATTTTTAAGACACTATGCTCTCCTTGTGTCTGGCCAAGATGAAATCCTGGCGGAAAATTAGCTGGCTTAAACTGAACCCAGAGGAGCCAAAGTGACACTGGTTGACAGAAAAAGCATCCTAAGTAACACCCTGGAACTGTGACAGCTTTCAAGACTGCAGAGGGAATGTTTGGCATTCTCATTAGTTTAGGATCTTGGACCTTAACAAATTCAGTGCTTTTCCTCCATTCATCAACGAACTCCAGCCTCGCACGCCTTTTGTTATCTTTGGGTGGCCCAGGGGTCATGAAACCTTTTCTTGTTCCAAGATTTGTGAGGAAACATCACTGAGTCTCTTAGTCAGACTCCTCTGTATCTTAGTTTTGGACTACCCTTGGGCATTACTTGGAAATTTCATTTATGTCTTGTGTCATTTTTGGTTGCACCTAAATGAAGAAACAGCTCTCCTTACAAGGGCCTCCACCAGACCTTCCCCCACAGCTACCCTCTTCTCAGACAGGATAGGAAGGTATGATTCCCTCCTTCCCCCTCCACCCGGATCCCCAACTCTGTGGAGGTACAACCTACCAAATTGCAGGCAGGCGGAGAAAAGTGGAAAACAGGAGATAAGTATCATGACCTAGTGGAAAAATAATAATAATAATGATAATAGTGGTATTTCCTAAACCAGAAGTAGAAGCTTCTTACAGAAGCTTATTACAGAAGCAGCGTGGCTCAGTGGAAAGAGCATGAGCTTTGGAGTCAGAGTTTATGGGTTCAAATCCCGGCTCCGCCACTTGTCAGCTGTGTGACTTTAGGCAAATCACTTAACTTCTCTGGGCCTCAGTGACCTCATCTGTAAAATGGGGATTAAGACTGTGAGCCCCCTGTGGGACAACCTGATTACCTTGTACCTCCCCAGTGCTTAGAACAGTGCTTTGCACATAGTAAGCACTTAAGAAATGCCATCATTATTATTATTATTAAACACTATGTGTAAGTACTAAGCACTGGGGTAGATAGATGATCATCAGATTCCACACGGACTCACAGTCTAAATAGGAGAGAGAATGGGTAGTGAATCCCCAATTTGCAGATGAAGAAAATGAAGCACAGGGACATTAAATGGTTGCCCAAGGTCACACAGAAGACAAGTGATTAAAAATTGATTAATAATAATAATGATGGCATTTGTTAAGTGCTTACTATGTGCAAAGCACTGTTCTAAGCGCTGGGGAGGGTACAAGGTGATCACGTCCCACGTGGGGCTCACAGTCCTAATCCCCATTTTACAGATGAGGTAACTGAAGCTCAGAGAAGTTAAGTTACTTGCCCAAGGTCACACAGCAGACATGTGGGGGAGTGGGATTAGAACCCATGACCTCTGACTCCCAAGCCCGTGCTCTTTCCCCTGAGCCAAGCTGCTTCTCTAGGTCCTCTAACTCCCCACCCCAAGTTCTTGCCACTATGCCACGCTACTTCTCAAAGACAAACCATGGGGTTGGGATTCAGAGGAGCTGGGTTCTAATCCTGGATCCATCATTTGTCTGCTATGTGTCTTGGGCAAGTCACTTAACTTCTCTGTGCCTCAGTTACCTCATCTGGGAAATGGGAATAAAATCCTACTCCCTCCTTCTTAGACAGAGAATTGTCTAACTTGATTATCTTTTATCTACCCCAGTGCTTAGTACAGAGCTGGGCACATGGTAAGCACTTAAGAAGTACCATTTTAAAAAAGAGGAGGCGGAGAAGTGCTAGACCCAAAGAATGCACTGACTGGATAGTCATCCCCTCTGAATAATCAAGTTGTAGTCTGAAGAAAATTAGCAATGTCAACTCTGAATAAGTTGCAATGTATTTTATTTCACTTGTGATGTTTTTCAGGTCAGGATGGGGTGGTTTAAAAAAAATCCTCTGAGCAAATGCATTTAGGTACTTAATTATCTGCTCTTTGACTCCAACTTAGAACTTGGATGATTTGTCAGTGCCTTCGTGAATTGAGTCCAGTCTTCATCCAGACGTAGATAAACTCTCACTACAAAACAGTGTATCAAAAGCAGTGTATCAAAAGTAGGGGAAGCAGCGTGGCTCAGTGGAAGGAGCCCGGGCTTTGGAGTCAGAGGTCATCGGTTCAAATCCCGGCTCCGCCACTTGTCAGCTGTGTGACTTTGGGCAAGTCACTTCACTTCTCTGGGCCTCAGCTCCCTCATCTGTAAAATGGGGATTAAGACTGTGAGCCCCCCGTGGGACAACCTGATCACCTTGTAAACTCCCCAGCGCTTAGAACAGTGCTTTGCACATAGTAAGCGCTTAATAAATGCCATCATTATTATTAAAAAGCAAGTGCAACTAAATTTCTTCATCAGCTATCAAATATAATCATAGCTTTGTTGTGTCAGTAGATGCCTACATCCCTGCTCTAAAGCTTCTGTGTTCATCATCATCAGTGTCAGCTGTATGACTTTGGGCAAGTCACTTCACTTCTCTGGGCCTCAGTTCCCTCATCTGGAAAATGGGGATGAAGACTGTGAGCCCCCCCGTGGGACAACCTGATCACCTTGTAGCCACCCCAGCGCTTACAACCGTGCAAAGTAGTAAGCGCTTAATAAATACCATCATTATTATCAGTATCATCACTGATAATAATCACTTGCACTTTCCAAGTGCAGTGTCTTCGTCAACCTCAGTATCGTTGTTGATATTATTGAACACTCGCCAAGTGCAAAGTACAGCACTTGGTATTTGGGAACATGCAATAAACATAGAAAACACAATCCCTGTCCTGAAGAGTTTATGATCTTAATGAATGAAGATTGGCCGTCACAAATTGAAACTAGAGGGAAGACATAGCAATGATTAATAAAAGCAAAAGTATGTAAAAATGAATAATAATAATAACAATAATAATGACATTTATTAAGCACTTACTATGTGCAAAGTACTGTTCTAAGCGCCGGGGAGGTTACAAGGTGATCACGTTGTCCCATGGGGGGCTCACAGTCTTAATTCCCATTTTACAGATGAGGTAACTGAGGCACAGAGTATTCATTCATTCAGTCAGTCAGTCGTATTTATTGAGCACTTACTGTGTGCAGAGCACTGTACTCAGCGCTTGGGAAGTACAAATTGGCACATATAGAGACGGTCCCTACCCGACAGCGGGCTCACAGTCTAGAAGGGGCTCACAGTCTAGAAGGACTCACAGTCTAGTTAAGTGACTTGCCCAAAGTCACGCAGCTGACAAGTGGCAGAGCCGGATTTTGAACCCATGACCTCTGACTCCAAAGCCCATGCTTTTTCCACTGAGCCATGCTGTTTCTCAATAATAAATGCTATGAATTGATAGGTACAAAGGGAGGAACTGGTATAGCTGCTGGTGGTAACATAATGTTTTGGGGTGAAGTATGCTAACCTTGCCGGGGTAGAGAGGGGATCTCTAACTGAAGGAATGAAGTTATGGGGTCGTGAAATTAAGGCTTTGATTGTCAAACTGGGAAGCTCCTAGGCCAGTGTTCTCTCTTCTTTGATTGATTGATTGATTGATAAATGTGATTTGTTGATTCTTCTCAAAGCATCCTTCCTGGCACCGATAGGGCTGATTTGAGATATTCTTAGCTTGTCCTGTGCCGTTGAATCGTCTTCGACCCATAGCGGCACCGTGGACACAACCCTCCCAAAATGCCCCACCTTCATCTGCAATCGTTCTTGTAGTATATCCATAGAGTTTTCTTGGTAAAAATATGGAAGTGGTTTACCATTGCCTCCTTCCACACAGTAGCAGAGGCTTTAATAGAGGGAAAGAGAACGCTGTTGGATTGGCCACTGTTTACAGTGAGCCACCTAAGTTTTGTTTAGGGTACTCAGTCAGTCCTATTTATTGAGCACTTACTGTGTGCAGAACACTTTACTGAGCTCTTGGGAGAGTACAATAGCTTACAGTCTAGAGAGGGAGACGGATATTAATATATAAAAAAATTACAAATGTGTACATAAGTGCTGTGGGACTGAGAAGGGGGATGAATAAAGGGATCAAGTCAGGGCGATGCAGAAGGGAGTGGAAGAGGAAAGGAGGGCTTCTTGGAGGAGATGTGCCTTCAATAAGACTTTGAAGGTGGGGAGAGTCATTTTCTGTTAGATATGAAGAGGGAGGACGTTCCAGGCCACAGGCCGGTTGTGGGTGAGAAGTTGGCGGCAAAATAGATGAGATGGAGGTACAGTAAGAAGGTTAGCATTAAAAGAGTGAAGTGTGAGCTGGGTCGTAGTAGGAGAGTACTGAGGTGAGGTAGGAGGGGGCAAGGGGATTGAGTACAGTTCCAAGTGTGTGGCTGAAATTATGCCTTCCATTTAAAAGTATCCAAATGAAACCCTTATTATGTCATTTATTAAGAGTTTACTATGTGCTGAGGTAAGTATATATTGATAAAGCAATATCTAATTTGGGGAGCTGTTTGGGGAGAGAAACGTGGGGAACATCTCTCACTTGGTGAACTGTTCAAATCTGAGGAATTTCTGGGAGAGTAGCCCAGGCAGTCCCCACCCTTTGCTTCGTGGCACTTCAGAATGAGCAGAGAGGGAATTAGTAGCATCGGAGACTCCACAGTCTTGGACTTTGGGAGAGGAAATGAAAAAGGTCTCAGTGAGGGATGTGGAGGTGGGGTAGGGCTTGTCTTGAGCAGGGAGTGCTTCTGTTTATTGTTATATTATCCTCTCCTAAGCGCTGACTACAGTGTTTTGCATACAGTAAGCGCTCAGTAAGTATGATTGAATGAAGGAATAAATGAAGGCGTAGCTTTTAGAGAAAGTTCTGGTGAAAAAGAGTCAACTTACTGTACATCAACCTCTGATGGTCAGGAGGTGTCACTGAAGCATTTTCTCATAAGAACAAGACACCTCTCTGGGAGAACCTCAGGCAGCCTTTACTCTTTGTGAGGAAAATATGAATCTATCTTAAATGCTCTATTTTTATATGATTAATTCACTGGATTGTTGATTTCATTCATTGTCGTATTTATTGAGCACATACTGTTCGCAGAGCACTGTACTAAGTGCTTGGGAAGTACAAGTCGGCAACATATAATAATAATAATGATGGCATTTATTAAGTGCTTACTATGTGCAAAGCACTGTTCTAAGTGCTGGGCCCATAAAGAGACGGGCCTACCCAACAACGGGCTCACAGTCTAGAAGGGGTAGACAGACAACAAAACAAAACATGTAGGCAGGTGTCAAAACCGTCAGAATAAATAGAATTGTTTTGTGTCTTATTAAAATATCAAAGAATTTTTAAAGCCACCATCAAGATTTGGGTTTTTTTCCCCCCACAAATGAGCATTTTGGTGCTCCCAATTCAGTTCCTCATAGAATTTTTTCAGGGAGATCTCTTTACAGAATAACTGAAAGGACATCATGAAATGTAAATATTACCGAAATGTTAAGAAGGGCCTACCAGTGGTTGTTCTGCCCTTTTAATTTTTAAGGGAGAATTTTGTTGCCAGTTCTGTAAGTAGAATATTATGGTGTCCTATTCTCTCATGCTCTTTCTGTAGCTTCTCATCACTTACGGTGTGACATTTCAGGCTTATATGGATTTTTTTTTTTTGGTAGCCTGGCAACAGTAATTCCAAGAATATAGCAATTTTGAGGTTATGCTGTATTTTCTAGTGAATGAAAAGTCTTAATATAAATATCATAAGGCAGAATATCAGTGAGGTATAGATGTACTGATAATTGAAGGTTTTGGTTAATCATAAAACTTTTATTTGGTATCTTGGACAACCGGGATTGAAAAAAATAAATCCAGTGCATACCCAGAGCTGCTTGTAGTCACCTGAAACCTCATCACTTTTGATAGGATCATTTTAATAAATGGTAAAGACTGGATTGATTTGTAGATAGTTCTTCCATTCATTCATTCAGTTGTATTTGTTGAACACTTACTGTGTGCAGAGCACTGTACTAAGTGCTTGGAAAATACAATTTAGCAATAAAGAGAGACAATCCCTGCCCACATCGGTCTTACAGTCTAGAGGGGGGGAAAACAGACATCAATACAAGTCCACATTGCAGGCCTCGAGTAGCCCAAGGTGTCCCAGAATCTCTTTTAAAGCCCCATCTGAGACCTGAGGAAATTTTGATGTTTCCTCTCTTATCGTCTCCTTCCTTTTCAATCAATCAGTTGTATTTACTGAGCACTTATAATGCGCAAAGCAGTATACTATGTACTCAGTAGAATTGGTAAACATCTGTACACTTTAAGCTCCTTTGGGCAGGGAATGTGTCAACCAACTCTACTGTATTGTACTCTCCGAAGCGCTTTGTGCAGTGCTCTGCACACAGTAAGTGTTAAATAAATACCGTTGATTGATTGATCTCTGTGCAGAACAATTGATTATAGTGCAAGTGGCTTTCTTAGCCCACCCCATTCTCATGTCCCGCCAATCATGTTCCCATGATTGGGAACAGTATGTGCCAATACACAGTATTGGCACAATCATTCAATTAATGGTATTCATTGAGCACTTTACTGTGTGCAGAGCACTGTACCAAGTGCTTGGGAGAATGCAGCAGAGTTGGTAGATGTGTCCCCTGCCCACAGGGGATTTTACAGTCCAGACAGGGAGACAGACATGAGTGTAAATTCCAAATATGTACATAAATGCCTTGGGGCTGAGGATGGGGTGAATGGCAAAAGCTTAGAGCAGACAAATCCGTGTGCAAGGGAAACACAGAAGGGAGAGGGAGTAGGGGAAAGGGGAGCTTAGGACAGGCTCTTGGAGGAGATGTGCTTTTAATAAGGCTTTGAAGGTGGGGAGGGTGTTGGTCTATCTTCTATGAAGGGGGAGGGAATTCCAGACCAGAGGGAGGTTGTGAGCAAGAGGTCAGCAGCCAGATAGACGAGATGGAGGTACAGTGAGTAGGTTACTGTTAGAGGAGTGAAGTGAGCAGGCTAAACTGTAGTAGGAAATCAACCAAGTAAAATAGAAGAGGGCAAGCTGATTGGATCTATTTAATGCAGTGAGAAAGTGGGTGGGCAAGGCTGTAGCACATTACAAAGCAGATTTGCTTCTAGACTGTGAGCCCGTTGTTGGGTAGGGACCGTCTCTGTATGTTGCCAACTTGTACGTCCCAAGCTCTCAGTACAGTGCTCTGCACACAGTAAGTGCTCAATAAATAAGATTGAATGAATGAATTTGCAGTCTTCACCCATGTAATCCAGTTGCAAGCAAAACCAAGTCCAGAACCCAAGTCTCTTGATTCCCACCAGACCATTGCTGTATCCACGAGACCCACAACACAACTTTGCATTTACCCAATGTATATATGATTGTTTAGGTCCTGTCCTCCACTAGATTTTTTAACTCTTTGAGGAATGCGACCATACCTTTTATTCATTCATTCATTCAATCGTATTTATTGAGCACTTACTGTGTGCCGAGCACTGTACTAAGCGCTTGGGAAGTACAAGTTTGCAACAAGTTTTATTCTGTTGCCCACTCTGAAGTATACAGTCCAATGCTCTGCACCCACTAGCACACCATAAATTCCACTGCTGATGATCATGATAAAATCCAGTTGCAAGGAATACAGGTCCCAGAAGCTCACAAAAAGCATAGATGACCGGCTCCTCAGTTCTCCTTTCCAAAAATCAGGTTGGCCTGATCTTGCCTGGTCATAAGAAAAGGAAAAACCAGTGTCATTTGGGTGCAGACCCCCATTCATGTTTTGGCTTGTCTGGAAATTAAGGCCCTAGTTGGGAAAGGCCTCTTAGAGCTGTGCCTTCAATAAGCTTTGAAGGTGTACGTCTTGAAGGTGACTGGAAATTCTGGCTCATGCAATACTCCTCGACCCCAAATGGCTAATTTAAACCTATGGTGTGGCCTAGTGGAAAGAGCACAGGTCTGGAAGTCGAAGGACCTGGGTTCTAATTCTGGCTCTGACAGTTGCTTGATGCATAACCTTGGGCTAGACTCTTCAATTCCCTGTGCATCAGTTCTCCTGTTCTCCCTTCTACTAAGACTGTGAGCCACATGCAGGAAAGGGACTGTGTTCAACTTAACTTGCATCCACGCTAGTGCTTAGAATAGTGTTTGACATAAAGTGACAGTGTTTGACATAGAGTTTGACACCTCCTCCAGGAGGCCTTCCCAGACTGGGCCCCCTCCTTCCTCTTCCCCTCCTCCCCCTCCCCCCGCCTTACCTCCTTCCCCTCCCCACAGCACCTGTATATATGTATATATGTTTGTACATATCTATTACTCTATTTTACTTGTACATATTCTATTCATTTTATTTTGTTAATATGTTTTGTTTTGTTGTCTGTCTCCCCCTTCTAGACTGTGAGCCCACTGTTGGGTAGGGACCGTCTCTATGTGTTGCCAACTTGTACTTCCCAAGCGCTTAGTCCAGTGCTGTGCACACAGTAAGTGCTCAATAAATACGATTGAATGAATGAATGAAGTGCTATACAAATACAACTTTTAAAGAAACTGGCTTATTACTTCCCATTAACCAGTCAGTAGTATTTATTGAGCATTTATTGTGTACAGAAAACTGTACTAAGCACTTGAAAGAGTACATTGCAAAAGAGTTGGTAGACCTGATTCTTGTCCACAAGGACTTTACAGTTTCCAAGGGAAGATAGACATTAAAATCGATTAGGGATAGGGGAAATAGTAGAGTATAAGAATATGTACATAAGTTTTGTGTGACTAGGAGGAGTATCAAAGTGCTTGACACTGCCAAGTTCACAGTCAATACAGAAGGGAGGGTGGATAGAGGAAATAAAAAGCTTGGTCAGGGAAGACCTCTTGGAAGAGATGTCATTTTAGGGGCTTACTTCCTTAACCAGGGCTCAAAAATGCAAACTTTAGGTTGCCACTTTGGCTAATAAATACATTTCCTGCTTAGGCTAAGTCTCAACTCTTGACTGTAAAAAAAAAAAGAGACTTGGAAACTTAAGATACAAAATATATTTAGGTTCCAGCAGTATGATCTCTAGGGGGTGCTCTCTAAACAGCCAGCTGGTTCTTCCTCAACTGAACAAAATAAAATGTTCAAACTACTTTTCTTGCAAATGTAGCTGAGTAGTCTTTTGCTAAGGAACCTCCATAGCTGCTGCCACCACTACTTTCTCTTTCCACTTGCTCTTTATTTCCCATTCTGAGCCATGGGCAAAGACGAGGCACCGGATTAGTCTGGGCTAGGTGTAGTTAATAAATCAATAATATTTATTGATCGCTTAATGTGTGCAGAGCACTTCACTAAGCACTTGGGAGAGTACACTATAACAGAGCTGGTAGATACATTCCCTGCCCACAATGAATTTACAGTCTGGGAGGGCAGACAATAATATAAATAAATAAATTACAGATGTATGTGCTGTGGGACTGAGGGAGGGGTGAATAAAGAGTGCAAATCCAAGCAGAAGGATGATGCAGAAGGGAATGGAAAAGAGAAATTGAGGACCTAGTTGAGAAAGGCCTCTTAGAGATGTGCCTTCAATAAGCTTTGAAGGTGTAAGTCTTGAAGGTGAGTTGGATTTAGTGAGGCCAAGGGATTCAGAAATGGGAAAGTGTTATCACTTAGAGCATAACTAGCTAGTGCAGCAGTAGTAAAATTTCCACTTATTTTAGAATAGTCCATAATAAAGAACAAGGGCAAATGAGACATAGTTGGTGTAACAGACAAAGGAAGGTATATCCTGGACATATTTTTCAAGGAAAAAGCGAAGTAGTTTTCATGCTAAGAACCATTTTCTGAAATATGTTGTTAACAAACATCAGCTAAGCCATTTTGAAATTATTTTCAGTCAAAGGTATTCTAAGGAGAGTAAATTCCCTTTTAAGCATGGTAGTAATCTATCAATCAATGGTAATTATTGAGTGCTTACTGTATGCACAGCACTCTACCAAGTTCTTGGGAGACTACAATTCTGCAGATTTGGTAGACAAATTCTCTGCCCATCAGGAACTTACAGTGTAGAGGGGGGAATAGACATTAATGCTGCAAGTTTCAATCACTTACTGAGAGTATCAGAAACTGGCTGCAAGTATAAGTACGTTGTTTTTTCCATGAAATTAAGCCAAGAATATGTCTTTCATTTTGCCAGTTATCCCAAAGATGATAACTTTGTTTCTCCTGATTTCATCAAATAGGCTTATTTTAAACTAAGATGAAATTTCATCTTTCCAAAGAAAGTGGCTAGTTGATATTCATATTTTATTTTAACTAGAGATCAAAACTTTTGGCCATTAGATGACCAGAAATTTCAGACTGGCTAATAAGTGTACGATTGGGATTGGGTCTTCTTTTTATTGATTGTTTCAATTCTTTGCCTTCCTTGCCCTATCCTCTCTTTTCCCATTCTTTTCCTCCCTTCTACCCCATGTTCTCATTTCTCCCCCTTTTCCTGTTCTCACCCCCTTCCTCCCACGTTTTCTCATGCTACCTCATCAAAGTGGCAGTGCCTTACCCCCAGTTTATCTCACACCCAAGATAAAAATGGCACCCGTAGCTAGTCAGGTGGCTGATAATCCCAAAATTAGCCACTAGACAATATGACCTTAATTCTCAAACCTGAGGGCAAATTTGGAAGCATCTGTGTTCATGTCATGAACTAGATTGGGTCTAAAAACCTCTCTGGGAATCCTCTTGACAACTTGGGTTTCCCCAGTGGTTTTGGTTGTCTTGAACAGATCTCGTGGCATAACTGAAAATCCCTCCCCAGAGCCCTGGGCTGTTGCAGTGATTGGTATGTGAAATGGGGCTCTCCTCTACCAAGGTCTACCCACTAGACCACACTGCTTTTCTCTCTCTCCCTGACCCCCCATTCTAAGATTGTGAGTCCTTGGGGACCAGGCATTTTCACCAGGCATTTTTTCCCTGCTCTTAGTACAGTCCTTTATGCATAATGGTCGTTAAGTGAAATTTTTCGCATCATACCATCACTTTCCTAGTAAAATGTTGATCCGTAATTTCAAAAGTATTTTTAATAGTTGAGAATTATTGAGAATTATTGCCTGTAAAAGAAGCATTTGTTTAGCCATATGAGGATGAAAATTTTAAGTTTAAATAATTTCCTAAAAAGGCAAACCCCTCAAACTCCAAGTTAATAGGCAAGTTTTGAAATCATCATTAATGGTGTTTATTCTGTGCTTACTGTGTGTAGAACACTGTACTAAGCGTTTGGGAGAGTACAAAGCAACAGAGTTGGTAGACATGTTCCCTGCTTACAGTCATTTATTGCAAAGTTTCCACCTTATCTGTTAAGCTAAATGACTCCCCTGTTTACAAATAACAATCAACAGAAGGTATTCTCAATTTTGTTTTAAAGCATGTTTTGATTAGAAGGTGATTAGGAAATTAGGACACATTCTTCAGATAACACATGAGCCTGTTTGAGCTTAGAATGCCTCATTATCAAAGAAAGTACTTGTGCTCCCAAGTGCAGGGAGGGAACAGGTGAGTAGGTTGTCCATAGTATAAGGTTTTGCAGGAGAATTGTAGGTGTAATCGTTGAGAGATTTGGAAACTTCTTAGATTTCTTTGAAATGTCAGCTGTTCTGCTTTAACACTTCAGAGTTTTTGAAGCATTGTGACTATTTTTATCGTCAAACACTTACTGACTAAAAAATCATTTTTTTTGTTGAATTGTGGTAACTGTTCATAAGTTTGGAATTGAAATTATTCATTTGTCTACTAATAGCTGAGAAATCTGAAAAACTAGACATTTTAGTCTGACTCCATTTTCAATTAATAAAAACTGCAAAAATATTTCCATCTCAGAAGAACTCTTTTTCGTTGGCTCATCTGGCAGGTCAGGCCTGGGAACTTTAATCAAAATCTATTTTCTTTTAAGTTTATTCTTTTAATTTTCTTTACCAGTTTTAAATGGGTGTCTTTGTAATAGACTGGGTGTGGAACAAAACTTCCAAGGTATTTTGAAAGAACTGCAAAATTGGTTTCCAAAAACTAAATGTAAGGGGAATCTTGCTTTTCTCCAGCAATTGTTTCATTTCATTTTTTTGAAGTTGAGCATTGCTGCTCATTTTATGATTTATGGTTTGTAGCTAACCTCTAGATTGTTTTCTTTTATAACTCTTATTTTTGGCACTGTAATTTATAACATTTTTATGATGTGAAGACAGGCATGGTATAAACTGTGTCAGAGAAAAGGCTTAAGTTGTTACTGGTGTAGAAAATTGTACAAATGGTCGAACTCAGTTTTATTAGTAAGAATAATGTCTTCCCAGTGTGCTTCATTCCACACGTTTGCCTTAAGAATAAACTGTGTTGTTTATAATCATTCTGAAAAAAGTCCTTGACAGAAAATATTTCCAAACAAAAAGTAAGAGCAAATGAAAATATGGTAGTAGACCCCCAAAATAGGCATGTGATGGAACAGTAAACAATACTGAATTATAAGAAGTGAATTGTACTGTGGATGCATCTTAATTAGGCTTATTACTCATATCCTGTCCCTTCCTTGAAGACTGATTCCCACTCTTTTCTCCATGCTGTGTTTTTCTTTTAGTTGGTTTTCACATAATTCATTTTCAACTTGTAATAAGTCTTTAATGTTGGACTAGTGGAATCTGAACCAAAATTTGTATCAATCAATCCATCCATCAATCAATCAGTCGTATTTATTGAGTGCTTACTGTGTGCAGAGCACTGTACTAAGCGCTTGGGAAGTACAAGTTGGCAACATATAGAGACAGTCCCTACCCAACAGTGGGCTCACAGTCTAGAAGGGGGAGATAGAGAACAAAACCAAACATATTAACAAAATAAAATAAACAGAATAGATATGTACAAGTAAAATAAATAAATAAATAGAGTAATAAATATGTACAAACATATATACATATATACACAGAGAGCAACACATTTATTTTATTTTGTTAGTATGTTTGGTTTTGTTCTCTGTCTCCCCCTTTTAGACTGTAAGCCCACTGTTGGGTAGGGACTGTCTCTATATGTTGCCAACTTGTACTTCCCAAGCGCTTAGTACAGGGCTTTGCACACAGTAAGCGCTCAATAAATACGATTGATTGATTGATTGATGAGAAGTGAACAGGGCACATTAGCTGATAGTATCTCAAAGATACTATGATAAATGTAATTTTTTCTTGGGCATAAACACAATGGAATTCCTTACTGTCTTCTTGGTTACAGACATATCTAGGTAAAGTAATGCATGAAGTTTCTTTTTTCCAATAATTTTAGCAGTTTCGTGAAATAACACACTGTTCAAAGCCAGCCCGTTCGAGGTACATATAGTTGTATAGAAAGGGGATAGCTCTGGAAATAAGCACCTGTAAAATCACCTGTAATGACACAAAAATCTATGCAGACATAATTAGTGGTATCCTCCTTGGAAATTCAGCAGGTAAGACGCTTGGGTTACTGTACCCATAACGGATCTCAAATGATAGATCCCTATGCACACATTACCGCAGCCCAGCTGACTGATGGGCTCAAGAGAAATGCTATTCTTAAGACTGATCAAACGTGAGGTAGTGAATGCACTTACTATGTGCCAAGCACTGTTGTAAACACTGGCAAGAATGAGGCCCAATGAGGAGATTAGTGGCGGCAGAGGAGCGGAGCGTGCTGGCTGAGCTGAAGGAGGAGAGAAAGGAGGTGAAGTAGGAGGGGGCGAGGTGTTGGAGAGCTTTGAAGCCAATAGTGAGGAGTTTTTGCTTCATGCAAAGGTTGATAGGCAACCACTGGAGATTTTTGAGGTGGGGTGGGGGTGACAAAGGAGTTTACAATCTAGAACACAACAGATGAAGACAACTTCCACATTTTACGAGAGAGAGAGAGAGAGAGAGAGAGAGAGAGAGAGAGAGAGTGTATGCGTGTGTGTGTGTGTGTGTGTGTATGTAGTGTTTTGGTACAAATAGATTCAAAATGTTGAGATAATATTTTCTATCTGCCTTTTTTTTAAATGATGTTTGCTGAGCACTTACTGTGTGCCAGGCACATGCCGGGGTAGATACAAGATTGTCAGATTGGACACAGTCCATGTCCCATATGGGGCTCCTGGTCTCAATCCCTATTTAATAGATGAAGTAACTGAGGCACAGAGAAGTGAAGTGACTTCCCCGAGGTCACACAGCAGACAAGTGGTGGAGCCAAGGATAGAACAGTTTCTATCTGAGATAAAGTTGGATCGTTTGAAAGCATAATTTTTCTGGACAGTTCACCATGCTGGAAATTGAGAGAGCCAACAGTGTCTCAAAGTATCTTGAAGATATACCATTTTAAAACATTTTTATTGTTTAATGCGCTCCTTACTGCTGTGTGAGCATTTCATCCAACTGAAGGAATTCATTTGGAGTCATTATCAGTCAATGGTATTTATTGAATGTACAGAGCTCTGTACAGCGTATTTGGGAAAGTACAATACAGTGGAGTTGGTAGACCCACAAAATGCTTCTTGTCTTCAGGGAAAGACAGACATTGATATACATTATAAAGAAGAGAAATGACTGAGGGTAAGGTTATGTAGATAAGTGCCATGGGGCTGAGAGTGGGGTAAATATCAAATTTTTGCATGTGTGTACCTCTAGCACTTAGCATTATTCTAGGCATCCTGTAGCACCTCAGTAAATGTCCGTTGATGATAATGGTAATGACTCATCAATGAACTGACCGCTTGTCTCTAAGACTTTGGCTTGTTTCCTGATTTTAGTTTTAGTGAAGTGAGTATAGTGGCCTTAGTGAACAAAATTTTATGAGACTAAACCAGATCCTTTCCCCCCAAAAAAATAAAATCTGAAGGATTGAGTGAAGACGGAATTTATGGGGAGGGTGTGTGTCACGAGGCCACAAACAACTCAAAACAATTTGAGGCGTGCACTAGTAAAACCTTACAAAGTGCTATAGGCAAGTCAGCATTGCAATTGCCATAGAAAATTATTGTTGTTAGCTGTTCTGTTGATAGTTCATATTGCAGGAATTGCTAACAGATGGGAAAATAGATGACTCAGAATACAGTATTAGCAGTCCATATTTTTTTAATCAAAGGCCACTAATAAGGCCCATAGCATCTGTGATAGTCACTTAAACAGTTGCTAGGAAAAATTTGTTTACCCGGTAAACACAGAAGTCTTTGTGAGGGGCTTTTTTGATTGACTATATTTGGCTAATAATGTTAACACTGAGGGATTCAGGGCCATTTGTTTTCACTGAAATGTGTCTCATTTACTTTGAAATATTGCACTAAAGTGAAAAGAATCATGTCTTTTCATGCCTTTTCATGACCCCAGTTGAGGGCTTTTTAAATTGCGCTTGACAAACAGAAAATATATGAAATCTAAGTGTTTCTCTCAGGAACCTGTAAAAGCAAGTTACTTCGAAAAGTAAGTATTTTTTGTCCCCTGAATATATTTCAGGTGACTCCTGGGAGTTTAGATACATTTGTATTCTCATAGTCTGAGCTCTTTATTAGAGTATCGGCATTTTGTTTTAATTCTGGTACTTAGGAAAAGTTAAGAGAAATTAAAAGAAATCACATCATCCCTGATGTCAGGGTACATTATTTTGCTGCTTAGGGGAGATTCTCAGGTTGTAAGTACTTTTGGCTGCAGCAAGATGAGGTTCATTCATTCAGTCGTATTTATTGAGCCCTTACTGTGTGCAAGGCACTGTACTAAATGCTTGAATAATTATGACATTGTTAAGCCCGTACTATGTGCCAGGCACTGTTCTAAGTGCTGGGATGGATACAAGCAGATGGGGTTGGACATAATATCTGTCCCACGCAGGGATCACAGTCTCAATCCCCATTTTGCAGATGAGGTAACTGAGGTTCAGAAGTGAAGTGACCTGCACAAGGTCATACAGCAGACAAGTGGCAGATGGGTGACTTCCTGCCCTCTCTACAGGCCTATCACTGCTGCTCCCCTGTCCATCAGTGCATGGACTCCCCAGGCAACAGTGGTTTTGAGGGGGGAAAGTGACTGTGAGCTTGTTGTGGGCAGGTATTGTGTCGCTTTATTACTGTATTCTACTTCCCCGAATGCTTAGAACAGTGCTCTGCATGCCGTAAGCGCTCAGTAAATGCGATTAAGCGAATGAAAGGCAAGCTGGAAAGGCAAGCTGGCATCCAGGGCAGCAAAACTGCTTCTCCCTTCCCCATCGACCTGCCCTGCCGCCTGCCTCACCCTCCTCTTGGCTCTGCTTATCGACTCATCTCTTCTATTCAGAATTTAAAAAAAAAATGTACTGGCAATTTTGGAAATTAGTCTGGGTTTTTCTTACATCCTGTGCTTAATTTGAGAATTCAGTGCCGTCATTAACAAAACAAGCTGTTTCAGCTGTCATTCACATTCCACATTGCACCAATTTTCATCAGAATTTTGGCTCTTGTTGTAGGTCGGTCCCAACCACCCCCGTCGGACACGTGAACATGCTATTAAAAGACTTTAAAAAAAAATTCTTGTTCCAAATAATATTTAAACTATTTTGTAGGTGATAGCAATTCTCAGGCGACCTACTGTTGTGAAACTCATAGAAGATGGTCCCTTCTGCCTTGATTACTGAGTTCCTGTAGTTTATCAGCATTGAAAAACACTCCTATAAATGCCATTTACTGGCTCTTCTGTTTCCTGTGGACTTCACAGTTGAATGTCTAAGAGCTTCTCTCCCCTCCAACTGGGCTTGGAATCCCAGGGAGTTCTCAGTAACTGTCTGCCTGTTAAATTATTTGTAATGGCTTAAAATGTGAACTCTTCTCAGACAAATCTAGATTAGGGATACCAAACTATGTCACTTTGAAATTTTGCGCAAATAGCTTGAACATTTGTTTACGTGATCAAATATCCAAAAAAGTTTCACATTTGACTTATTTAATTTGAACTGCTGTATAAGAATTTGTTTGTCCAGAGTAGAACTAAACCACTATGTTTCCAAATTCTCAAGAATATAAACTACGTTGTCCCAGAATTTTTTTAATCGTAGAAAATAGTACAGTTGTTAGTCATTGACCTTTCCATTTATCAGATGGTAAACTCTTTGAGGGGAAGAACTGCCACTTCTTTCTGTTGTGTATTCCCAAATGATTAGTAATTCCCAAATGGAATTCTCAAGAGTTTGGGGCACCAAATATGATCCTCATTTGGTAATCAAAAACATCATTTTTAGACAGAAGGAAAATCTGGAAAATGGGGATTAAGACTGTGAGCCCCCTGTGGGACAACCTGATCACCTTGTAACCTTCCCAGTGTTTAGAACAGTGCTTTGCACGTAGTAAGCACTTAATAAATGCCATCATTATTATTATTATTATGGGGACATCAGGGAAGGATGGAAGGGAATGAAATTGGATTTGGGAGAAAGGTGATAAGAGGAGAAGGAAGAAAGAAGTAAGGGCCTAAGACGAGGAGATGTTTCAGTTTGGGTAAAACAAGGAAGGTTAGAGAACCCAAAATTCAAAGGTCTCAACTAGTATGCTAACCCTATTTTTTGGTTTAACAGTAGGTCCACATATCCCAAAACTTACTTGTCATTATATTGTGCTTTCCCAAGTGCTTAGTACAGTGCTGTGCACACTGTAAGCACTCAGGAAATGATTGATTGATTAAGAATGTGAAGCCAGATTAATCCAATTTCCCTAACTGGAGGTCACACCCTTCTAGAGTTCAGAGTGTTTACCCCAGCTCTTAAAACAGTGCTTGACACATAGTAAGCACTTAATGAATACTGATTGATTGATTGATTGTAAAGATAATAAAGGCTATTCAGGGATTTGATGAAGACCAAAGCTACATCACCCTAAATAGCTGTTTGTTGATAGCAGCATATAGCTTTTTACTTAAGCAGTGTCTACCACCTTTGTTCTCTTTTCTTAATCACTGTTTATGTTATCACTGTCACTCCATTTCTGCTCATCTTCATTCCCCTCTTGTAGGAAAAATAAAAGAGGGCGTTACCACTGCTTTTTAACAGCATGGAAATATAGCCATTTTTTATCCTTTTGATTGAGGGGTGATATTGGACATCCCAAGAACCTGGTACAATTTTCTGCACACTCTTAGGCTGTGGGGGATAATGAGAAGCAGCATGGTTTAGTGGAAAGAGCACAGGCTTGGGAGTCAGAAGTTATCTTCTATCTACCCCAGAGCTTGGTACAGTGCCTGGCACATAGTAAGCGTTCCACAGATACCAGAAAAGTTAGAAAGAAAAAGAACATGGAAGAAAGAAGGTGTCTGGTAATAATAATAATGGCATTTATTAAGCGCTTACTATGTGCAAAGCACTATTGTGAGCACTGTGCACTCTGTCCCTTCTAGACTGTGAGCCCACTGTTGGGTAGGGTCCGTCTCTATATGTTGCCAACTTGTACTTCCCAAGCGCTTAGTACAGTGCTCTGCACACAATAAGTGCTCAATAAATATGATTGATTGATTGATTGATTGATTGTGGGTTCTAATCCCTGCTCTGCCACTAATCAGCTGTGTGATTTGGGGCAAGTCACTTAACGTCTCTGTGCCTCAGTTATCTCATATGTAAAATGGGGATTAAGACTGTGAGCCCCACGTGGGACAACCTGATTACCTTGTATCTACCCCAGTGCTTAGAACAGTGCTTGGCACATAGTAAGCACTTAACATACCATTATTATGATGATGATGATTGGGTACTGTAGGTCACAGGACCCCTTAAAGAGTCCAGAATTACAGAGTGAGAAATGGTTGATCTTTGGCAGTCCAAAACTTTCAGAGGTTTTGAGTCAATCAGTAAATGGTCAGTGGGCACACTCTGGGTGGACTGTGGGAGGAACACCACCTGTGACTATAGGCAGGTTAAACAAACAATATTCTAAGTTGCTATTGTTTTTACCAAAACTCTGAATGGGAAACTCAGCAAATGGTGTTTATTTTGTAGCCCTCCGCACACACCCAAGCTAGATGATTTACAAATTAAATTAAACAAATCTGGTCTCTACCAGGGCTTGATACATAGTAAACCTTTAACAAGCACAACAACAGTAATAATCATCATCACCATCGTCATCATCTTCCAGAGTTTACACAGTAAAATGTTATTTGTCAACAATTAATTTTGCTTTGGAGCTTACCTGCCATAAATACTTCAATCATTTGCCCTCCCAGTATGTTTAGTCACTTATTTGTTTTTACTTCTGCTATGTATTTTGATTTACATCTCCCTCATTGGAGTGTGTTTCTCATTTCAGAGAACATGCCTCATTTTTGTGTTACACATTCCCAAGCATTTAGCAGAGTAGTGCATTACACCAATAGGCACTCATTAAATACTGTTAATTGGTCCATCAATAGTATTTTTTGAGTACTTACTATGAGCAAAGCACTCTACTAAGTGCTTGGAAGAGCACAGTGCAACAGAATTAGCAGACATATTCCCTGCCCATACGAGCTTATAGTCCAGAGGGGAGACATAAATGAGTATAAATAAATAATTTGTAATATAGAATTTAAAAATACGTACATACATGCTGTGGGGTTGAGGGTAGGGCAAATATCAAATGCCTAAAAGTCCCAGATCCAAGGGCAATATAACTGCTCTTACTATTATCGTATGATTATCTTGACCCTAATAATAATAGTAATAATAATTATGGTATTTCTTAAGCGCTTACTATGTGCCAAGCACTGTTCTGAATACTGGGGTAGATACAAGGTAATCAGGTCCCTGTCCCACCTGGGCCTACAGTCTTAATCCCCATTTTATAGATGAAGTAATTGAGGAACAGATAAGTGAAGTCACACAGCACACAAGTGGCGAAGCCGGGATTAGAACCCACATCCTCTGACTCACAAGCCCAGGCTCTTGCCACCAGGCCGTGCTGCTTCCCCAGTCCTCAACCGTTTTAACTTTGGCAGTTTAGCTGCAAACTAGCACCTCCAGTCCCATATATAACCAGTTATTGTTATAACAGTAGAATGGTATGCCCATGCCCCTATTCCCCCCATCATTTGGGCAAGTCACTTAACTTCTCTGTGCCTCAGCTACCTCATCTGTAAAATGGAAATTTAACCTGTGAGTCCCACGTGGGACCGCCTGATCACCTTATATCTTCCCCAGCGCTTAGAACAGTGCTTGGCATGTAGCAAATGCTTAACAAATACCATAATTATCCCCCCTTCTAGACTGTGAGCCCGTCGTGGGCAGGGATTGTCTCTATTTGTTGCTGAATTGTACCTCCCAAGTCTTAGTACAGTGCTCACCTGTCAAGCAGCATGGCTCAGTGGAAAGAGCATGGGCTTTGGAGTCAGAGGTCATGGGTTCAAATCTCGGCTCTGCCAATTGTCAGCTGTGTAACTTTGGGCAAGTCACTTCACTTCTCTGGGCCTCAGTTACTTCAACTGTAAAATGGGGATTAAGACTGTGAGCCCCCCGTGGGACAACCCAATCACCTTGTAACCTCCCCAGCGCTTAGAACAGTGATTTGCACATAGTAAGCGCTTAATAAATGCCATTATTATTATTATTACATGTTTTGTTTTGTTCTCTGTCTCCCACTTCTAAACTGTGAGCCCGTTGTTGGGTAGGGACCGTCTCTATATATAGCCAACTTGTATTTCCCAAGTGCTTAGTACAGTGCTGTGCACACAGTAAGTGCTCAATAAATACGATTGAATGAATGAGTGAATGAATGCTCTGCACACAGTAACCTCTCAGTAAATACGATTGAATGCATGATTGAATTTGTCCAGGGATTCCTTGCCTCCTGTTCTGGTCCTTTAATATTCTCACTTGACTGCTCTTCCTAATTCACTAGTCATCCCTGCTATTTCCAATAAGCATTTGAATTTCATATTTAATCCACCCAATTCTGTGCACCTATCCTTAATACAGCAACCTCTTTTCATACATTTTAATCTTTCTTCATTATTTTCCTTTCCTCTTGGTGCTGATATGTAGTCTTTTCTTATGACCAGGAAAACAATCACTGATTTCTTTAGTTGCAAGCAAAAGTGCCTTGGGGACTATGACAATATTGGGTAATATTTCCTTCTTCAACAATCTGTCATCATTATTTCATATTCACATGCAATAGAGAATTAGTTTAAAAACATTTTATTTAGTTAATAAAATGATAATTTATGTTATGAAAGCCAGAGTATTATTTAAGAAAATATTTGATTTCTTAAATTCCTCCACATGCCATAAAGCTCTCAGATTACAAGGAGGCCTCTGAGTAGTCACTGACTACTTAGAGATTTGCCTATCTTCAAGTTGTGGAATTTAAGATTTACCTTAGGTAAATTCAAGATTTACGTACTTAAGATTTACCTATCTTCAAGTTGTGGAATTTAAATGAAAGATTCAATACTTCATTATTTTTTTTTTGCTGTTAGATTCACATTGATATATTTGCACTGAGTAGCTTAGTAGCAAGGAGCTAAAGTCAGTGCCTTCATCTGAAACATTGCATAAGAGCAATCAATCAATCAGTCAATCAATGTATTTATTGAGTGCTCACTATGTTGAAGAATGAGAAGCAGCATGGCTTATTGGAAAGAGCATGGGCTTGGGATTCAGAGGTCGTGGGTTCCAATCCCGGCTCCGCCACTTATCAGCTGCATGACTTTGGGCAAGTCACTTAACTTCTCTGTGCCTCAGTTCCCTCATCTGTAAAATGGGGATGAAGACTGTGAGCCCCCCGTGGGACAACCTGATCACCTTGTAACCTCCCCAGCACTTAGAACAGTGTTTCACACATAGTAAGCACTTAATGAATGTCATCATTATTATTATTATTCTTAATATTATTAACAGTGTACTAAGCACTTGGGAGAGTACAATACAGCAGAATTAGCAGATACATTCTCTGCTCATTATGCGCTTGCAGCCTAGAAGGGGAGACGAGAATAAAAGTTAAACCATAGATTTGTGAATTCTACAGATTTTATATTCATAAACTAATGCTAGAATGTGTTGATCCTGCCCCCCTTTTATGCTTGTTTAAAAAAAAAAGAGTTTGTCAGAAAACTTTACTCTAGTTTTAGCTTGTAGGGCCAAAAAAAAAAACCACTTTATGTACTGCTTTATATAGAAACCATCTCACCAGCAAAAAGGTAAAGTTGCCGCCCCATCAGTTTAGACAGTCACTGAGCCACTTGTCATCAGAAGATAAGCATCCGGGAACATGTTTCTAGTCCTTCAAGACTAGGATGAAAACAGTAAACAAAGTCAGTGTAGTACAGAACAGTCACAGAAGACAGCATCTGCCCCTCCCATACATTGTGGGCAGGGAACGTGTCTACCAGCTGCTATATGGTACTCTCCCAAGTGCTTAGTACAGTGCTCTGCCTCAGTAGTTGCCCATGGAGCACATCTGGGAAGACATCAATTTCCCCATCTCTCATCAGACCGCTCCACAGCAATATTGTTTGGTGGGATCCACAAAGATCTGGGATTCAGCCACTCTCTTGAAAGCCTTTCTGTGCTACCCTCGGTGACCCTGATTAATCCTCTGGCACCTTGACACCGTGGTCTATGTAAAAGGGAAAGTATAGCAATATATTTGTAAAGGAGCCATGTAATCCAATGGAAAGTGACCTTGGGCCCGGCATTTATTATTTTATTTGTGGTATTTGTTAAGCACTTACTATGTGCCAGTCGCTGTACTGAGTGCCAAGGTAGAAACAAGATAATCAGATTGGGCACAGTGCCAATCCCACATGGGGCTCACAGTCTTAATCCCCATTTTAGAGGTGAGGAAGCTGAGGCACAGAGAAGTTCAGTGACTTGCTCGAGGTCACAAAGCAGACTAAGTGCTTTTCCACTGGGCCGCGGTGCTTCTCAATTTCTTTTGCAGTTTTCTCATCATAAAACGGAGATTCAGTACGTTTTCTCCCTCTCCCTATAGGAGACCCTATAAGTGACAGGGACTGTGTCTGGCCTGATTATCTAGGTGTACCATGGTGTTTAGCACAGTGCTTGGAACATAGTAAATGCTTAACAAAATCAGTTATTGTTATTATTATTATTATCATCATGTATGAACCAACTTCCACAGTGGTAAAGTGGTCTTCGTCAAGTTACATAATTTCACCATGCATCAGTTTATTTGAAAAAAAGAGGGAAATGCCTAATACCTACTTTGCAAGGATGTTTGGGAAAATAAAGCAAAGCTCTTCTGAGTCATTGTAAAAAAGTGCACCATTCATTTTAGGTATATGATAAAACCCTAATCTCATTTTGGGCGGGAATGTGTCTGTTATATTGTTATATTGCACTCTCCCAATCACTTAGTACAGTGCTCTGCAAACAGTAAGCTCTTAGTATTTTACGATTGACTATTCCAAAAAACCTTATAGTGTGAATTGCTCCAACTAACCAGATGTCTTATTGTATGCTAACTAACATGTTTGATGTTACCATGTCCCAGTAAATTCAAAGTGCATTTGTTGGGTCTCTTGAATGTAAACTTAATATGTTTTGCCTGGGATTTTGATAGTTTTTGTTTTGTTGTCTGTACATTCATTAATAATAATAATTATGGTATTTGTTAAGCGCTTACTATATACCAAGCACTGTTCTAAGCACTGGAGTAGATACAGGGTAATCAGGTTGTCCCATGAGGGGCTCACAGTTTAAATCCACATTTTACAGATGAGGTAACTGAGGCACAGGGAAGTTAAGTGGCTTGCCCATGGTCACACAGCAGATAAGTGGCGGAGCCGGGATTAGAACCCACGTCCTCTGACTTCCAAGCCCATGCTCTTTCCACTAAGCCATGCTGCTTGCTTCATATGGGGCGAAAGCAAACACAAATTTCACCCCACCTCTCTCCAAAGAGGTCGAAATACTTAGGATCGGAGAAGCATTTTGCTGCAAGAGACGCTAGTAGACCATGTGATCAAACCCCAGCCTCTAGACAGATCAACATCTAAACCATCGAAATTAGCTAATTCAGTACTAAATTGGCATGATTTTATTGCTTCTCACCACATTGTTCTAGTTGAGGTATAGATAATCATCCCTGTCAGATTTAAGAATAAGCACATGGGAAGGATTTAGCGTTTACCAATTTTTCAGTGAATTAGTCATTGTCCAGAATGAAATCCTAGATTGTCACTAAATCTTCTTGGTTAGGATTAGGATATGTGAAGAATAGATTGGATTATCACCTAACATTATTAAACATTGGGAATGAGTAACAAGTGGATTTTTCGATAGCCCTCGTTTGGAAATCTTAATTAGCCAATTATGGATTAAGGGAGACCTGCCTGAAGGCAAGCGGGGGACTCTCCGTTACTGGGCTGCTGGAATATGGAATACAAAATATAATTTAAAGTTGGTAACAAATGGGGGAAAACAACTACAATTTCCATCTAAAACTAAAATGATCAGAACTCATAAGCCAGGCAGAGACTCTGTTGCTATGAGTCAGTGAAGCAGAGATTGAGTAAAAACATGCATTTTGTTTTCCAATTTAGAAACTATAGAAACTGAAGAGAAAACACTAGGGGCAAGTTCCCCTGAGCCGGCCTGCATGAGAAAATAGCTTTTTATATGCAAATATCCTCTGTCTTCTACTCCTTCCTCTTCTTCCTCTTCTATTTTTTAGTATATTTTTACCATTATATTTTGGCTGTTTCTTGAGCATCCCCAGCCATAATGTGCTGCACTCCTAAGGCAGGAGAAAAGATCCTCATACTGTAATGTCTGGGCATTACTCTTTGGGTTTCTACAGTGTATATTTCCTAAGTTAATTATGGTGTGAAACAAATACATACAGTTGGCGTGGGGATTGCCAGTAATTTCTCTGCTCTGGAATTGCTTGATAACTTCTCAGATCTCTGTCTACAATTTCAAGTTTGGAACCAAAAACTTTAGTAAAGATAAACTTGCCCTGCTTATTGGTAAAAGTGTCAAATTGTTGGTGTCCCAGATTGGCACCTAAACTTAAATTGATTTCGCAAACTTGTATCAATAAGGAATCAGTCAAGAAGGAGCACATAAAGTGGAGCCAGACTCCCCCTGGGCGAAAGCTCTTGGAAGCTTTAGGTTCTCTTTCAAGAGTGTGGAGTTCCTCGTATTCGATCAGTCCATTTCTCCTGGGCTTCTAGGGGTAACTGTCAGTGACCATGGGTATTCCCATCGGGAGGCTTATCAGAAATCCATCACAACCAAGCACACTGCTGTTGCGTCAACGGTATCTGTCACTCTTTTCACTTCTGACCACTTTATGCCACTCAGATACGAGTGAAGACATAATAATATTAATAATAACTGTGATGCTTGTTAAGCACTTACTATGTGCCAGGCACTGTTCTAGGCACCTTGTTGGGGAGGAGGGGAGGAAAAACGAGCAAATCAGGTTGGACAAAGTCCATATCCCACATGGGGCTCACATTCTTAATCCCCATTTTACAGATGAGGTAACTGAGGCCCAGATAAATGAAATGACTTGCCCAAGGTCATACAGCAGATAAGTGGCAGGGCAGGGGTTAGAACCAGTGACCTTCTGTATCCGAGGTTCGTGCTCTATTCACTATGCCATGCTGCTTCTGCAGTACCTTTTGCATCATGGCTCAGTGGAATAGCCTGGGCTTTGGAGTCAGAGGTCATGGGTTCAAATCCTGGCTCTGCCAATTGTCAGCTGTGTGACTTTGGGCATGTCACTTATTAGTCTGAGCAACCTCCCATTGCCCCCTCTACACTCTCCATAATAATAATAATAATGGCATTTATTAAGCGCTTACTATGTACAAAGCACTGTTCTTAGCACTGGGGAGGTTACAAGGTGATCAGATTGTCCCACATGGGGCTCACAATCTTAATCCTCATTTTACAGATGAGGTAACTGAGGCACAGAGAAGTTAAGTGACTGGCCCAAAGTCACACAAGCTGACAATTGTTGGAGCCGGGATTTGAACCCATGACCTCTGACTCCAAAGCCCGTGCTGTTTCCACTGAGCCATGCTGCTTCTCTTCATAGGCTTCTAGGCTCCAGACCAACATCGTACCTCTCTGCTCCCGCCCCTGTTTAGCTCCTTCACTGAAGTGCGAATTCTGTTTGTTTACAGAACTTCTACTCCTTCCCCTGTGCTGAAACTCAGGTTTTCTTTCACCCCTGCCTGCCTTCGCCCAATCCTGTCAGTCACAAGAAATGCCTTCCCTATGCCCCACCATTTTCTGTCTCCAACAGTGACTATCGGATCCATTCTTTTCTCCTGATTCCCAGGGTCTCTTCTGTCCCTTCTTCCATCTGTGACTGGTTTAAGCTCCCTCCCCTTCTCCCCTCGGTACCATTTCTCTCCACAGTTCAGAAATCCCTGCCCTATTTGGGCACTTCCATCCACCTTTGACATTCCTTCAAATCCCAAACTTCACCAGGGCTCCCTGTAGCCCTGATTTGGGAATGCCCCAATTGAGGAGAGACAAGAATTCATTCATTCATTCAGTCGTAGTTATTGAGCCCTTACTGTGTGTAGACTACTGTACTAAGCGCTTGGGAAACGGCAATATAACAGTAAGCAGACACTTTCCATGCCCACAACTAGCTTGCAGACTATAAGGGGAGACAGGCATTAATATAAATAAATAAATTAGAGATATGTACATAAGTGTTGTAGGGCTGGGAGAATAGAAGTTGTGTATAGGATGAAAAGGGTATAAAGATTTAAAAAAAATGCCCTTTCCTGCCCATCTAAGATACCACTAACTCAAGCTCTGATTTTTAAAATGCAGTTTGCGGGCTGCTTGAAGGGTTTATTTTTTCTTGTTGCTGCTTTTTATTTTATTTTCCTAGCATGGTTAGTTTCTGGGCCACATAACCTTTGGGCTGCCGAATGGTATTTCAAAGTAGACTCTAAAATATTAACATTTGTACATTATTGGAGGTATTCATTCAAAGATTTTTAATTTCTCTGTCTCCAGCTGAAAAATCTAAGTTTAGAAGAGCTGCAGATGAGATTAAAAGCATTGGACCCTATGATGGAAAGAGAAATCGAAGAGCTTCGGCAAAGATACACTGCAAAAAGACAACCAATTCTGGACGCAATGGATGCGAAGAAACGAAGGCAACAAAACTTTTAAGTTCATTCCGCTCACGCAGTATGTTAAGTTCGGACACCAGTAAACCATTACGTATTGAAGAAATTTTATTACTTTGCTTTTAATTCCTAAAATCTGTTCTCCACATTTTGTGCTTCATATTTGGGTAAAAGTGAAACCCAGTGTGAAGTACCCATTCTACAGGTACAGTGGAATGCTTTTAAAGTCTCCAGTGCAGATACTGCACTCTTAGCTTTGAATTAAAAGAGCAATATATCTTTAAAATATTCCTTTTTGAGCTCACCAGCTCCCTAGAAGCAATAATTTGTACGTGTTGTACAGTGAAAGTCGTATTTATGGCTCCTTAGAGATCCAAAGCCTTTCTTAATTGTGCAACATTACAGGGCTTTATTTTACAATCTGCTTTCCTCCAATGTAATGGTCTATTTATTATATCCCCTGAAGTGAAATTTATTTATTTATACCAATGTTTGTTGTTTTAAGGGGAATATTGGGATTGTTTGGGTGAAGATTAACAGCTGATACTATTAAATTAACCTGAAAATTGGAAAAGGTGACTCAGTCACTCCTGAACCCTTTTCTTAAATTTGTACCATACAAGACAAGCAATAATTCAAGCTGCACTAGTGTGATTCTTCCTGGCAAACTGCCAGATACTTTTTATACTCAAGTGATAACTCTGCTTTTACCATTTGAATTTTTTGGCCAAATGGCTTTTTTTTTCTTTCTCCCCACTTGTGTGTTCTGCTTTTTTAGTTTTCAAATGTTTGGTACACCTTGAGCTATGGATATTAAGGTCAAATAGATTATAATTTGAAAACCAAAGAAAATATTGGAAAGACTGTTCAGATAAGTCTGTGGTGAATCCTAAAGAAAAAAGAAACCTGTAGAACTCTTAAAATGCTGATCTTGTTTCATTTTCTGTCCCATTTTTGTGTCCAGGAGCTGAAGTGCATCACATTTCAGTACAGCTGATCAGATTCATCCTTTTAGAGAATATGACGATATGGTCATCTAAGGGCATTTTCTTTGTCGTTCAGGGTTTTTTTTTGGAAATTGGTGAGCCCTGTGTGCCTGATAATACAGAAGCAAAATGACAGTTTATTCTGAACTGTGCATAGACCCTCTAGGGACTGCAGGCTATTAACATAAGCAAGTAGAAACTCAGTTCCAAATAGAATGAGATTTTATGGGACTGAACTGGGACCAGTTGTTTTCCTGAGTTGCATTTGACCATCTTGTCAGTGTTTGTTACTTCCATGTTCCAACGTGTACATCATAAAGACAAATAAATTTTATTGTACTAGCTAGAAACTTGATCTTTATAATTTCCTGAAGTTCTTGTCCTGGAGCTATGTTTTTAAATTAGTGAAGGTGAGTCTCCTTGAAGTTTCAGATCCATGACCTACTATCAAGTGGAATTCGCCAAACACCTTGGGGCTTAACTGACTTTATCCCCAACAGGGAAGGGTTGTGCTTTCAAATCCATATAGCTGGAGGATGAAAATCACTGAAAGAGAATGATTGTTTGTTTGAAAATGACCACAGTTGCACAGTTATCCACAATATCTGAAGTGTGATAGAAGCCCAAAGGGAAAAGGAGGTATTCCAGCATGAGTTCTCTGCAATTTGAGACTTAAAAGATATGCACTTTTACCTCCTATTCCATTCAGCCTGGTCCTTTAAGTACTTTCACTAATTATAACCTCTCCATTAGCAGGTGATTCATTATCAAATATAGGAAACTCAGATGGTATGATTGATGTTTAACTGTTTAATTTCACATCTATAGGAGACTATATCCCATGACGTTAGAATTTAACATTAATGCTAGAGGGGCAACTAATGAGCTTTCCCCCAACTCAAATGAAAGAACATATTCCAACTTTTCCATAAATCTAAATGCCATGGGAGAATCTCAGAAATTTATGTCATCACAGAAGACACATTTTTTTTGATGTTTTGACTCAGGCAGTCTCATGAGTAGAGACTCACAAATATGTAGAAAACTACTTATTTTAACAAAGTTCAAAATCTGAGAAATGCTTTTGTGTTATCCTTTCTCTTATTTATTTGCAGAAACAAATCACCAGAATTTGTCATAATACATTCTCCATAAAAGAAATCTTTTATATTAAATAAGACGTTTTTAATTCACAGTTGTAGGAAATTTAATAAGGGTCCTGACATTTACAGTTAGATTTGCTTCATTTCTGGTGTGTTAAAATATAGTGATTAAAATAAACCTGAAAACACTAAGCAATTGCAATTCAACAATTCTTTTTCATTTTTGATTGTTGTTGTGCTAGTTCTTAATTGTGTTATCAGATTACAATATTCCTCCAGATAATATTTTGGAAAATTTTCCGAAGTGTGAATTCAGACTCCCATCCGGCCCTTTTTATAGTTAAAGACATTTGAGTTTGAAGACATTGTAGGAGGCATGTTGAGAACAGTGAAATATTCTTGCTAGCTCTGAATATTATATTATAATATAATATATAATATAATATATTATATTATAATATTATAATATATTATATTATAACATAATATAATATATTATATTATAATATATAATATATTATATATATAATATAATATATTATAATATATAATATAATATATTATATTATAATATTATAAGGAGGAATATTGTCCTCCTTATCTGTGATAAGAACGGAGCCACCTTCACTCTTCAGAGGTGCCGCCGTGGCATGGATAAAACCATATAAAGTTTATAACAGTGTGGTGAAGTTTTTCATTTCGTGGCAATCAACAGATCTCTTCCCTTTTGGCATCCCAGCAACTGTTGCATGTGTCCCTTAACATGCTGAAGATGTCTGAAAGCCCCCCTTCTCTCTTGTGTTTCAGATGTCAAAAGGCGTAGTGGATAAAACAAGAGCCTGGAGGTCAGAAGGTCATGGGTTCTAATCCTGGCTCCACCACTAGTCTGCTGTATGATCTTGGGCAGGTCACTTCACTCCTCTGGGCCTCAGTTATCTCATCAGTTAAATGGGGATTAAGACTGTGAGCCCCTTGTGGGACAACCTGACTACGTTGTATCTACCTCAGTGCTTAGAACAGTGCTTGGCACATAGTAAGTGCTTAACAAATATCATAATAATAATAATAATAATAATAATTATTATTATTATTATTATTATTATTAGAGCAGGATAGGTTTTTAAGCCAGTGGGATCTATATTTCTGAGGTATTGGCATTCAACCAATCTTGGTGACTTCTCTTGCCCTTACCCAATGTCTTGACTGCTGCCGGGCTTGGGAGACAGGAGAACCTGGGTTCTGATGCTGGCTCCCCGACTTGTCCGCCGTGTGAACTTGGACAAGCCACTTCGCTTCTCTGTGCCTCAGTTCTTTCATCTGTAAAATGGGGATTAAGGCTGTGAGCCCCACGTGGGTCGTGGACTGTGTCCAATTTGATGAGCTTGTATCTACCCCAGCACTTAGTATAGAGCCGGGCACATAGTAAGTGCTGAACAACAACAAAAAAAGCCCATTCATTGTAAATGTTGGGGATTGTGGTTGGTAACCTTCTACCGCCCCACTTGCCGAGGTCAAGAAGCAGCATAGCCTAGTGGTAAGAGCCCAGGCTTGGGAGTCAGAGGTCTTGGGTTCTAATCCCGGCTCCGCCGCTTGTCATCTGTGTGACTTTGGTTAAGTCACTTAACTTCTCTGTGCCTCAGTTGCCTCATCTGTAAAATGGGGATTAAGACTGTAAGCCCCATGTGTGACAACCTGATCACCTTGTATCCTCCCCAGTGCTTAGAACTGTGCTTGGCACATAGCGCCTCACAAATAGCATTATTATTGTTATTATTATTATTATTGTTGATGGACTAGTCCTCCCACCCTCACTGTGGCTGCTTCCCCTAGACTATCAGCTCGTTATGAGCTGGGAACATGTCCGCTAATGCTGTTGTACTGTACTCTCCCAAGTACTCAGTACAATGCTCTGCACATTATGAGAGCTTAATTAATTAATTAATTTTCTCGTTTCAATAGAGCCGTTGTGATATTGCCATAGAGCTCTTTGCCGTTGTTTTCAGTCTCTGGGGTTCAGCTGTTTTGGTGATTTGGAGGTCACTTTTCGACATACCGATTCGAGGGTGAGTGTGAGCTTGGAAAACTTAAGACCGATGGTCCACCCAGCGATCTGTTCCACGTGTGGCTGCCATGATCCATACAACTTTGTGGGCCCTCTGCTGCTCTAAGGTGTAGTCTTATGGTTTAAATTGTCCGTGCGTCCTGAATGTGTTTCCCCTGATGGCAGGAGAAAGATGGGGTTTGTAATAATAATGATGACGATGATATTTGTTAAGCGCTTACTTTGTGCCAGGCACTGTACTAAGCGCTGAGGTGGATGCAAGCGAATTGAGTTGGACAGAGTCCCTGTCACACGTGGGGCTCACAACCTCAATCCCCATTTTACGGATGAGATTACTGACACCCAGAGAAGTGAAGTGACTTGCCCAAAGTCACAAAGACAAGTGGCAGAGCCGGGATTAGAACCCATGACCTTCTGACTCTTAGGCCCGTGCTCTATCCACTACACCTTGCTGCTTGGTGTTTGTCACATTCATTCAACAAAAATTTACCAAACCCATGCCACCTGATGTCTTTCTTCCATGTATGGCTGTCACAACTAGCGTAAAATCCCCCTTTTCAATGAATTCGTCTGATGTTGGTATTCCTTAGATGGGTTCATCTAAATCTTTGGAACAGTGCTTTTTCTTCATGACAGTCCTTAGCAAAACGCTTTAGTTTCAGGGATATTCACAGCATCATCAGGTGGAAATTTATGCCTCTGGGTGGGTTTGGAAGGCACAGTATTAGTGATTGTCTGAAAGACATCATAGCAGCGTGGTTTAGTGGAAAGAGCACAGGCTTGGGAGTCAGAGGTCATGGATTCGAATCCCAGCTCCGCCACTTGTCAGCTGTGTGACCTTGGACAAGCCACTTAACTTCTCTGTGCCTCAGTTACCTCATCTGTAAAATGGGGATTAAGTCTGTGAGCCCCACATGGGACAACCTGATCACTTTGTATCCCCCCCCAGCACTTAGAACAGTGCTTCGCACATAGTAAGTGCTTAACAAATACCATTATTATTATTATTATTATTATTATTATTATTATTATATCGGAGAGGGAGGTCCCTTCCAAAAGAAGGCATATCCAGTCCTGACCTCAGTGAGTAACCCTTCCAACTGGTAGTCTAGTGCTGTGATATCCATCTAATATCAGAATCCCTTTTTACAGATAAGATAACTGAGGCCCAGAGAGTGAAGTGACTTACCCAAGGTCACACAGCAGACAAATGACAGAGCTGGGATTAGAACCCAGGTCCTTCTGGTTCTCAGGCCTGTGCTTTATCCATTAGGCGATGCTGATTCTCCTTGCTCCCATATGCAGTGGTTATTTTTTTTCGCATAAGTCTTTTTTCTCTTTGCTTTTGCACCGCAGTTCAGTCAATCGTATTTATTGGGCACTTACTGTGTGCAGAGCACTATACTAAGCGCTTAGCCCTGCTGTACAATTTACCGGTTGTAATCTACTGTTGAGTTAGATTTGGGTGAGCGCGCATTTTTTTTGGAATATCTTTCATAGTCCCTGGTTCCACCCAGAACAATCAGTGCCCTCAAACATGCATAGGTCTGTTCAGACTTTCATCGTATTGCTGAACAGCTATGCTTGATCGGAAACAGTGGAGTAATAATAATAATAATAATAATAATAATAATAATGGTATTTGTTAAGTGCTTACTATGTATAAAGCACTGTTCTAAGTGCTCGAAGGATACAAGGTGATCATATTGTCCCACGTGGGGCTCACAGTCTTAATCCCCATTTTACAGATGAGGTAACTGAGGCCCAGAGAAGTGAAGTGACTTGCCCAAAGTCACACAGCTGACAGGTGGCGGAGTCGGGATTAGAACCCATGACCTTTGACTCCCAAGCCCGGGCTCTTGCCACTGAGCCACGCAGCCGGCCTGGGAGACAGAGGCCCTGGGTTCTAACTCCGACACTGCCATCCGTCTGCAGTGTGACCTTGGGCAAGTCACTTAATCCATCGGTGCTTCAGTTCCCCCATCTGCAAAATGAGGATTCAGTACCTGTTCCCCTTCCTGCTTAGACTCAGAGCCCTATGTGGGACCCGATGATCTTGTATCTACGCCAGCGCTTAATAGTTTGGCACATAGTAAATGCTTAACAAATAACACAGTTATTATTAATTATTCAGCGACCAATTTTCTGGGAAGCCTATTTGTGTAGGATTTCTTTGAGTGCAAAGATATCCTGCCTTGCCTAGGGCACCAGCCTTCTTGCTGAACTCTCTGCCTCCTTCCTCCCTGCAATCCAGGCCTTACCTGACTCGATAGATCATTTTTATATAAAAAAATTCTATCCACGTCTCCCCCCTCCTCTAGAACGTCCAGTCGTTGCTCATCCATCACTGCATCCTTACTATAGGCTTTAAAGCAGTCGGTCACCCTGCCCCCTCCTATATTACCTGCTGATTTCCCCCTATAAGCCACCCCGCACACATCGCTACTCTAATAATAATAATAATAATAATGATGATATTTGTTAACTGCTTACTGTGTGTGAAGCACTGTTCTAAGCACTGGGGAGATACAAGGTGATCAGGTTGTCCCACGTGGGGCTCACAGTCTTAATCCCCATTTTACAGATGAGGGAACTGAGGCACAGAGAATCAATCAATCGTATTTATTGAGCGCTTACTGTGTGCAGAGCACTGTACTAAGTGTTTGGGAAGTACAAGTTGGCAACATATAGAGACAGTCCCTACCCAACAGTGGGCTCACAGTCTTAAAGGGAGAGACAGAGAACAAAACCAAACATACTAACAAAATAAAATATATAGAATAGATATGTACAAGTAAAATAAATAAATAAATAAACAGAGTAATAAATATGTACAAACATATATACATATATACAAGTGCTGTGGGGAAGGGAAGGAGGTAAGATTGGGGGGATGGAGAGGGGGACAAGGGGGAGAGGAAGGAAGGGGCTCAGTCTGGGAAGGCCTAAGTGAAGTGACTTGCCCAAAGTCACACAGCTGACAAGTGGCGGAGCCAGGATTAGAACTCACGACCTCTGACTCCCAAGCCCAGGCTCTTTCCTCTGAGCCATGCTGCTTCTACTAAGCAATGTATAAGCTATTTGAGTTGGACACAATCCATGTCCCGCATAAGGTCGCTGTGGAAGGGAAATGTGTTTATTGTTATACTGTACCCTTCCAAGAGTTTAGGACAGTTCTTTGCACTGAGCCACGCTGCTTCTCTAATATCAACCTACGCACTGTACTTCGATTTTGTCTATCTCTCTGGCAACCCCTTGTCTATGTCCACCCTCTGGCAGGGAACTCCCTCCCTATTCACTTATGACAGACCACTACTCAGCCCGTTTTCAAGCCTTATTGACATCACATCTTTTCCAGGAGGCCTTCCCCAATTAAGCCTTCTTCTCCCCTATTCCCTCTCCCTTCTGCGTCACTTATGCACCCTTCAGACACTTGATAATCACCCCACCCTCAGCTCCACAGCACTCAGGTACATATCTGTAATTTATTTTAATGTCTCTTCTCCTCTAGACCATAAGCTCCTTGTGGGCAAGGAATGTGTCTATCAATTCTGTTGTATTCTCCCAAGCATTTAGTACAGTTAATAGTAATATTAATGGCATTTATTAAGTGCTTACTATGTGCAAAACACTGTTCTAAGTGCTGGGGTGGTTACAAGGTGATCAGGTTGCCCCATGGGGTGCTCACAGTCTTAATCCCCATTTTACAGATAAGGTAACTGAGGCACAGAGAAATTAAGTAACTTGCCCAAAGTCACACAGTTGGCAGAGGCAGGATTTGAACCCATGACCTCTGACTCCAAAGCCCGCGCTCTTTCCACTGAACCACGATGCTTCTCTCTTCACTTTTCTGTCCACACAGTAAGTACTCAATAAATACCATTGATTAGTTGATCAATTGCCAGTCTGAATTATCCCACAGTCAGCAGGAATTGCGTGTGACTTGTTTTTCAGTAGTGGTGACGGTTCATTCTGAGCTTCTGCACACCCTTGCCCACTCTCCCTGAAGCCAATAGTGCACCTAGGTTTTTAAAAAAATATATTTTTATTTTTAATAGCTTTTGTTAAGCACTTATGTAGCAGGCACTATGCTAAGTGCTGAGGCACTGTACTAAGCACTAAGACAAATAGCTAGGGTGTGGGTGCACTCTGTGACTGAAGAACAGTTTTCTCTGCATGCACTTGCTCCTGCTGTGAGGCAGATCTTGCTGTGAAACCCTTCAACACATACAATGCCTTCTACAACATGTGATGACACATGTTCCAGCTATTAAGGATGTTTTTAAATTAATGAAGGTGAGTCTCCTTGAAGTTTCAGATCCATGACCTACTATCAAGTGGAATTCGCCAAACACCTTGGGGCTTAACTGACTTTATCCCCAACAGGGAAGGGTTGTGCTTTCAAATCCATATAGCCGGAGGATGAAAATCATTGAAAGAGAATGATTATTTGTTTGAAAATGACCACAGTTGTACAGTTCTCCACAATATCTGAAGTGTGATAGAAGCCCAAAGAGAAAAGGAGGTATTCCAGCATGAGTTCTCTGCAATTTGAGACTTAAACGATATGCACCTTTACCTCCTATTCCATTCAGCCTGGTCCTTTAAGTACTTTCACTAATTATAACCTCTCCATTAGCAGGTGATTCATTATCAAATATAGGAAACTCAGATGGTATGATTGATGTTTAATGGTTTAATTTCACATCTATAGGGGACTATATCCCGTGACGTTAGACTTTAAGATTAATGCTAGAGGGGCAACTAATGAGCTTTCCCCCATCTCAAATGAAAGAACATTTCCAGCACATGTTCCAGCTATTAAGGATGTCACCACACAGTTGTCAGAGCCGTGAAAAATGGCAAAGCGCCCAAACCCAATGCCAAACCTGCTGGGAGCTACAAGTGTGGAGGGGATATCCTGCATAAGCATTTACAGATCCTCTTCCTCAATCAGTCCATCAATTATATTTATTGAGCGCTTACTGGGTGCAGAGCACTATACTAAGTGCTCGGGGGAGTACAATTTAGCAGAGTTGGTAGACACGGGACCTGCTCACAACGAGCTTAAAGTCTAGAGGGGGAGACATTAATATAACTGGATAAGTTATGGATAGGTACATAAGTGTTTTCCCTCTCAGGGTTGCACCTGGAGAGTTTCCAGTACTCTACCCGTCTTGGCTATGGGAGGGAAAGTCAAGCGGAGACCTACCCATTCCTAGCTTACGCGGTGGCTAGGGAATGGAGTTCTGCTACAAGTCAAACTCCCCTGTGCTGGGCAGCAGCAACATGAGAAAGAGTCGAGAGTGGAGACTCAAGTTCACTGCGCAGAAGGAGACGACGGTAAACCACTTCTGAATTTTGACCAAGAAAACTCTCTGGATACACTACCAGAATGATTGCAGATGGAGGTGGGAGAGATGTGTCCTTAGGGTCGTTATGGTTCAGAGACAACCTGACGGCATAAGACAAGACAAAGACATGAGTGTTTTGGGGCTTAGGAAGGGGTGAATAAAAGGTGCGAGTGCTCTGCACACGGTAAGCGTTCAGTAAATACGATTGAATGAATGAAAGTGCAGAGGTGACATAGAAGGGAGTGGGAAAAGAGGAAATGAGAGTCAAGTCAGGAAAGATCTCTTGGAGATGTGCTTTCAATAAGGCTTTAAGTATATAGAACACTGAAGGGATGTCTCAGGATCTCCAAGATGCCCACCATCTTCAAAAGGAAAGAGGAAAGATCAGAATGCAGCCATTGTCAGTGCAACTCATTATTCTCTGTGGCTGGCAATATCCTCACCAGAGTTCTCCTGAATCGACTATTGAGACTGTGAGCTCAATGTTGGGTAGGGACTGTCTCTATATGTTGCCAATTTGTACTTCCCAAGCACTTAGTACAGTGCTCTGCACATAGTAAGTGCTCAATAAATATGATTGATTGATTGATTGAACGCCATCGCCCAACAATGCTCCCAGAATCAAGTCTTTTGATAGGGCCTGGAAGTCGGAAGATTATGGATTCTAATCCCAGCTGCTCCACTTGTCTGCTGCGAGACCTTGGGCAAGTCGTTTCACTTCTCTGTGCCTCAGTTACCTCATCTGCAAAATGGGGATTGAGACTGTGAACCCCACATGGGGCGGGGACTGTGTCCAATTCAATTTGCTTGCATCCACCCCAGCGCTTAGTACTATGCCTGGCACATAATAATAATAATGATGACATTTATTAAGCGCTTGCTATAATAATAATAATGATGATGATGTCATTTATTAAGCACTTACTATGTGCAAAGCACTGTTCTAAGCACTGGGGAGGTAACAAGGTGATCAGGTTGTCCCACGGGGGGCTCACAATCTTAATCCCCATTTTACAGATGAGGGAACTGAGGCACAGAGAAGTGAAGTGACTCACCCAGAGTCACACAGCTGACAATTGGCGGAGCTGGGATTTGAAGCCATGACCTCTGACTCCAAAGCTCTTGCTCTTTTCCACTGTGCCAAGCTGCTTCTCTTAAGTGCTTAACAAATACCATCATCATTATTATTATTTTTCTAGCACTGAAGCTCTACTGGCTTTAAGACATCTGTGGTGGGGAGAATGAGTGACAGCAAGACAGCCAAACAGCTTCTGTACGGTGAGCTGAAATTAAACTGCAAGCAAGAAGCTCAGAGGCAACATTTTAAGCAGGCAGTAAAGTGAAGCCTTGAAAGGAGTTGCATCCCATCTGAAGATTGAGATTAAGTTCCACAGATATATGTCACACTGAAATAAGGAGAGGAGCAGCTTCACGTAAAGGTCAAGGGAAAGAGGGACAAATGTGAAGATTGCACCAAGCGTTGCTAACATTTAATGCGACGTCATAAGGGACAGGCTCTGTGAGCTCATGGGCGGAATTGAATCTTCATCACAATAACTGGGGTATTTGTTAAGCACTTACTATTTGCAAGGCGCTGTACTAAGCACTGGGGTAGGTACAAGAAGTGACTTGCCCAGGGCCACACAGCAGACAAGTGGTGAAGCCAGAATTAGAACTCAGGACTTCTGATTCCCAGGCCCGTGCTCTTTCCACTAGGTCATGCTACAATTATATACTCGTAGCTGAATGTCACCTTCAGTGGTGATGTCTTCAAGTGTTGAGAAACATATATGAACCCATGGGAATCCCGACTCTTTTAAGTTATTCATTCAGTCGTGTATTAAGTGCTTACTATGTGCAAATCACAGGACTAAGCGCTTAGTTATCCATCTCTCTGCTCAGATGAAATGCCCTTGTAAAGAATGGTTCTCGTCTCACATTCAGCTAACCGGGAAACAGCTGTGGTTGAAAAATCTGAGCTTGTCAATTTAACTATTTTATGTGAAAGAGAAATACACCTGAAATAGAAATTCCGCTACTGCTGATGCTGCATTGTGGGAAAGGAATGTACTTTGCAGAGGGAGCTGTATTTTATGAAGTGAAATAAATTGTACTGCTTTGTGAAAATGAGTGTTGCTCAATTTTTTGTAGTGAACGAGGCTGAAAATGAATCAGTTTTCTTTTGGGGAAAGAATATTTGACTTTTTTTTAGTGGTAGCTGAATCAACAAAGATGTTGTACTAAATATCTAGAGGTAAAGGTAATGATAGTGATAACGTGGTATTTGTTAAGCACTTATTATGTGCCAGGCACTGTCCTAAGTGCTGGGGTGGTTACAAGCAAATCTGGTTGGACACAGGGACTGTCCTTGTCCCATGCAGGGCTCACAGTTTCAATCCCCATTTTACCGATGAGGTAGCTGAGGCACACAGAGAAGTGAAGTGATTTACCCAAGGCCACACAGCAGACAAATGATGGACTTGGGATTAGAACCCATGACCTTCTGGCTCCCAAACCCGTGTTCTGTCCACTTCTCCCTGCTGTTTCTAATATGATGCTAATAATTTGATGTTTTATAATCCTCCCTGCTAGTAAGTTACTTAGGGAAGCACATTAATTCAGCCCCCAAAGGGAATGTTTAGAGCATTCCTATTTTAAAGCTTTAGAAAGGTGCATGCACTTTTTCTCTAAATAAGTGTGCTACTTTTGTAGGGCACTAAAAGGTCTCTTAGGGCTTGAAAGAGTTATTTCCTCCTTTCTTTTAACTGATATATTCAGATGAGAAAATATGTGTAGCTGCCCTTTGGGATTTCAAAGTGGCGATCCATATGGGGGAGATTTTATTAGTACAAGGCACTTGCAACAAAAATTCCTAATGTTCCAAAGGACCTCCCTAGTTGTACTTATTAGATCATGAAGTGCTCTTTAAAAATTGCCCAGTGAAAATAGCCAATAATTCCTTACATTTTTTGGAACTCAAGTAATATCCCACTCTCTTCCTTTTTTGTGAGAGGGGCCTGCATGTGTGTGAAAGAGCAGGGTGAATGAAGCAAAGGAAGATGTGAAGCAACATGGCTCAGTGGAAAGAGCCTGGGCTTTGGAGTCAGAGGTCATGGGTTCAAATCCCACCTCCACCACTTGTCAGCTATGTGACTATGGGCAAGTCACTTAACTTCTCTGGGCCCCAGTTACCTCATCTGTAAAATGGGGATGAAGACTGTGAGCCACCTGTGGGACAAACTCATCACCTTGTAACGTCCCCAGTGCTTAGAACAGTGCTTTGCACATAGTAAGTGCTTAATAAATGCCATCATTATTATTATTAGTAGTAGTAGTAATAGTAGATCTTGTGAGCACCAAACAGGAAAATAGGGTATTTTCATCCTTTCACCATACCTCAAGTTCTCCATGTTTGTCGCTCAGTCGATCTCTCTGGCTGTCACTATGCCAATCTCTTCCTTGGTCTCTGAAAACTCCATTATTGGGTCTAATCTAATTATGATAATAATGGTATTAGTTCAGCACTTACTATGTGCCAAGCACTGTTCTAAGCGCTGGGGTAGATACAAGGTTATCAGGTTGTCCCCTGTGGGGCTCACAGTCTTAATCTCCATTTTATAGCTGAAGTAACTGAGGCACAGAGAAATTAAGTGACTTGCCCAAAGCTGACAAGTGGTGGAGGCAGGATTAGAACCCATGATCTCTGACTCCCAAGCTCGGGCTCTGTCCACTGAGTCATGCTACTTCTCTCCCTTCCTCTCACCCATCTCTCTTTGTCCATCCCCTTCTCCTCCCACCCCATTCCTCTTTCTCACTTGCTCTCTCTCTCTCCCTCTCTTGTTCCTTTCCCCTTTCTCTCTCCTTCTCTCCCTTTTACACCCTCTTGCTCTTTCTCTTTCATTTTTTTTTATCCTCCCTTCTGTCTTACCCACTTTCTGGATCTTTATTTTAGTGTGCTGTCTCTCCCCATTTGGAAAGAAATGATCATGCAATTAATTTCCCAAACTACTTCTTCCCTTCCACTTCTGCCCTTTCTCACCCTTTTGTTCTTATTATAATAATAATGATGGCATTTATTAAGCGCTTACTATGTGCAAAGCACTGTTCTATTATCCTACCCCACCCTCCCTTCCATCCTTTATTGTCACGTTTCTCTTCTCTGTGTCTTTCCAATAGATGGAACAGGAGGGAAAACTGGGATGAGCAATTCTGGAAAAAGCTAACTGCTGAACAGCATTCTCTTTTCTTCTAGGCTAGATTTTTCATTTCAAAACTCGTCTAAATTATACTCTGGTGTGTATACAAGAGGTACTAATTGGGAAGACTATGACTTTTTGGATTAAAAATAACATTTTCTCACCTTGTACAATTGAAATGGCATATAAGAAGAGTTTTTTTGAGATTGGACTTTCATTTTGAACTTAAAAATGAACAAAGATAAAGGAATATTGATTCTCAATCTGAAGTTTCCCATCAGAAAATGGCATCCATTCCTTCTTATTAGAAAGCTGTGGGGGGGTATAGTGAGTTTGTCTGATGGAAAGTCCAGGATTTATTGAATTGAAAAATATGCACCTAATTATCTTTTGAAATCACATACACATTTTCAGGTTGAACCATCATAGGTGGAGGAAGCTAAATAAAACTTGATATATTCCCAGTTTTGAAATATTCTGTTTCTCACACTGTCCTCCAGTTTACATGGATTAGTTTTCTTGTGCAGAGAAACCACCCTCCAGCTGCTACACGTTTTAATTTTTTCCCAATTATTGCAGGGTTTTTTTTCCTTTTGGCAAATATATTCAGATGAGAAAACATAATGGCACTTGGAACAGGATTTTCTTAAATTCAAAAACAAGCTAAAATGTAAAACTGGTACATTATTGATGAAATCTTGTGACAGTGGATGAGATCACTCCTAGGTGCCGTTAATCTGTTTTGTGTGGTACTTCAGAACTGAGGAAGTATTTCAAAAAGCAGCTTATACGCTTATATAAAATGTAAGGAAAATGGATAAACTAAGGATTACGGTTCTATAAACCGAGCTATGAACATTCCATTATTAAAATGTCTGTTGCCTGAAGTAGCTATTTTACTTGGATCTTTTTAATCTATTATTAATGTGCTTCTGTTGCTGAGTCCATAAATGTTGACATTAAGCTTTTAGATTTTAAATCAAGTTTAGGCCTTTCAGAACCCAGAAATGATTTAGAAAATGATTTGAATTTGGACATGTCAAGCAATCATAGGACCCAAGAGCATACCTATCCATGCAACTTTAATCAAGTTCTGAAAAACTGAATTGAATTTCCATCACCTTAATCTAACTGGTTAGTCATTTTCTCCTCTTAGTCAGTGGAGTGCCGCCTTTTCTACTGTGACATTCGAAAAGAGTTGTACCACCTTCTGAATGTTACTCGCAAAATATTAGCCCCTTGTGTACTTAATTTCCTTCTATGAAGACAATTACAGATGTGGAAAAAAGGTAAAGGCTTCCTTCCATTAGCAGAAAATATCTATTCCTTTCTACTCCCAGATAAGGTGTATTAATTTCCTTCAGAGATTCCTTCTAAGGATACTAAGAGAATGAAGACTAATAATACTTTAGTTATCACAACCAAAAGGTGCACCAGTCCTTCCCCTGGCCTGGCATGCCCTCCCTCCACACATCCACCAAGCTAGCTCTCTTCCTCCCTTCAAAGCCCTACTGAGAGCTCACCTCCTCCAAGAGGCCTTCCCAGACTGAACCCCCTTTTTCCTCTCCTCCTCCCCATCCCCCCAACCCTACCTCCTTCCCCTCCCCACAGCACTTGCATATATATTTGTACAGATTTATTACTCTATTTTACTTGTACATATTTACTATTCCATTCATTTTGTTAATGATGTGCCTATAGCTTTAATTCTATTTGTTCTGACGACTTGACACCCGTCCACATGTTTTATTTTGGTATCTGTCTCCCCCTTTTAGACTGTGAGCCCGTTGTTGAGTAGGGACCATCTCTATATGCTGCCAACTTGTACTTCCCAAGTGCTTAGTACAGTGCTCTGCACACAGTAAGCACTCAATAAATACGATTGAATGAATGAATAATGTGCAACTAGTTTTTGAAAAGGAAAATTTGAGAAAAATTATAGTTTTGTACACCTCTTCTTTTTTTTTAATAACTTTTCTCTTATCTCTCTTTCCTGCTACCAAGAAGCAATCTAAGTGACTTGACTTGATAAGCATTTTGAAGACAGTAAGTCAGACTGTAGAGTACAAGGAAGTTTCAAATAATTTATTTCCCCAAAAAAGCATTAGCATACCAATAAATACTTTGATTTGGAAAATTCCAGACTTTATCCTCATTCTGTGAGGGAGTCTTCAGTGAGAAATCTAAGGAGGCTTCAGAATGTCTTTTGTATCCTCATAGCGTGTTTTCTAGCTAAAATTAAATTTAGTAAAAATCTGACCCCTTCCTAAATAATAATAATAATGATGGTATTTGTTAAACACCTATAATGTGCCAAGCACTGTTCTAAACGCTACCCATAGCCATCATAGGCAAACATGTTCACTTCTCTCAGGGTCTCTCAAGGAAAAGCTGATTCCTGTCAATGTAGCTCATAGCTCGAAGCAACAGCATACACAAACTGCTCTGTGGTAACTGAACTAGGGCATGGACAAAAGCAAAGCCTTAAAGACACAATAAAGCAGAACCTCAGCAGAGCAGTGGATAGTTAGAATGCAACATCAGAAGATAAATTCACCTAGCCTGTAGAATTAGATCTGGGGAATCATGACACCAAAAGAAAGAAAAAAGAAATGTCATTGGGCACTTAGGGTAAGAAGAGCAGTAAAGGGGCAATCTTTACCTGAAAGTAGTGTGGAAGGGATGGTCCGTCAGGCAATAATATTTCTTTAGCCACAGTCAAGTGCTCCAATTAAAAAATGACCACCGGTAGCTCCAGGTACCTATATGTAAATAAACCTATTGTGAGCAGGGAATGTGTCTACCAATTCTTTCATATTGTATGCACCCAAGCACTTAGTACAGTGCTCGGCGCCTAGTCTTGTCTTATGCCATCGAGTCGTTTCCGACCCATAGCGACACCACGGACACATCTCTTCCAGAACACCCCGCTCTCCATCTGTGATCATTCTAGTAGTGGATCCATACAGAAAATACAGAAGTGGCCCTCGACTCTGTCCTATGCTGCTGCTGCCCAGTACAGGGGAATATTGACTTGTAGCAGATGGCCTTCCACTCGCTAGCCACAGGCCAAGCTAGGAATGGAATGGGTAGGCCTCTGCTTGACTCTCCCTCCTGTAGCTGAGACCGGTAGAGGACTGGAAACTCCCCAGGTGCCTCCCAGAGAGGGGTTCGGCACATAATAAGCTCTCAATAAATACGATTGGATCGATTGATTGTTATGTACATGTGCCTCCTAGGTGACACAATTGGATAAGCACTCAACACGTGAGTTAACTCCTATGGTGCCTTCACATTATGAACGACCATGTGGTAAGTGCATGTTGTATTGTGAGTGTGAAGGAGGACCAAGGATTTGAATATTTAGACAGGATAGGATCATGGATTATTGATATGTAGAATTTGTTTATTGTGTATGAATGAAAGGACTAGAGGCTATTTCAGAAGAATTTTAGTTAGATCAAGTTCAACTGGAATATTTTCCTGATAATAATTACAATATGTTCTGTTTGTGTCAGACATTCATATTTCTTGAGTGCTTACTCTGTGCAATACACTGTAATAATAGTAATAATTATGGTATTTGTTAAGCACTTACTATGTGCCATGCACTGTTCTAAGCGTTGCAGTAGGTTGTCCCACGTGGGGCTCAAAGTCTTAATCCCCATTTTACAGATGAGGGAACTGAGGCACAACAAAGTGAAGTGGCTTGCCCAGGGTCACACAGCAGACAAGTGGCGGAGATGGGATTAGAACCCGCGTCTTCTGACTCCCAAGCCTGGGCTCTTTCCACTAAGCATTTGGTAGAGTACACTATAACAATAAAACAGACACATTCCTTGCCCACAATGAGATTACAGTCTAGAGGGGGGAGAGAGACATTAATATAACTAAATAAAATTACAAATATGTACATAAGTGCTATGGGGCAGGAAGCAGGGGGATGAATAAAGGGAGCAAATTAAGGTGACGCAGAAGGGAGTGGGAAAAGAGGGCATAGTCAGGGAAGGCCTCTTGGAAGAGCTGTGCCTTCAATAAGGCTTTGAAGGAGGGGAGAGTCATTGTCTAATCATAATAATAATTGTCTAATCTTCATAATAATAATTGTAGTATTTGTTGAGTGCTTAGCACCGTAACATTTTATCTAGTTCTGGATTCATTCATTCATTCAATCATATTTATTGAGCGCTTACTGTGTGCAGAGCACTGTACTAAGCACTTGGGAAGTCCAAGTTGGCAAAATATAGAGACGGTCCCTACCCAACAATGGGCTCACAGTCTAAAAGGGGGAGACAGACAACAAAACAAAACATGTCTACAGGGGTCAAGTCGTCAGAATAAATAGAAATAAAGCTAGATACACATCATTAGCAAAATAAATAGAATAGTAATAGATCCAAAATAATCAGGTCAATTAAGGACCCAGATGGGGATCACAGTCTAAGAAGGAGGTATTTAATCTCCATTTTACAGATGAGGACGCTGAGGCACGGAGAAGTTAAATAGCTTGCCCAGGGTCACAGAGCAAGCCAGTGGCAGAGCTGGGATTAGCACCCAGGTCCTTTATCTCTCAGGTCCATGCTCTTCCCACTGCTTTTTTTTTAAAAAAAGATATTTATTAAGCGCTTCCATGTGTCACACACTATTCTGAGTGCTGGGGTAGATACAAGTTAATTAGGTCGGAAACAGTCCCTGCCCAGCATGGGGCTCGAAGTCTATAAAAGGTCTAGCGATGCTTTCAGAAGAATTACAGAATTAGATCAGATTCAACTAATTTTTTCATGATAATAATTGCAGTATGTTGTGTTCACATAATAATAATAATAATAATGGCATTTGTTAAGTGCTTAGCACTGTACTAAGTGCTGGGGTAGATACAAGTTAATTAGGTTGGAAACAGTCCCTGCCCCACATGGGGCTCGCAGTCTATAAAAGGTCTAGCGACGATTTCAGAAGAATTACAGAATTAGATCAGGTTCAACTAATTTTTTCATGATAATAATTTCAGTATGTTCTGTTCACATAATAATAATAATAATGGTATTTGTTAAGTGCTTAGCATTGTACTAAGTGCTAGGGTGGATGCAAGATAATCAGGTCCCACAGTCTAAATAGGAGGAAGAACAGGTTATATTAATATTAGTATCTGTCTCCCCCTCTAGTCGATAAGCTCATTATGGGCAGGGAACATGTCTAACAACTTGGTTCTATTTTACTCTCCAAGTGCTTAGTGCAGTTTTCTGCACACGATAAGCGCTCTGTAAATATGATTGATTTAAACAGGTATTGAATCCACTTTGCAGATGAGAAAACCGAGGCACAGAGAAGTTAAGTGAAGTTGAGTTAAATTCACACAGCAGACAAGTGGTGGAGCAGGATTAGAACCCAGGTCCTCTGATTCCCAAGCCCATGCTCTTTCCATTATGCTAAGCTACTTCTCAAACATAACACCTATCCAAAGATTTCTAAGCCATACATTTTATCTGGTGTGGGATGGGTGGGAGGGAAACAGGTGTTACCATTGGTATTGTACAAATGGTAACAGTGCTCTGCACATAGTAAGTGCTCAATAAATACGATTGATGATGAAATGGAGAAACAGGGCCCAGAGATTCTGATCCAACTGCAAAGCCAAAATTAGAATTCAAGCTTCCTGACTCTTGCCTTCTCCAATCCTTTTCCGGCCAGAGTGTGCCGCCTCTTTTTGATATCTGAACTACTGACATACAGATTTGCAGTTTTAACAGAAAATAACATTTAACAGCTACTTGGTCAGTCCTTCAAAATGGCTTTTGCTTATAGACAGATTTTTTTTAAAAAATGAAAGTGCTCACCCTTCACAGTTAAAACCTCATTAGGAACAAGTGGATTTTACCCACTACTTCCACCTCCCCTTTCTCTTACAGGAAGAAATCAGTATTCCCTCATTCCCTGATCTCCATCTAGTAAATTGGCTTTTTTTTCCCTCCTACCTTTCAAATACTGTTGGAAGTAGCAATTCTTTGTGTAGTTTAATAACAAATGATGCTTCTCATATCCTCCCCCAAACACATCTAATAAATGAAACTGATAAGATCTGCTCAGGCAGTTTGTCTAGAGACTTTCAGAATGTTTTTTCCCCCTCTATCCCATACCAAAGAATTCTAAGGAAATGCAGAGTATGAGGGAATATGTCCTTCTAACCAAATGCCCTTCTCACTTTAAGATTAGAGTAGTAGTTCCATTGTTATGTCCAGGAAATGCAAGAATGCGTAGTCCAAAATAATAAGTGCTTCCTATGTACCAAGTACTGTACTAAGTGCTGGGGTAAGCACAAGATAATCAGGTCCCACATGGGGCTCATAGCCTAAGGAGGGAGAACAGGCATTGAATCCCCATTTTGCAGGTGGAGGAACTGAGGCCCGGAAAAGTAAAGTGACTTCTCCAAGGTCACACAGCCGACAAGTGGCAGAGCCAGGTTTAGAACATAGGTCCTCTGACTCCCAGCCTTGATCTCTTTGAGTTAGTCCATGCTGCTTCTCCCAAAGAAAGGGGAGCAGTAGGAGACCCAAGCCTCCAGGAAGCCATTATGTTTTCTCTTATTGTCTGTTTCTCCTGTCCAGGAATACCTGCCGGGTCACTGTTCCTAGGACCAGAGGCACTTTTAAAAGTTGTAAAATATTTGTCACCATAGCAACTTCAGCACTGGTTACTGTATTTGAAATCATGTTTCCTTTTCCTTCTGTTCTCAAGAATTTTCGGCCCAAGAGAAAAAAAAATTCAGTCACTGATGATAAGTAGTCAGAAATCTTTTGTAGATTTCACCCCTATGCAAATTTTAACTTAAAAAAAATAATAATAATGGCATTTATTAAGCGCCTACTATGTGCAAAGCACTGTTCTAAGCGCTGGGGTGGTTACAAGGTGATCGGATTGTCCCACGGGGGGCTCACAGTCTCAATCCCCATTTTACAGATGAGGTAACTGAGGCCCAGAGAAGTGAAGTGACTTGCCCAGAGTCACACTGCTGACAAGTGGCTGAGCTGGAATTTGAACCCATGACCTCTGACTCCAAAACCCATGCCCTTTCCATTGAGCCACACTGCTTCTCTAAAAAATTAATCTTAGTTTTGTTTTCAACTTCAGGTGCTTTTCCTACCTGCATGAATATCTTTGTGGATGGAGGTATTTTTAATAATAATAACTATGGTATTTGTTAAGCGCTTCTTATATGTCAAGCATTGTTCTAAGTCCTGGTATAGATACAAGTTAATCAGGTTAGACACAGTCCCTGGCTCATATGAGGCTCAGTCTTAATCCCCCATTTTCCAGATGGGGTAACTAAGGCCCAGAAAAATGAAGTGAGTTCTCAGAGCTCAGACTGTGGAGGAGTCCGGATTAGAACCTAGGTCCTTCTGTTTCTCAATCAATCAATCAATCAATCATATTTATTGAGCACTTACTGTGTTCAGAGCACTGTACTAAGCGCTTGGGAAGTACAAGTTGGCAACATATAGAGACAGTCCCTACCCAACAGTGGGCTTACAGTCTAGAAGTCAGACCTGTGTTCTATCCTCTAGGCCCCCTAAATGTTCAGATAGGTAACTTTTTGTCTAGGGATGATCTAATTGAAGTGAACTTTCCACAGAAGGTTGTCTTCAATAAAATAACTGCCGGCATTCCCAACTGCCACCTGACAATAATAATAATGATAATATAGCAATAATGGTTTTTAAACTTACTCTGGGCCAAGCACTGTGCTAGATAAGAGATTCAAGATAATCAGGTCAGAACCAATCCATGTCCCACATGGTGCTCACAGTCTAAAGAGGAGGGAGAACATTTTACAGATGAGGAAACCAAGACACGTCGTGACTTGACCAAGGTCACACAGCAGGTAATTATTATTATTATTATTAATAATGGCATTATTATAATAATAATGGCATTTATTAAGTGCTTACTATGTGCAAAGCACTGTTCTAAGCACTGGGGAGGTTACAAGGTGATCAGGTTGTCCCACCGGGGGCTCACAGTCTTCATCCCCATTTTACAGATGAGGGAACTGAGGCCCAGAGATGCGAAGTGACTTGCCCAAAGTCACACAGCTGACAATTGGCGGAGGCAGGATTTGAACCCACTACCTCTGACTCCAAAGCCCGGGCTCATTCCACTGAGCCACGCTGCTTCTCTAGCCATGCTGCTTCTGTAATTGGTAATTGTAATTGGTAATTGGTAAAGCTGGAATTAAAACCTACATCCTCTAACTCCAAGGCCCATGCTCTATCCACTATGCCATGCTGCTTCCAATTAGTGTGCGACAAGTACTGATAGGCCATTCAGTGACTTGTAATTCCTTCCATATCCTAAGCATGTGAAGATTAGAGAAGCAGCCTGGCGAAGTGGATAGAGCACTATTCTGACCTGGGACTCCGAAGATCATGGGTTCTAATTGCAGCCCCACCACTTGTCTGTTGTGTGACCTTGGGGAAGTCACTTCACATCCCTGTGCCTCATTTACCTCATCTGTAAAATGTGGACTGACACTGTGAGCCCCTTGTGGGACAGGGACAGTGTCCAACCTGATTTGCTTGTAACCACCCCAATGCTTAGTAGAGTGTCTGGCACATAGTAAATTCTTAACAAATGCATTATTATTATTGCCTGGTTGTATTTGTTACCCTTCATTCATTCATTCATTTGTATTTATTGGGCATTTACTGTGTGCAGGGCACTGTATTAAGTGCTTGGGAAGTACAAGTTGGCAACATATAGGGACGGTCCCTACCCAACAATGGGCTCACAGTCTAGAAGGGGGCTCACAGTCTATCATTTTTGTTTCAACCTCTCTGTCATAGTCTTCCCAAAGACTTTGTTTAAAGCAGGTAACCAATTTTTATCTCTTTACAGTTACCCCAGGTCAGCTCACTGTAGAATAGAGTTTAATGACCACCCCATGAGGAAGAGAAAATGTCCCCTGAGGAGGATTAATGAAAAAGTTATGGTATGGAGTTATCCTTCTTTTTCTAAGAAAACACTGCTAATAGTGAAATTGACTTTTGAGTCCGTGTGTGGCTGTAAAGGCAGATAAGACTCTTGTCTCATGCTTTCGAGTTGTCTCTGACCCATAGCAACGCCTTGGACCCATTTCTCCCAGAACGACCCAACTCCATCTGCCATCGTTCTGGTAGTGTATCCAGAGAGTTTTCTTGGTCAAAATCCAGAATTGGTTTACCACTGCTTTCTTCAGCTCAGTAAACTCGAGTCTCCGTCCTCAACTCTCTCCCACGCCGCTGCTGCCCAGCACAGGGGAGTTTTGACTTGTAGCAGATGGCCTTCCACTCGCTAGCCACTGGCCAAGCTAGGAATGGAATGGGTAGGCCTCTGCTTGACTCTGCCTCCCATAGCCGAGATTGGCTGAGTACTGGAAGCTCTCCAGATGTCATCCTGAGAGGGGTAAGAAGACTCAATCCCTACCACATTGCCCAGACAAAAAGACTGTCCCTTGTTGTGTTATGCTTAATGGCTGCAGCACTTGGTGCTGTTTAAGTGTTTCCTCCTTGCCTTGCGTTTTCCTTTTATGGTTGCAGTACATCATGCAGGTCTATCCACAGCAATCGACCCCCAGTTTTCATTTGGGGTGCGTTTTGTCCCTGTCATTTTGTTAACCTTGCCCTGAAAACATTTCCTCTGCCCCCTTTGCTTTCTCTTTCCCAAATTCTTCTCTCCAATATAGCAATTGTATGGCCATCCTGCTGTCGCTCATTCCCTTCAAATGTTGCAAAAGGACAGATACTTAGTATTTCATTCATTCATTCATTCAATCATATGTATTGAGTGCTTACTGTGTGCAGAGCACTGTACTAAGCGCTTGGGAAGTACAAGTTGGCAACATATAGAGACGGTCCCTACCCAACAGTGGGCTCACAATCTAGAAGGGGAAGCCAGGGGAAGGACGTGGGCTGGGGGTCGACGGTGGGACAGGTGAGAACTAGGCATAGTGAGGAGGTTAGGGCCGCACAGGCTGGGCTGAAGAAGGAGAGAAGGGAGGTGAGGTAGGAGTGGGCTAGATGATGGACAGCCTTGAAGCTGAGAGTGAGGAGTTTTTGCTTGATTCGTAGGTTGACAGGCAACCACTGGAGATTTTTGAGGAGGGGAGTGACATGCCCAGAGAGTTTCTGTACAGAGATAATCTGGGCAGCAGAGTGAAGTATAGACTGAAGCGGGGAGAGACAGGAGGCTAGGAGATCAGAGAGGAGGCTGAGGCAGTAATCTAGTCGGGATAGGGTGAGAGATTGAACCAGCAAGGTAGCAGTTTGGATGGAGAGGAAAGGGCAGATCTTGGTGATGTTGTGGAGGTGAGACCGGCAGGTTTTAGTGATGGAGAGAAATGATAACAAAACAAAGCCTTCCCTCTCCAAGGAGTGTTTCTTCATGTAGGCTCCGGCAAGCACCAGAAACTAAAAAGGTCTAAATGCCATTAAATTGCTAGATCCTTGATGGCCAAAAACACATAGTAGGGGCCTCTGCACATGGGTGCTCAAAACATAATCCTGATTGACCACGTAGTCAAAAAAAGAGTAAACAATTGAGCTCCAATGCTAATCCCTCTGAGGCCTCAGTCGCATAACTCACTTTGATCCAAATTCTTGTCTTGTCTTATGCTGTCGAGTCATTTCCAACCCATAGCAACACCATGGACACATCTCTGCCAGAACGCCTCGCTCTCCATCTGCAATCGTACAATCTGCGATTGTAGTGTGTCCATACAGTTTTCTTGGTCAAAATACAGAAGTGGTTTACTAATGCCTCCTTCCATGCAGCAAACTTGAGTCTCCACCCTTAATTCTCTCCCGTGACGCTGCTGCCCAGCATGGGTGAGTTTTGACTCATAGCAGATTGCCTTCCACTCGCTAGCCACTGCCCAAGCTAGGAATGGAATGGGTAGGCCTCTGCTTGATGATTCCTCCCTTAGCCGAGACTACTAGAGTACTGGAAATTCTCCTGGTGATCTCTATATCAGCCTATCTTAAAGGAATATTGAGGTTTTAGTTAATTATCATCTAATTCCTGGAAGGAAAAAAGTTGCATCTTTGGGCATGTAAATATGGTACTTTGGAAAGTGTCTTAACTTGGGAAGCTGACACACTATGTTTCTAATTTTAAAAGTTGATCTGAATAAATCTTGAGGAAGACTGCAAATCTGGTAGTACAGTGCTTCATATTGGTCTCTTTGGATTTTTTAAATTTTTTACAGTATTTGTTAAGTGCTCACTGCGTGCCGGGCACTGTTCTAAGCACTGGGGTTGATATAAGGTGATCAGCTTGGACACGGTCAATATTCCACATGGTGTTTATGGTATTAGTCCCCATTTTGCAGCTGAGGTAACTGAGTCCCGGAGAAGTTAAATGATTTGTCCGAGTTCACACAGTGGATGAGTGGCGGAGCTGGAATTAATAGTAATAATAATAATAATGGCATTTATTAAGCACATACTATGTGCAAAGCACTGTCCTAAGCGCTGGAGAGGATACAAGGAGATCAGGTTGTCCCACGGGCGGGCTCACAGTCTTCACCCCCATTTTACAGATGAGGTAACTGAGGCCCAGAGAAGTGAAGTGACTTGCCCAAATTCACACAGCTGACAATTGGTGGAGCCGGGATTTGAACCCATGACCCATGGTTCAGTTCTTGGTCCCCTTCTGTTCTTGATCTACACTCACTCCCTTGGTGACCTCATTTGCTCCCAAGGCTTCAACTATCATCTCTACGCTGATGACACCCAAATCTATATCTCTGCCCCTGCTCTCTCCCCCTCCCTCCAGGCTCGCATCTCCTCCTGCCTTCAGGACATCTCCATCTGGATGTCTGCCTGCCACCTAAAACTCAACATGTCCATGACTGAACCCCTTGTCTTCCCTCCCAAACCCTGCCCTCTCCCTGACTTTCCCATCACCGTTGACGGCACTATCATTCTTCCCGTCTCCCAAGCCCGCAACCTTGGTGTCATCCTCGACTCCGCTCTTTCATTCACCCCTCACATCCAAGCCGTCACCAAAACCTGCCGGTCTCAGCTCCGCAACATTGCCAAGATCCGCCCTTTCCTCTCCATCCAAACCACTACCCTGCTCGTTCAAGCTCTCATCCTATCCCGTCTGGAATACTGCATCAGCTTTCTCTATGATCTCCCATCCTCGTGCCTCTCCCCACTTCAATCCATACTTCATGCTGCTGCCCAGATTGTCTTTGTCCAGAAACGCTCTGGGCATGTTACTCCCCTCCTCAAAAATCTCCAGTGGCTACCAATCAATCTGCACATCAGGCAGAAACTCCTCACTCTCGGCTTCAAGGCTGTCCATCCCCTCGGCCCCTCCTACCTCACCTCCCTTCTCTCCTTCTCTAGCCCAGCCTGCACCCTTCGCTCCTCTGCCGCTAATCTCCTCACCGTGCCTCGTTCTTGCCTGTCCCGCCGTCGACCCCCGGCCCACGTCCTCCCCCTGGCCTGGAATGCCTTCCCTCCCCACATCTGCCAAGCTAGTTGTCTTCCTCCCTTCAAAGCCCTACTGAGAGCTCACCTCCTCCAGGAGGCCTTCCCAGACTAAGTCCCCTCCTTCCTTTCCCCTCCTCCCCCTCTCCACCCCCCCGCCTTACCTCCTTCCCTTCCCCACAGCACCTGTATATATGTATATATGTTTGTACATATTCATTACTCTATTTATTTTACTTGTACATATCTATTCTATTTATTTTATTTTGTTAATATGTTTTGTTTTGTTCTCTGTCTCCCCCCTCTAGACTGTGAGCCCACTGTTGGGTAGGGACCGTCTCTATATGTTGCCAACTTGTACTTCCTAAGTGCTTAGTACAGTGCTCTGCACACAGTAAGCGCTCAATAAATATGATTGATTGATTGATTGATGACCTCTGACTCCAAAGCCCGGGCTCTTTCCACTGAGCCATGCTGCTTCTCTGGGACCCAGGGACTCAGGTCCTTCTTAGTCCCAGGCCCGTGCTCTAACCACTAGACCATGCTGCTTCCTGTAGGCTGACTCAAGTCAAGGAAACAACCAGCTTAGTTTTGGATATGTTACCTACAATACAATCCACTGTTGGCCTTCCCTGGTTTACTCAGTGCTCATGTTATTCCCAACAAGGATAGCGAGCTCAATCTGTTTTGAAGGAAATTGCTTTTGCTAGTCCATACGCCCCCAAACCAATCTTCATTTTGAAGACATACTCATATCGTTCATTACTTTGGAGATAGCCAGTGGTGGATTACTACTGAATGTTAAGTGTTGGCCCTGTGATAATGCTGAAATTACATTCCTTATCAGGGCTCAGCACGGAGCAGAACTCTGCCAAAGGCTAGAAACATAAAGGCCCTTTTGGATCGAAATTTGTCATTACTGACTCAGTGGGACCCTCATAAAATCTTGTGGCTGGATATTCATTCATTCAATTGTATTTATTGAGCGCTTACTGTGTGCAGAGTATTGTACTAAGTGCTTGGAAGTACAAGTCGGCAACATATAGAGACGGTCCCTACCCAACAACGGGCTCACAGTCTAGAAGGGGGAGACAGACAACAAAACAAAACATGTAGACAGGTGTCAAAATTGTCAGAATAAATAGAATTATAGCTATATGCACATCGTATAGCTGCATATGTGGCACCACTCTATCTATATTACCCATGTTATCTTCTGCCTGACCAATGCAGTTGGTTTTCCCCAGATGACCTATCTTGGGACTTATAATGGTCAACTAGGGGCCTGCTGTAAAAGCTGATACTGAGATTTCAAGCACTTTGTTTTTCATCTTATTCCTGACTGTATATTTTAGTAGATTCTAGCTTTGCAAGGCTGGGTAAAGTAATTGCCTATTCAAGTTTTATGGGGTCAGTCACAGCCAGGTATTATTTGCTCGTGTAATTCTTATCCTCAAAGGAAAATAGGCATGAAACTTCAAGCAATGAAAGCTAGTCCTGGGTCAAACCAGTGATCCATGTGGTATTCCACCTCTAACAGTGGTAACAGGCTGTGAAGGAATGATAAGACGATTTCCTTCTCAACAGCCATCCTAATGCATAGAGCTGTAGTTAGTAATGGTATTTATTAAGCCCTTACTATGTGGTAGGCGCTCTGTGAAGTGTTGGGGTGGATGCAAGATGATTAGATCAAAGATGATAATCGTAATCACAGAATTTGTTAAGCACTTACTATGTGCCAAGCACTGTTCTAAGCACTGGGGTAGATACAAGTTCATTCATTCATTCATTCAATCGTATTTATTGAGCGCTTACTGTGTGCAGAGCACTGTACTAAGCGCTTGGGAAGTACAAGTTGGCAGCATATAGAGACGGTCCCTACCCAACAGTGGGCTCACAGTCTAGAAGTTAATCAGGTTGGACACAGACCCTGTCCCACTTGGGGCTCACACTCTTAATCCCCATTTTACAGATGAAGGACTTGAGGCCCAGAGAAGTTAAGTAGCTTGACCGAAGTCACACAGCAGACATGTGGCAGAGCGGAATTAGAACCCAGTACCTTCTGACTCCCAAGCCCCTCCTCTAGCCATTAAGCCATGCTGCTTCCCTAGTCCCTGTCCCACCCAGAGCTCTACAGACTAAGAGGTCAGAAGAGAAGCAGCTTGTTGTAATGGATAGAGCACAGGCCTGGGAATCAGAAGGTCTTGGCTTCTAATCCTGGCTCCACCACATGTCTGCTGTGTGACCTTGGGCAGGTAACTCCACTTCTCTGGGTCTCAGTTACCTCATCTGTAAAATGGGATTGAGACTGTAAACCCCATGGAGGACAGGGAGTGTGTCCAACCCGATTTGCTTGTATCCACCCCAGCGCTTAGAACAGTGCCTGGCCCATAGTAAGTACTTAATAAATACCATTATTATTATTATTATTAGAAGAAGAGTAGGTAATTTATTCCCATTGAGGAAATAGGCACAGGGAAGATGTGTCATTTGCCCAAGATCACTCAGAGCTGGGATTAGAATTTGGGTCTCCTGAATCCCCATCCTATGAAAGAAGAGTTTATCCTGTTTCCCTGAATTATAAAAATCCCTAGTAAACAGGGGAATTTCAAAACAATAATAATAATAATGATAGCATTTATTAAGTGCTTACTATGTGCAAAGCACTGTTCTAAGTGCTGGAGAGGTTACAAGGTGATCAGGTTGTCCCACGGGGAGCTCACAGTCTTAATCCCCATTTTACAGATGAGGTAACTGAGGCACAGATAAGTTAAGTGACTTGCCCAAAGTCACATAGCTGGCAGTTGGCAGAGTCAGGATGTGAACCCATGACCTCTGACTCCAAAGCCGGTTATCTTTCCACTGAGCCATGCTGCTTCTCTGCTTCTTAACAAGTACAAGCTATATAGAGTCTGCCTAAGGCCCAAAAGAAAACTCTGCAAATCTTTTGCACAACTATGGGACTGATTAAATGGGTTTGCTAACAAACAATATTTTAATGAGCTACAATTTAAATGGACTGCAAGAGGAAATGCAAATGGAAGTTTCCCACAAATTTTAACTGCATCTACCTGGATTGGTTTGGAGGTACAGCAGCTTCAAGAGAGGCAGCATTGTACGGTGGATAGAGCACAGGCCTGAGAGTCAGAAAGTCACGCTACGCCACTTGTCTACTGTGTGACCTTGGGCAAGTCACTTCATTTTTCTGAGCCTTAGTTACCTCATCTGTAAAATGGGGATTGAGATTGTGAGCCTCATGTGGGACAGGGATTGTGTCTCCCCTGATTAGATTAGATTGTATCTACCCCAGTGCTTAGAACAGTACGTGACACATGGTAAGTGCTCAACAAATACCATCATTATTATTATTATTATTTTCCATGTATCTAGGTCCAGAGTGGAGCAGAGCAGAGGCAGATCTTCTCCTAGCAAAGTCCAAGCAAGACAGGTGGGAATAATGAGAAAGATTTGCAGATATAGCTCCCACTCCAGAAAGAGAAGGCTAACACTTGCCAAAAGACTCCAATGGCTGCTGAGCAGCATGACAGTGGAAAGAGCCCGGGCTTTGGAGTCAGAGGTCATGGGTTCAAATCCTGGCTCTGCCACTTGTCTGCTGTGTGACTTTGGGGAAGTCACTTAACTCTCTGTGCCTCAGTTACCTCATCTGTAAAATGGGGATTAAGACCGTGAGCCCCACGTGGGACAACCTGATCACCTTGTAACCTCCCTAGTGCTTAGAACAGTGCTTTGCACATAGTAAGCACTTAATAAATGCCACTATTATTATTATTATTAACCTCTTTGCTTCCTGGAGCATGGAGTTTACTCCTTTCCTTCCCTGCAATTCTCTTTCCAACTTTCAACCATCCTTCGATTGGAGGACTTGAAATCTCACAACTTTTACCCAGAGATTGACCCAGTCATCTAACACTGTACTTTTTCCATTAGGCCACACAGCCTCCCTACCAACTCACATCCCTAACTCTTCACCGCTATTTCAATCAGTCAGTGTGGCCTAATGGAGAGAGCCTAGGAGTCATAGGACCTGAGTTCTAATTCCCTCTTTGCTATTTGCCTGCTAAGTGACCTTGAGCAAGTCACTCCACTGTGCCTCGGTTCCCTCATGTGCGAACCCTGGCTCCACCGCTTGTCAGCTGTGTGACTTTGGGCAAGTCACTTGGCTTCTCTTTGCTTCAGTTACCTCATCTGTAAAATGGAGATGAAGACTGTGAGCCCCACGTGGGCCAACCTGATCACCTTGTATCCCCCAGTGCTTAGAACAGTGCTTTGCACATAGTAGGCACTTAACAAATACCATAAAAAAGGCTTCATGGTGGGGACTTCAAAGGAAGGAATTGATCTGGCACAGTAAGCGATCCAGAGATATGGGAGGAAGACAATTCAGATTGGGAAGGGCGGGGGGTGGGTGGGCGGGAGGGGAAACGGGACAGAGTTGCACCCGGGCAAGGAGTTGATGTAGGGACTAGAGATTGGGGTACATTTCAGAGTTGGGTGCAGTACTTCAGAGTAAAAGGAAGGGGAAGCAGAAAGAGTACAAAAATGATGGGGAAAGGAAATCCAAGAGAGAAGGGCAGAAGTGAAAAGGCAGAAGGCACATTAAGAAAAGAGGTGGAAGGAAAGTCAGCGGGAGGAAAAATGGGGGAAGGGGAGAAGAAAAGAGAGCAAATTAGGGCAGGAAAGAGTGAGGCAGCACTTAGTAGAGTTCTTTTAATGAAGCTCTCCAATTAATTTCTTCTAAACCCCAGGTATATGTTAATTAGCCCACTTTCCTTGTGTTCTGTATATAATGTATTGAGCTTCTTCAATGCCCTCACAAGGCAGGAAATAGGTTTATAGTCCTCTTAAGATGCAGGAGGCCCATTAATACCCCTCTCCCAGCTTTCACTGGCTTTGGGTCTACATTTTCCAGTCCCTAACCAAGAAAAGAATGTTTCTATTCACCTTGGTTTCTAACAGTCAGACTGGTATTGATTCTTCTTCCTCCAACCCTCCTAAGCCATGAGCTCTGGAAGCCGTTCGATCAATCTGTTCACAGGAACGGGAGACAACCCTAGCCTAGCATAGCTCGGACAGCTGGTTAGTTTTAACCTCTGCATGTCTGTGATGGAAAGGGCCATTATCCACCCACACATTTCTAGAAGCAGCGTGGCATAGTGGTTAGAGCACAGGTCTGAGAGTCAGAAGGTCATGGGTTCTAGTCCCGGCTCTACCGCTGGTCTGCTATGTGAGCTTGGGCAAGTCACTTTAATAATAATGATGGTATTTCTTAAATATTTACTATATGCAAAGCACTGTTTTAAGCGCTGGGGATACAAGGTGGTCAGGTTGTCCCACGTGGGCTCACAGTCTTCATCCCCATTTTACAGATGAGGTAACTGAGGCCCAGAGAAACAAAGTGACTTTCCCAAAGTCACCCATCTGATAAGTGGCAGAGCCGGGATTAGAACCCATGACCTCTGACTCCGAAGCCCGGGCTCTTTCCACTGAGCCACGCTGCTTCCCACTTTACTTCTCTCTATCTCAGTTACCTCATCTATAAAATGGGAATTGAGACTGTGAGTCCCACGTGGACCAGGGACTGTGTCCAACATGATTTGCTTGTACCTATTCCTGGCACATAGTAAGTACTTAACAAATACCATAATTATTATTATTAGATATCCCAGCACTTAGAACAGCAGCTGGTACATAGTAGGCACTTAAAAAATACCACGATTATTATGATTTATTATTAACAAATACCATTAAAAATGTTTTACCTGAGCTCTGGGCAGGTTGTTGGAACCCTTGCCAGCAGATTAACTTTAAAAAGATGCAATTTTGGAATTAAGTCTCTGATTTTCTCATCTCCTGACTGTATTATCCTTCCTGTTGCCCGCTGGGGGATTTGCTTATTCCCAGTAGCGTGGCAATTTTTTTTTTCCGCTGCCCTGATTGGGATTCTGCTGATAAGGTCAGAACACTCACAGGAACCAAACGTGGGCTTCACTTGACATTCTTTTCATTTGCTCAGAATTCTCTTCCTTGCTTACATTTCCAGACATTTGGAGAGGATCTGGAGCTATTTTCAGGCCGACTACGAAACGAACAGAAGCGTTAACAGTCAGACAACCATTGAGCCATTTCCTAACAGGATCACTAGCATGACTCACTTTTTGATCTGCCAGACATTCAATCGATTTCCCTGCCACCCTGGGGCTGTGTACCAGGGAAGGGTGACATCGCTGTTCGCAGGGTGTGGGGCCAATTTATATAAAGATCTGGTGGCGGGGTGGGTTTCTTTTGATGAGGGGCTGTGGGAGGATGATAGGGTGGAAACACATTGTACAAAACCATTAAATGGGAGCATTTTGGTTTTCTGCTTGACCCGGTTTAAAAGAGAAATAAAAACTTCACTGCCCTTCTCTGAATTCAGGGTTCACTGGGGACTCTTAAAGGAGATTAACTTTGAGGGTCTTCTGGGGCCAGAAACACAGCCATGTTTGTACAGATTTATTACTCTATTTATTTTCCTTGTACATATTTACTATTCTATTTATTTTGTTAATGATGTGTATCTAGCTTTATTTTAATTTGTTCTGGTGACTTGACACCTGTCCACATGTTTTGTTTTGTTGTCTGTCTCCCCGTTCTATCAATCAATCAATCAATCATATTTATTGAGCGCTTACTGTGTGCAGAGCACTGTACTAAGCGCTTGGGAAGTACAAGTTAGCAACATATAGAGACAGCCCCTACTCAACAGTGGGCTCACAGTCTAGAAGGGGGAGACAGAGAACAAAACCAAACATACCAACAAAATAAAATAAATAGAATAGATATGTACAAGTAAGATAAATAAATAGAGTAATAAATATGTACAAACATATATACATATATACAGGTGCTGTGGGGAAGGGAAGGAGGTAAGATGGGGGAATGGAGAGGGGGGTGAGGGGGAGAGGAAGGAAGGGGCTCAGTCTGGGAAGGCCTCCTGGAGGAGGTGAGCTCTCAGTAGGGCCTTGAAGGGAGGAAGAGAGCTAGCACTCAATAAAAACGATTGAATGAATGAATGAAAGTGGTGGAGCTGGGATTAGAACCCATGACCTCTGACTCCAAAGCCCGTGCTCTTTCCACTGAGCCACGCTGCCTAGACCTCCCACTGGTCGTGCCTACAGTCACAGCCCATAAGTACATATCTAGGAATCTACAGGAGTCTGATCAAGCTTAACTTTTGTGTTTCCACTATCGCCCCAATTTTTAATGTAATTGAATATGCAGGTTGGGGGTTTCACCTCTCTTGGCCATTGGAGTGACAGCTCCTCAAGGACAATGTCTTTATTTCTTCCTTTGTAATTAATGATAATAATTTAGGTATTTATAAAGCACTTACTATGTGCCAGACACTATTCTAAGTGCTGGGGTAGATACAAGCTAATCGGGTTGGACACAGTTCCTGTCCCACGTGGGGCTCATACTCTTAATCTCCATGTTTAGAGATGAGGGAACTGAGGCACAGAGAAATAAAGTGACTTGCCCAAAGTCACACAGTAGACAAGTGGCGGAGCCGAAATTAGAACCCAGGTCCTTCTGACTCCCAGGCTTGCCAAGAGCAACTAGCAGAGCCCTGGACAACGTAAGTGGTCAGCAAATACTGTGGGGTGATAATTTCATTTTGTCTTTCCCACAACTTCTCTCCATTCCTTCCTAACCAGGTTTCAAAGTGAACTTGGTTTTCTTGGTGGGCATAAGTAGTTTGAACATTGGGCCTAATTTTTTAATCTATCTATGCATCAGTCATAATTATTGAGAACTTACTGTGCAGAGCACTGTACTAAGCATTTGGGAGAGTACAATATAACAGAATTGGTAAACACATTCCCTGTCCATAATGACCTAATAGCCTAGAGGATGAGCTTACAGGCCAGAGGGTATTTATGGTATTTGTTAAGCACTTACTATGTGCCACGCACTGTACTAAACACTGGAGTAGGTACAAGATAATTGGGTTAGGCATAGTCCATGTCCCACATAGGGCTCAGTCTCAGTGCTTAGTACAGTGCACACAGTATGTACTCTATAAATATGATTGATTGATTAATCCCCATTTTGTAGATGAGGTAACTTAGGCACAGAGAAGCTAAGTGACTTGCCCAAAGTCACACAGCAGACAAATGGCAGAGCTGGGACTTTACCCCAGGCCCCTGCTCTTTCCAATAGGCAACACTGCTGGTTCTTTGTTAACGTAGCCTAAGTGCATGGGCCTCAAACAGGGTTAGCTGTGAGTGGCGGCACTAAGAGTGGTACCAGTGGTGGAGATTAGCAGGAATATTGATTGCAAGGTTGGAATCCAACTCAAAGACTGGTTTTAAGGGTCAGTTGGTGCAAGTATTAACAAAATTCAAGTCTTCTCTTGGTCCACTGAGCAGTAAGCATTGGGAGGTGGTATCCTGGGAGTGCAGTGAGCAGTTTTCAGGGCTATGGAGGTTGTTTTCCACTTTAAGAGGAGAGTCATTCAGGTCCAAGTGTGTCCCTGGAAAAACATTTCTTTGACGCTGCTGAAGAGCGAATTGACAGCAAAGAAAAAAGTCATAAAATAAACTGGGATTAGAAAATAAATGTTATTTCAGCCTTAAGCAGGGCATTTACCTGGCGTTACCATAGGATGTGATTTTCATTGCCTCTCCAGCCCAGGGAATGAATGCAGGAAGGACAGCTGGTGGGAAAAGATGTAGGGACTGTCAAATCTTACTTCCCTGAAACTGAAATGGAACCGTGGTGCTAGAAGGGGTGGGATGTTTACCTCACGTGACTTTTAGGAAAAGGGAAAGTCATCAAAGAAATGAATTTCAAAAAGCTTCCCTGCTGCAATGCAAATGGGCTAAAACACATTCAGAAACCCCTCTCAGGATGGCACCTGGAGAGTTTCCAGTAATCTACCAGTCTCAGCTATAGGAAGGAGAGTAAAGCAGAGGCATACCCATTCCATTCCTAGTTTGGGCAGTGGCTAGCCAGTGGAAGACAATCGACTACGAGTCAAAACTCACTTACACCAGGCAGCAGCGCCACGGGAGAGAGTCGAGGGTGGAGACTCAAGTTTTCTGCGTGGAAGAAGGCAATGGTAAATCACTTTCTTATTTTCACCAAGAAAACTCTAAGGATACACCACCAGAACAATTGCAGCTGGAGGTGGGGCGTTCTGGGAGCAATATGTCCTTGGAGTCGCTAAGGGTCAGAAGCAACTCGACAGCATAAAACAAGACAAAACGTTGAGGAAGGGGCTTAGCAGAATCTAAGGAGAAATGGTCAAACTCCGAGAAGGAACAATTGGATAGAAGGACAGGAATTACATAGCCTGGAGTGCGATAGGGGAGAGCTACTTTAACTGCCTAGTCATTCGATTTACTTTCCCAAGGGGAAAGTTTGAATGGGTATTAGAAATGGCCTCAAACCCAGGTAGATGTTTAATTTGGTATTTCTAGACTGTGAGCCCTTGTTGGTTAGGGACTGTCTCTATATGTTGCCAACCTGTACTTCTCAAGTGCTCAGCACAGTGCTCTGCACACAATAAGCACTCAATAAATACGACTGAATGAATGAATGAATGAATTTCATACCATATTCAGAGGCAGCTACTGAGAAGCGGTAAATCTTTTTTGAAAACAGAAGCGTACGTGGGGAGGGCTCCAGGGCCCTGTGTCCTACTGGCTGGGATTCATCTGGGCTCGGGGAGGAAATGATAGAAGGGTGGAGTTGCCCTGTCTGATCCCGACTGCAACCTTTAAGGTCCATGGGGCTCTGCGGAGGAGGGCTTGAAGTTTCACGCTATGGGTTGCCCATTCACTGTCATGATGCAGACCCATGTGTCCAGGGGGGGGATTTGGGACCCTCTAACGTGAGTGAGCTCATTAAGTAACACACCTCATTGCTTAGTGAAAACGAGATTTTCCCTAGCAACTCTGACTGTTGCCTAGCACTTGACAATTTCAGGGGACTCTAGCACCAATGGGTTTACAATCGCTAATCCATCTAGGGGGTCTCAGCCTAAGCCCTTTAGACAAACCACTGTGTTGAGTTGGCTTTACTTAGAGATGGCATAGCGGATAGAGCGAAGGCCTGGGAGGAAAAAGGTCATGGGTTCTAATTCTGACGCCGTCACTTGTCTGCTGTGTGACCACGGGCAAGTCGCTTCTCTTCTCTGTGTCTGAGTTACCTCATCTGTAAAAAAGGGATTGAGACTGTGAGCCCCGTGTGGGACAGGGACAATGTCCAACCTCATTTGCTTGTAACCACCCCAGGGCTTAGTACAGTGCCTGGCACATAGTAAGTGCTTACGAAATATCAGAATTATTATTACTGTTAGAGAGAATGAGGGCGATCTGTTGGCTGATTTTTGCCTTTGAAAAACCTTCTAGGTATCTCTAATAGAAAGGGAAGATTTACCATTAAAGTGGGTTGTTTCTCCATTCTGGGTCGATTACCTGGTGGGTTCCACTGCCCATCTCCCCCTCTAGACTGGAAGCTCATTTGGGGCAGGGAACATGTCTCCCACCTGTGTTCTAGTGTACCCTGCCAAGCTCTTAGTACAGGGCTCTGCACACAGTAAGCGCTCAATAAATACGATTTGATCGGTAGATCTTAGAAACAAAAATGGAAAAGTTTTGGCCTGGGGTAATGACTCATTAATTGGCCCCACAGAGCCTGGCAGCCCAGGAATCTCCCTGAAGGGAGACTAGCTCAGGAACCCCTAGGGGAGGGGTGCATGCATGTGTGTGTGTGTGTGTGTGTGTGTGTGTGTGTGTGTGTGTGTGTGTGTGTGTGTGCGCGCATGCATGTGCGCGTGCGTGCGTGTGTGTGAATATTGGGCAGGGAGGAGGGTATTAGATGCTGGGAACTTGGAAGGATCCTGATCCAAATAACTAGAAGGGTCTGGTAGTTCTGATCCCTCCTCCACCACCTCCTGCCCCCAAGGTTTGGAGTTCTTTTGGCCTGGAAGTCAGGTTCATTCATCCATTCATTCAATCGTATTTATTGAGCGCTTACTGGGTGCAGAGCACTGTACTAAGCACTTGGAAAGTACAATTCGGCAACAGGTTCAACCCGATAACCTCGGCAGCAGCCCAGCTCTCAGAAGGATGACCCGAACTTGTAAGGAGAAAGAGGAGAGGTGGGAGTGTTCCATCATTCCCCAGGGTCATTATGCCTTGGATGATTCAGATTCTTCCAGACCCCAGGAGTCCATAGTATATAAACATAGACTCCAGTCTGTCCCAGCGGAGAGTTTTGCTAGGCCTGTTCCAATCAATGGTGTTTATTGAGCACATTCTGTGTGCAGTGCCCTGTACTAAGCTCTTGGAAGAGTATAGTGCAACAGAGTTGGTAGACAAATGTGTTGAAGCACTATTATAGTTTTCCTCCTGCCACATCCCTGACCCTCCATCCTTCCCCCTTGTTCCTCACCAGGAAGAAGCACGGCCAACCTCTTTAGGTCCTTCTTTTTGACTGCTGGAGGACACTGACTATCAGTCATTTACTAATAGAGAAGACCCTGGGTACTGAGACGTAAGGAGCTCTTAGGACAGCTCGTCGTGGGAAGGGGATGTGTCTATTGCTGTATCGTACCCTCCTAAGTACTTAGTAATAATAATAGAAGTGGATGTGTCTATTGCTGTATCGTACTCTCCTAAGTACTTAGTAATAATAATAATTATAATGATGGCATTTATTAAGCCCTTACTATGTGCAAAGCACTATTCTAAGCACTGGGGAGGTTACAAGGTGATCAGGTTGTTCCACAGGGGGCTCACAGTCTTAATCCTCATTTTACAGATGAGGTAACTGAGGCACAGAGAAGTTAAGTGACTTACCCAAAGTCACACAGCTGACAATTGGCAGAGCCAGGGTTTGAACCCGTGACCGCTGACTCCAAAGCCCGTGCTCTTTCCACTGAGCCACACTCTGCACACAGTAAGCGTTCAGTAGATACAATAAATACGATTGAACAGTGCTTGGCGTATAGTCAGCACTTAAAAAATACCAGAGCCTCGTGTCCTGCTCAGTCTTGAATGCGAAAGTCATATGAGAGTTCCAACTGTGGGGGATCACTTATTAAGTAAGTGAGTCTGTGTGAAATGATTCCTTCAGCCGCACAAAGCTTCTTAGGGTGCAGTCAGCCTCTAATCCATAGGGCTGTAGGAAATGGGTCAGAGTGTCTCTGAATTTACTGGAATCCTTAGCACTGTTTTAGGAAAATGGCGATTTTGGTGCTCAACACCAGTTTCATGGAGCAGTTTAAAGTATTTTCCTCCCCGATGTTCACAAACACACATTTTGGAGGTGGAAAGGCAGGATGCCTTTTCTAAATTTCTAATCCAAAGCTGCATCTTTCCTCGGAGGGCCCTCCATCCTCTGTGTAATTGAAATGTCTTAAGGAAACTTCAATAATGTTTTCTCTCTTTTTAATCTGCATACTCTTTCAAGGCCGAATTCCTGAGTGTGACGCCGTTATCACTCACGATTGAGCCTAGGCACCAAGATTAAAGTACAGCAATCAGGCATAATAGTTCACTGAAGTCTTAGTAAATGCTTGCACAGTAGTGTGTTAATGAGTGGTAAAACTGACATCATAAATACAGCATTCTCAATTTTTTCAATTACAACTCTAGCAGGTCATGCTGTTAAAACACACGAGAAGCGCGAGGTAAGCCTTCAGAGTAGATCATAAACAGCCCACACAGATAAATGCCATCCCAAAGTGCTTACAAATCTTTTTGTTTTTTTGAATAAGGAGAAGGTTGGCAGGCAGTTAGATTATTTGAATAGTAAGACAAATAGAAACAACAAATCCCAGTATTAAAGACCAATTACTGCCTTAGGAGCTGTAACTCAGCTCTACAAATTGGCATTAGAACATGCCCCCGCCCCCCCCCGGCAAACCCACAAAAGACAGATTTATTGAAGGAAAACAGAGTCCTGTAACCAACGTTAATACAGTCCGCATGGTAGTTCGCTGGGGCAGTGTAATGCCGTTTTGCAGTGGGACAACGTGCGATCTTTTCTCGCATTCAGCGCGATCCTTGTATTTTCTCTGATGCTGTTAAAACGAACTCTGGAACCTGAAAAGGGAGGGGGGCATCCCAAAGGAGACCTCGCTGGCCTCACCCCGAGACGCCCCCTCCCCGCTGGCCACCAGCCTCCTGAGCCTGGCCACCTTTCCGTTTGCCCTTTTCCTCCTTCGAAATGAGGACACGTGATCAGGATTTCAGGTTAGTTTGGTAGACGGAGTTGTCAAGGAGATCACATCCACCTAGCACCCATTTGCAACACTGAAAAGGAAGTCCCTGTTGTCCACGCTCCCTCAGATGGTATTTTCCTTCTTAGCTCGAGAGGCTGCCATGATGAGGGGACCAGAGGAGACTGGGCTGCCGTTTTACGGCCCCAACGATGGGTCGGCTGAGGCCTGCCCGCGAGCGAACCTCAAGACCCCGACATGCCCTTGAGGATGGGAGGAAGAGTGTTTTTTCCACTGATCGGTTTAGATCCATTCCAGCCTGCCTGACTGAAATTAACCCAGGAGTAAGCCAGGTGAGGGCATTCTTCACTTCTCCCCTGAAATAAATAACTGCAGGACTTTATTCCACTAAGCAGTTCTTGGAGGCTGTCTGTAGTTCAGTGCCGGGCAGAATCGTTTTTGACCCTGGTCTCTGTGCAGGAGAGTTAAAAAAAAAACCCAAAACAACAACCCCCCCACCCCCCAAACCCAGTATCTAAAGCACTTTGGGATTTTCCTGGATGAAAGGCACCATATAAACACACATCATTTCCATAATGAATTGCTAACGCTTCCAGCTAGCACGTCTAAAAATGGCAACCTCAGAGACAGCCTCATTTTCTCTGGTAGAATGCTGTTTAGGAAAATTCCATGTAGAATGACTGAGCGCATCCCCATATCTGCGTGAATAATCGGGTCTCAGGATTGTCTGCAGGGTGGTCATCTTTCAGGTGGGGTCCGTAGCGAGACACGGGAGAACTGCAGCCTTCGGATTCACTTCCCACACTTCCCTGACGCTCCCTGCTCCTAAGTGGCTGTGCAAGTGGAGAGAGTTGCTTTCAGAACCTTTTTCGGTTTTGCTGCTGTCCAGCTCCAGCAATACTAGCGGAAGCGAAATTCCCTGATATTCCCCTGCTCTTTGGCTCTGGATCTATCCTGGGCCCAGTCCCGCCAGCATTTCTGTTGCTGTTACTGTTTTTCTGTTTTGTTTTTGTCTCTGGCCTTTCACCCAGGACTCTTAAATATGTCTCCTATTCCCACAGAGAGATAAGACCCAAATGATGGTGCCTTATTCATCCAACAAGACCCAACGATTATAGAGATCATAATAATGCTTAGCCCTTTCAGAGTGCTTTGCATCTTCCTAGCACTTTTCACACAACAGCAATCCTCACAACAGCCCTGTGAGGTAGTCAGTGTTATTACCCTCATTTAGAAGCTGAGGGAACTGAGACACACACACAAAAAAAGATCCAGTAACTAGGCCAAGTCCAGTCAAGGAGGGAGGACTTGGGAGAGCTCCTAGTCCCATGCTTAGCTCACCAGATACTACTGTCCATCTAAAGGTGATATACAATGAAAGACAATTTGGACACCATCAGGAATAAACATCAGAAGCAAGAGGGACAGTACTGAATAAAAAGGCCAGACTTTCAATTCCAAATGTACTCGATAGCCCGCTCTCAAGTAACAGGAAAAATGGGGAGGGAAAGGGTGTCTGAATGCTGAGGGAGTCTCAGCTGCTTTGCCGCTTCTGGAAAACCGAAGTGGGCTCTGAAGGGTGACGCATTAGGAGACGTTGAGATCTTTCAGAATCCATGGCCGCTTTCGATATGAAAATCAAATCTCCTCGAGGTTGTATCGCACTTTCCCCAGGAGACCTTTGTTCACTTAGAAACAGGGCTGAATCCCTCTCACATCTGCTACCTCAGGGGACTCTTTGTTTTCACACCAACACCCTCCTGACCGGGTATTTAAAATCCACGGTCTCCCAGAAGTAAAATGTTTCAGATACACGTCGCTCAGAAATAGGAACGCCCTGAACTCAGTAAGCATTCGGAGCAGGAGGGCCAAGACACAGCCTTCTTTTTTTCATATCAACTCTGGAGCATTTCCGTTCACAAGTCGTGAAAAAAGCCAGCCTCCTCTGAGCTGCGAGAGGCAGAAATGACCCATCCACTTCAAGAACCAAACAAAACGACCACACCGTCGACCCCTGACGACACGGCAAAAATTGGGTTAACTTGGCTGGTAACGTGAACCTCGGGTAAAGAATCAATCCTCCCATTCAGGTTGGCCTGGGGTCACTGGCCTTGTTGGATGGCACCCTGGTGGGAAATGCCATCCTCATCAGAATCTTCACCGCCAGGTCCGAGCAGGGTGAGGAAAGGCCTCGGCCCACCAAGAGAAGAATCCTCGATTCCTAAAGAGTTTTCTCTGGATGAAATATCGGTCTGCCCTTAGCAAGAGCAAACTCGCGTTTCCCAAAATGTGCTATTTGCATAATTAACACCAACAGAACCGGTGACCTGCGTCCCCACGCAGCGAGAGAAATGCACATGATTTCTCGAAGGAACAAGCGAAAAACAAACCACGGGTGAACCGGGGATGTGTGCTTCCCGTTTCAGCCACCATGGTTTTGGCCTTAAAGACAATTTAAGGAACGGATAAGCCCGGCGACACCGTCCCAGCAGCGAGAGGGGAAATTCGATCATTTCATCGGCCGGTATCCCGATCCGCTTCGTCTGAACCGACTCGGCCTTGAGGTGTCCTCCTGCGACTGCCCTTGAAGCCAAAAAAGCAAAAACAGAAAAGCAAACCACTAGAGTATGGCCAGGATGCAAGTGGCGTCGATGGTGGAGTAGAAAAGGAGGTGTCGGGTCGACGGATTAGGAAGTGTAATGGCTGTCCCGATTTCGTTCCGTCTGTTCCTTGAGGGCGAAAGGGCATAGCCGGGTCGGCCTTCCCCGACAAAATGGGGTGGATGGTCCCGGAGCCCCGTAGACACCCCTCTGAGTACCGTTCCGGCAAGAGGCCTTCTCCCCGGTGCGACAAAGAAGGAATTCCTCAAGGCCGGAGGAGAGAAGCGGGCGTCCTCGACGGCGGCGGCGGCCACGTGGCGTCCAGCTAATCCAGGGAGTCGCTGAGACTGAGATCGCTGGGGGAGCTCCCGCTCACGTTGGTCAGGCTCGCCATGAGGGATTTGACTTTGCAGGCGTAATAGTCCCGCAGGTTCACGGAGGGGACCCCTCCGGTCCCGTCCCCGAAGTGGCAGCTCCGCATGGCGCTCTCCAGCTGCTTCTGGCGCCGGTAGAAGTGGGAGAACTTGTTGAAGATGAGCGTGATGGGAAGCACGACGACGAGGATGCCGGCCAGGATGCAAGCGGACGCGGTCAGCTTCCCGGCGGCGGTCCCCGGGACGACGTCGCCGTAGCCGACGGTGGTCATGCTCACGGTGGCCCACCACCAGCAGGCCGGGATGGTGGCCAGCCCCGCGTCGTCCTCCCTCTCGACGGTGTAGGCCACCACGGAGAAGATGGAGATGCCCACGGAGAGGTAGAGCAGGAGGAGGCCCACCTCCCGGTAGCTGTACTTCAGGGTGGCCCCGAGGGAGCGGAGGCCCGTCGAGTGGCGGGCGAGCTTCAGGATGCGGAAGATCCTCATCAGCCTCAGGACCTGGGCCACGCGGCCCAGGTTGGCCAGGGCCGGGCTGCTCTCGGCCACCAGGTTCACCGCCAAGGTGACGTAGAAGGGGACGATGGACAGGAGGTCGATGAGGTTCAGGGCGTTCCTGAAGAAGCGAGAGAAGTCGGGGGCCACGGCGAAGCGGGCCAGCAGCTCGAAGGTGAACCAGGCGATGCCGAAGCGCTCCACCGCCTCGAAGCGCGGGTCCTCGCCGGCCCGGCCGCGCCCTTCGGCCGTCCGGAAATCCGGCAGGCTGTTGAGGCACATGGTGACGATGGAGCCGAGTAGCACCAGGACGGACAGCACACCGAAGGCCCGGCTTGGGACGGAGTGGCTGGGGTTGTCCAAGGCCAACCAGAGCCGTCGCCGCAGGTCGCCCAGAGGTCGGCCGTCGAAGCGGGAGGCGTCGCGGTAGAAGGCCAGGAGCTCGTCGAAGGAGGAGGCCGCGCTGTCCCTCTCGCTTTGGTCCTCCCACCTGTCCGGCCCGGCTGTGGGTTCCAGTTTCTTACCGTGGTAGCCGGGGCTGCAGCAGGCGTCGATGGACAACTCGTCGATGCCCCAGTACTCGATCTCCTGGCTGAAGGAGAAGACGCACAACTGGCCGGTGACGTGCAGCTTGCCCGTGCGGTAGAAGTGCATCACGGAGGGGAAGAGTCGGGGGTCACGGTCGAAGTAGTACTCGCCCTGGGAGTCGTCGTAGTCGTCGCACAGCTCCAGGATGGCGGCCCGGGAGCCGCAGCGGACCAGGCGGCCCAGGCGGGTCTCCGGGAAGCGCAGCACGGTGCCAGGGCGCAACTTCTGCTTCAGCCCACCCACGTTGATGCGGATCTCCCCCTCCTCCCAGGGGGCCGCCGGGGGGCTCCGGCCCGTCATGGCTGGGATCCCGGGACGCCTGGAGCCGGCAGGGCCTGGGGGAGGGGGAAAAGGCGGGTGGGGGAGAGATGAGGTCCGGACCTGGTCCTGGGGGAGGAGGGTGATGTCCGGAGCCACTCCTGGGGCAGGGGGTTGATGTCCGGAGCCGGTCCTTGGGGAGGGGGAAAAAGGGAGGGGGGGGGGGAGATGAGGTCCGGAGCTGGTCCTGGGGGAGGGGGAGAATGGTTGGAGGGAGAGATGAGGTCTGGAGCCGGTCCTGAGGGAGAGGGAGAATGGGGGGGGGGAGAGATGAGGTCTAGAGCTGGTCCTGGGGGAGGGGGAAAATGGGTGGGAGAGAGATGAGGTCCGAAGAGCTGGTCCCGGGGGAGGGGGATGCTGTCCGGTCCTGGGGGAAGGGGATGCTGTCCGGAGCCGGTCCTGGGGGAAGGGGAAAACAGGTGGGGAAGAGATGAGGTCCGGAGCTGGTCCTGAGGGAGGGGGAAAACGGGGGAGGGGGGAGAGATGAGGTCCGGAGCTGGTCCTTGGGGAGGAGGATGCTGTCCGATCCTGACGGGGGGAGGGGGATGCTTTCAAGAGCCGGTCCTGAGGGAGGGGGAGGAGGTCCGGAGCTGGTCCGGGGGGAGGGGGATGCTGTCCGGTCCTGGGAGGGGAGGGAGGGGGATGCTGCCCGGAGCTGGTTCTTGGGGAGGGGGAAAATGCAGGGGGAGGAGCTGAGGTCCGGAGCTGGTCCTGGGGGAGGAGGCTGCTGTCCGGTCCTGGGGGGGAGGGGGCTGCTGTCCGGAGCCGGTCCTGGGGGGGAGGGGGCTGCTGTCCGGAGCCGGTCCTGGGGGCTCCCCTCCCCTCCCCTCCCCTCCCCGCCCCGCCCCAGCCCGTTGGAGGGACCCTCCTTTTGGACAGAAACGCGGCCGCTCTGGCCCGCCCAGCTGGGCTGGGGCGGGATGCGGACGGACGGAGGGACGGAGGGAGGGACGGAGGGAGGGAGGGATGGAGGGAGAGAGGGAGGGACGGCCCCCACCCCGCCCCCGCCCCCCGCAGCCCACCTGTGAGGACAGGTGGGGGACCCCCGGCCCCCTTACCTCGGGGGTCCCCGCCCGACCCCGCCGCCGCCGCCGCCGCCGCCAGGGCCCAGGGGGAAAGTTCCCCGCCCGGATCGGGATCCGGATCCACAGTCTGGCCGCGCCCCCCGCCCGCCCGCCCGCCCGCCCGTCCGCCCGCTGCCTCCGGGGGGGCGCCGGCCACGGGGGGACGGGGGGACGGGGGGACGGGCGGGGCGGGACCCCACCCGCCGGAGAGGGGGCTGGGGGCTGAGAGATGAGGCTGGGGGATGGGCTGGGAGAGGAGGCTGGGGGTTGAAGCTGGAGGCTAGGGGCTGGGGGCTGAGGATTGGGCTAGGGGTTGAAGCTGGGGGCTGAGGCTGGGGGTTGAAGCTGGGGGCTGGGGGATGAGGCTAGGGGCTTGGGGCTGGGGGTTGAAGCTGGGGGCTGGGGGATGAGGCTGGGGGATGGGGATGGGGGATTAGGCTGGGGGCTGGGGGCTGGAGGTTGGGGCTGAGGGCTGGGGGCTGGGGGTTGAAGCTGGGAGCCGGGGGCTGGGGGTTGAAGCTGGGAGCTGGGGGCTGGAGGTTGGGGCTGGGGGTTGGGGGCTGGAGGTTGGGGCTAAGGGCTGGGGGCTGGGGGTTGAAGCTGGAGACTGAGGGATAAGGCCGGGGAATGAGGCTGGGGGCTGGAGGTTGGGGCTGAGGGCTGGGGGCTGGGGGTTGAAGCTGGGGGCTGAGGGATGAGGCTGGGAAATGAGGCTGGGGGCTGGAGGTTGGGCTGAGGGCTGGGGGCTGAGAGCTGGGGGCTGGGGGTTGAAGCTGGGGGATGAGGGCTGGGGGCTGGGGGTTGAAGCTGGGGGATGAGGGCTGAGGGCTGAAGCTTGGGGCTGAGGCTGGGGGCTGGAGGTTGGGGCTGAGGCTGGGGGCTGGGGGTTGAAGTTGGGAGCTGAGGCTTGGGGCTGAGGCTGGGGGTTGAAGCTGGGGGCTGAGGCTGGGGGCTGAGGCTGAGGGCTGGGGTTGGGAGCTGGACTGGCCGTGCGCCTTAGGCTGCCCAGGTGCGGGTTTCGGGGTTGGGGGCTCCCGCTGCCACCGCCTGCCCCACTGGGGGACAATTTTTCTCCCAGCCCCGGGGTCCTTCCCAAGAGCTTAGTCCAGTGCTCCGCACACAGTAAGCGCTCAATAAATACGGTGGAATGAATGAGCCCGTTGTTGGGTAGGGACCGTCTCTCCGTGTTGCCGACTTGTACTTGCCAAGCGCTTAGCCCAGTGCTCCGCACACAGTAAGCGCTCAATCAATACGATGGAAGGAATGAATGCCCCCTTGCCCGCGTCCTCGCCCGCCCGGCTGGTGCTGAACGGACAGCTCCGCCCCGCCGCCGCATCATCATCACCATCATAAGGGGAATCATCACGGCATTTGGGAAGCGCTTACTATGTGCCAAGCACTGTTCTAAGCGCTGGGGGAGATACAAGGTGATCAGGTTATCCCCCGTGGGGCTCACAGTCTTCACCCCCGTTTTCCAGATGAGGGAACTGAGGCCCAGAGAAGCGAAGCGACTTGCCCAAAGTCACCCAGCTGACAAGTGGCGGAGCCGGGATTAGAACCCATGACCTCCGACTCCAAAGCCCGGGCTCTTTCCACTGAGCCACGCTGCTTCTCAGTCCGGGGCTGGTCCTGGCTAGTCCGGGGCTGGTCCTGGCTAGTCTGGCGCTGGTCCTAGTTAGCCCACCCCGCCGCCTCCGTCTCCTGCCGCAGCGCCCCTCTCCTCTCCCCTCCCCTCCCTGCCCAGGTTCCCTTTTCCTTTTCCCCATTTTCCTCCTCCCCCTCCCCTTCCTCCTCCTCCTCCTCCTCCTCCTCCTCCTCCTCCTTCCCCACGCCCCCCTCAGCCCCCCTGACCTCGGGCTCAGCCGATGGGGCTCCTCCCAGCGCGACCCCCTGCCCTGGGAAAGAGAAAGGAGGAGGAGGAGGAGGAAGGGGAGGGAGAGGAGGAGGAAGAGGAGAATGAGGAGAAGGAAGGGGAGGTAGAGGAGGAGGAGGAGGAGGAAAAGGAGGGAGAGGAGGAGGAGGGGGAGGAAGTGGAAGGAGAGGAGGAGGGGGAGGAAGAGGAAGGAGAGGAGGAAGGAGAGGAGGAGGAGGAGGAGGAGGGGGAGGAAAAGGGGGAGGAGGAGGGGGGAGAAGGGGAGGGGGAGGAGGAGGGTGAAGGGGAGGGAGAGGAGGAGGGGGAGGGAGAGGAGGCGGGAGAGGGAGAGGAGGAGGGAGAGGGAGAGGAGGAGGGGGAGGGAGAGGAGGAGGGGGGGGAAGAGGAGGGAGAGGAGGAGGGGGAGGAAGGGGAGGAGGAGGAGGGGGAGGAGGAGGAAGAGCGGGAGGAGGGGGAGGAAGAGGAGGGAGAGGAGGAAGGGGAGGGAGAGGAGGAGGAGGGGGAGGAAGAGAAGGGAGAGGAGGAGGAGGAGGGGAACTTGGAGGAGGGGGAGGAGGAGGGGGAGGAGGAGGAGGAGGAGGGGAAGGAGGAAGGGAAGGAAGAGGAGGAGGAGGGAGAGGAGGAAAGGGAAGGAGAGGAGGAAGGGGAGGGGGAGGAAGAGGAGGGAGAGGAGGAGGAGGAGGGGAAGGAAGAGGCCGCATGGCTACCACCGGCCTAAACTCGGGTCTGCGCTCCTGGTTTGTTCCTGGATGAGGGGAAGCCTGGAGACGGGGAAGGAAGTAGTGCTCTTCCAACCGAGTGAAAAAACCTGGAATGGGAGGAGGCTCCATCCCTGGAAAGAGACAGCAGCCAACCTCCTGGAGGGTTTAGGCATTCGCCTGCCCGCAGGTGGGCGGGGGGAGGACCAGATGCTTCTGGAGCCCTCTGGAGATTTTTTCCATTCCACCTTTCCCCTCTCTCCACGCCACCAGCCCTGCCCAGCCCTGCCATGCCCTGCCCGGTCCAAGCCAACCCAGCCCAGCCAAGGCTTCAGCTCCTGAGAGCTGCCAGGCAGCAAGAAACGGGAAAAGAAACCAACTGGGGCCAAGGGGCACTAGGTTCCTGAGCTCTGGTGGAGGTGGAATTTAGGACATCGGACACCAAATGTGCATAGAGAAGCAGCGTGGCTCAGTGGAAAGAGCCCGGGCTTTGGAGTCAGAGGTCATGGGTTCAAACCCCGGCTCCGCCAATTGTCAGCTGTGTGACTTTGGGCAAGTCACTTCACTTCACTGGGCCTCAGTTCCCTCATCTGGAAAATGGGGATGAAGGCTGTGAGCCCCACGGGGGAAAACCTCATCACCTTGTAATCGCCTCAGCGCTTAGAATAGTGCTTTGCACATAGTAAGCGTTTAATAAATGCCATCATTATTATTATTAAGTGTCTCTAGGGGTGCGTATGCACATGCCATGTCCAATGTAGACCGGATAGAAGCTCAGCAAGCAAGTATGGGGTTCTGCAGGCCTGGTAAAGGGGTCTCTGGTGGGTGTGCAGGGGGAGAGGATTCTGGGGAGTGCTTTTAGGAGAGGGTGTTGTCACACGGCAAATTGAGAGGTATAATAATAATTGTGGTATTTGTTATGCGCTTACTATGCGCCAGGCACTGTACTCAGCGCTGGAGCGGATACAAGAACATCGGGTTAGACATAATCCCTGTCTCACATGGGGTTCACCAATCTCAACCTCCATTTTACAGATGAGGGAACTGAGGTCCAGAGAAGTGAGGCCTAAGGTCACACAACGGACAAGTGACAGAGCTGGGATTAGAACCCGTGACCTTCTGACTCCCGGGCCCATGCTCTATTTACTTTTGGGGTGGGTTTGCTGCCTCCTGGGTCAGGTATAGTGTGTGTGTGTGTGTGTGTGTGTGTGTGTGTGTGTGTGTGTGCGTGTGAGGGGGGGGGAGAGAATACTTTGGGGGTGGAAGTGTATGTTCATTCATTCATTCAATCATATTTATTGAGTGCTTACTGTGTGCAGAGCCCTGTACTAAGCGTTTGGGAAGTACAAGTTGGCAACATATAGAGACGGTCCCTACCCAACAGCAGGCTGCTCACAGTCTAGAAGAGGGAGACAGACAACAGAACAAAACATATTAATGATAATAATAATAATAATAATAATAATAATAATAATAATAATAATGGCATTTGTTAAACGCCTACTATGTGCAAAGCACTGTTCTAAGCGCTGGGGAGGTTACAAGGTGATCAGGTTTTCTCACATAGGGCTCACAGCCTTAATCCCCATTTTACAGATGAGGTAACTGAGGCCCAGAGAAGTTAAGTGACTTGCCCGAAGTCACACAGCTGACGAGCGGCGGAGCCAAGATTTGAACCCATGACCTCTGACTCCAAAGCTCGGGCTCTTTCCACTGAGCCATGCAGCTTCTCTAATAAAAATAAAATAAATATGTACAAGTAAAATAGAGTAATAAATATGTACAAACATGTACATAAATATGTATACATATTTATAAATGTATATGTATATTTACATATAAATATATATATATATATATATATATACAGGTGCTGTGGGGAGGTGAAGGAGGTAAGGTGGGGGGATGGGGAGTGGGAGGAGAGTGAGAGGAAAGAGAGGGCTCAGCTTGAAGCCTTCCAAGAATGGAGGCTGCATTTTATTATAATTAATAATTAATTAATTATTATTAATAATAATTCTGGTCTTTGTTAAGCAGTTACTATGTCCTAGGCACTGCTCTAGGCGCTGGAGTGGAAACAAGTTAATCAGGTTGGACAGAGTCCCTGTCCCATATAGGGCTCACAATCTTAATCCCCATTTTACAGATAGGGGAACTGAGGCACAGAAAAATGAAGTGACTTGCCCAAGGACACAAAGCAGACAAGTGGCGGAGCCAGCATTAGAACCCAGGTCCTTCTGATTCCAAGGCCTGTGCTCTATCCACTAAGCCACGTTGCTTCTCAGGGCTTTGTTCTCCGAAGTTCTAGCTCTGGGGTTGCTTTGGCAGGTGAAGTTATTACCTTAATCCCTTTAAACCTGTGCAGCCTCTCACTAGTCTCAATCCTCTAACCCACACATTTTTGGGGGGCTGGCCCCCAGCCTTCTCTCATCTGCAGGGTGGTCCAGCTACAAGCTCCTCTCCCACCTCCCCTCCTCCAGGGGTCCCAGGCCTGGCTTGGATCCCTGACTCCCTCCTCATCTTGTCAATCTTCCTCCCACTCCACCTGCCTGGACTGTGCTGAATGGGACGATTTGGGAGTATTCTACCTCTTTTTCAGTAGGTTTGGGCTTTCTCGAACCCTCTCTTCCTCCCCACCTCCCCACCCCCAACTTTGAACATGTAACGCGAAGTGCGGATTGTGTATGCTCTCCTTTCTCTTGTTCGTTGCGTGCGTCACAGGCCCTGGATGTGGTGTGTCTCGATTCTCTCAAGCCTATTTCACACCCTGGATCGATGTGTGTCAAATCTACCAGCGTTTCTCTTCCCTTCTCTGATTGTGTTTGTGTGAGCATATGACTGTCTGGGTTGCTGAACCTTGTGTTCCTATAAATTTTCCTTTCCCCTTCCTCATTCTCCGTCTCTATGGCCTATGCTGTCCTTTCCCTTATTCTGAACCAGTCTGCTGATTAGGTCACTCATTTACTCTTTATCTTTAGGTCTCTCTGTATTTTTTTTCTCCCAGTGCATAGACTTGTGACTGTCTATTAGATGTGTTGCAGCCCCTTGTGCATGCCTCTCTATGTGTTTGTCCTCTTCTTTGTGTTTCCGAGGCCCCCTCCCACCTCTCCACCACCTCTTTTAGCAATATTTATCGGCTCTGCTCTGCCAAGGTTGTTCCCACCCTGTCCCTCTTTCTCCTCCCACCACCTCTCTCTTTCTCTCCCTCTGCCTGTGTCCCCCTGCTGAATGTCACCTTCCAGCTTTGCTTCTTGTAGGTTGCAAGCTCATCTCTGTGCCTGTCAACTGTTCTCAGTCAGCTTTTCAGTGTGTGTGTGTGTGTGTGAGTGTGCTCCCCTCACGCTCCTAGCTTAATATGGCTCATCACCCTCCTTCCCTGCCTCTGCCTGGGTCTTCCTTGCTGCTCGTCTCTGTGGGCATGTGCGTTTCAGCCCATGCTTTCCAGCTCTGCTCTTTCCCCTCTCACCTCTTCCCTCTGTCAGCCCCCCTGTTCCTCCTCCGGGATCTAGCTCCCTTTTGGCATGTCATTTAAGGTGACTCGTCCTATCCCTTGCACCCTCTCTTGACATGGGACTCCCTTATCCGTCGGCTTTCTTCCATTCGTGACTGTTCCTCGGGCGCTCTCACCCTCTTCCTTTCCTGTTGTGAGCAGGGGTATTTGTCCCCCAACTCCTGTCCGTGAACCTGACTGGCTCCTGCCTTCTTCTCTTCCTTACCCACCTCCCATTTTCACTCTCCGCCTCCATCTCTGCCAAACAGTGCCATTGGCTGGCTCTTTCCAGGGCACCGAAAATTCAGCCTGCCTCCTCCAGTCCCTTACCCATGTGTGCTCCCTGGGCATTTGCATTTCTCAAATTCCAGTTTTCTCTCCATCTCTCTTCCCACCCCCCATCTCTCCCACCACTGCCTCCCAGCTCTCTGAAGAGATGCCTGGCATTTCAGGGGCTTTGCTCCCTGTGGGACGGAGCCTTGGCACCTCATGTGAACTGGGACCGGGCATTTCCCCAGCAGGCAGCCCGGATTGGGGAGGGATGTCGATCTTGGACTTTTTGCCTCATCGAGCTTCCCTTTTGAAAGGTTGGAGGGCACCAGACAGGGAGACTGGATATCCAAGGAGTTTGATTTGGCCTCTTAGAGAGGGTCTGGTGGAGGCAGAAATCTGGGGCCTCACTGAGGAGGTGGGGACATTTCAGCTCATCCCTGATTTCTTCGAGAAGCGGAGGATTAAATCTAGGTGACAGGCAGAGCCACCTATTTGTTTCTCATGACTGCAACCTGGAGAGACGGGGAAACTCTTCCCGCCTTTGCAAAGGGGAGGTGTATTTTTTATTGATTGTTCACACTGTAATACTTTGTTCTCAAAACCGACTGCTTATTCTCTCCCTTCCCTTTGATCCCACCCCCGCCCCAGTGATGAGGACTGCTGGCTGCCTACAAAGATGGCCTGGTGGGTGGAGTAAGGGAGTCAAGGATGATCTGAGGGAGGAACTAAAGGAATGGTCAGGGGACTGTAGGAGAGACCTAGTCTATTATTTTTCAGGCACCCCTTCTGGGACTCTGATTGCTTATTTCACCCCACATACCCTGGGCCTGCCTGCCTGCTGCTGGGCTGAGGCTGAGAAGCAACATGACTTAGTGGATAGAGCACGGGCCTGGGAGTAACAAGGCCATGGGTTCTAATCCCAGCTCTGCCACTTAGCTGTGTGACTTTGGACAAGTAACTTAACTCTGTGCCTCAGTTACCTCATCTGGAAAATGGGGATTAAGACTGTGATCCTCACATGGGACAACCGCATTACCTTGTGTCTACCCCAGCACTTAGAACAGTGCTTGTCACATAGTAAGCACTTAGCAAATACCATCATTATTATTATAATTTCTCTGGGCCTAAATTACCTCATCTGGAAAATGGGGATTAAGGCTGTGATCCCCACGTGGGACAACCTGATTACCTTGTGTCTACCCCAGAGCTTAGAACAGTGCTTGGCACATAGTAAGCGCTTAACAAATACCATCATTCTTATTATTATTTCTCTGCCTCAGTTACCTCATCTGGAAAATGGGGATGAAGACTGGTGATCCCCATGTGGGACAGGGACTGTATCTAACCCGATTTGCTTGCATCCACCCCAGCACTTAGTACAGTTCCTGGCACATAGTAAGGACTTAATAAATATCATTATTATTATTATTAACTGCAGTCCAACCTTTTCTTGCAGAGAGGCTTCTTCAAGAGGGGTTTTGGGTACCAAACTCCCACCTCCACCCCAGCACATCCTAATTGGCCAGATAACGATCTTTCCCTCTCCTTCCCCCGCAGCTCCCCTCCTACTCTCCGCCAGGACTTCAACCAGAGATGTCCTTGTCACAGGTAATTTCCTTCCCAATAGCACCCAGCTGGCATAGCTGTCCTAGCTCACCAGCCCAATTGGCTGCCCTCGGGAGACAGATGCAAGGGAAAGCCTGAGGGAGAATGAATTCCCAGATGGTCCCGCCGGGCAGTGCCGAGCTGGGAATGGAATCAGAGCTCACCCTTTCCCCTCCATTTCCTGGCTGAGGGGAGCTGGCTGTCTAGGAATGAGGAAGGCTGACTCTGGGGAGAGACAGAGGGGACGAGGGCGGCTGACAGGTTGAGGACAGAAGGAGGGGACGAGAGAGGCTAGAGGGCTGGGGGTAGATGGAGGGAATGAGGGAGGCCAAGAGCCAGTTGGGGACAGATAGAGAGGACGAGGTAGGCTCACTGGCTGACTGGAGACAGATAGAAGGGGGAGCGAGGCCAACTGCTGGGAGCAGACAGGGGGATGAGGGAGGCTGGCAGGCTGAGGACAGCTGAGGTGCATGAGGGAAGCTGCAGACAGACAGGGTGAGGGAGCCTGGTGGGTTGAGGACAGATGGAAGGGATGAGGGAGGCTGGCTGGATGGTAACAGAGGGGATAAGGGAGGCTGGCAGCCTTGGAACAGAGGGGATGAGGGAGGTTGGGAGGCTGGGGATGGACAGAGGGGATGGGAGGAGGTCTTGAGCCTGCTGGGGACATATGGAGGGGACGTGGGAGGCTCTCTGGCTGACTGGAGACAGATGGAAGGGAAATCAAGGTAGACTGGCTGGGAACAGAGGGGATGAGGGAGGTTGGGAGGCTGGGGGTGGACGAGGGGTTGGTTCAATCTCTCATCCTATCCCGACTGGATTACTGCATCAGCCTCCTCTCTGGTCTCCCATCCTCCTGTCTCTCCCCACTTCAGTCTATACTTCACGCTGCTGCCCAGATCATCTTTGTGCAGAAACACACTGGGCATGTTACTCCCCTCCTCAAAAATCTCCAGTGGCTACCACTCAACCTATGCATCAGGCAAAAACTCCTCACTCTAGGCTTCAAGGCTGTCCATCACCTCACCCCCTCCAACGTCACCTCCCTTCTCTCCTTCGCCAGCCCAGCCCGCACCCTCCGCTCCTCTGTCGCTAACCTCCTCACTGTACCTTGTTCCCGCCTGTCCCGCCATCGACCTCTGGCCCACCTCCTCCCCCTGGCCTGGAATGCCCTCCCTCCACACATCTGCCAAGCTAGCTCTCTTCCTCCCTTCAAAGCCCTACTGAGAGCTCACCTCTTCCAGGAGGTCTTCCCAGACTGAGCCCCCTTTTTCCTCTCCTCCTCCCCATCCCACCTCTGCCCTACCTCCTTTCCCTCCCCACAGAACATGTACATATGTTTGTACAGATTTATTACTCTATTTATTTTACTTGTACATATTTACTATTCTATTTATTGTGTTAATGATGTGCATCTAGCTTTATTTCTATTTATTCTGATGACACCTGTCCACATGTTTTGTCTTGTTGTCTGTCTCCCCCTTCTAGACTGTGAGCCCATTGTTGGGTAGGGACCGTCTCTATATGTTGCCAACTTGTACTTCCCAAGCACTTAGTACAGTGCTCTGCACACAGTAAGCACTCAATAAATACAACTGAATGAACGAATGAACGATGGGAGGAGGCCATGAGCCTACTGGGGACAGATGGAGGGGATGTGTGGGGCTCTCTGGCTGACTGGAGACAGTTGAAAGGAAAGCAAGGCAGACTAGCTGGGAACAGAGGGGATGAGGGAGCCTGGGAGGCTGGCAATTGGTACAAATGGGGATGAGGGAGCAAGGCCGACTATCTGGGCATGGACAGAAGGGATGAGGGAGGTCGGCAGATTGGGGACTCATGGGGACATGAGGGAGTCTGGCGGGCTGGCTTTGTTGGCAGGAGAGGGAGAAGCGGGCCAAGAAACTTCCCCACCCCAGGGCTGTCACTGCAGCCTCTTTCCCAACACAGCAGGTCCCGACCAGTGACCCTAAGAAAGGCAGAGCTGGCAGGTACTGGTTGTTATTCAAGATAAAACCTTCTTCCCCTCCTCTGAAGAAGGCCTGTTCCCTCGGACCTAACGGGCCGCCAGTGTGGCACTGAACAGCCTGCTCAGTTTTGGAAACATCTTGTCTCGTCTTAGGCCGTCGAGTCGTCACCGACCCATAGCGACTCCATGGACACATCTCTCCCAGAATGCCCCACCTCCTTCTGCAATCGTTCTGGTAGCGGATCCATAAAGTTTTCTTGGTCAAAATACCCCGAGTAAAAACCCACGTGGGGCTGCTTCGGCTAATTCCAGCTCCAGCTGAGGAGGAGGCTGTATCCAGCAGGTTTGAGCTGATAGGAAATGTAAATGTGTTACAGTGCGGGACCGTGGCTGACAGATGACATGCCCCTGCAGTCACACACCCCCTTACACACAACACCCTAGATGCATGGGCCCACATACACATACCTGTACCACCATGCATGCCCATTCACAGATCTTCACATGTACTCTCAGGACCCTCCCATGTAATAATGATAATTATCACTATTATGGTACTTGGTAAGCACTTACAATGTGCCAGGCATGGTTCTAAGTGCTGGGGTGGATACAAGCAAATCGGATTGGACACGGTCCCTGTCCCACATCGGGCTCATAGTTTCTATCCCCATTTTACAGATGAGGTAACAGAGGCACAGAGAAGTGACTGGCCTAAGGTCACACAGCAGAAAAGTGGCAGAGCGGGAGTTAGAACCCATGACCCTCTGACCCTCAGGCCCGTGCTCTATCCATTATGCCATGCTGCTTCTCTCAAGTGCCCAAAGGCTGGATTGTTTCTAGTTGCTTTGTGCCACGTCTACCACCCTCCCAAGAGATGTCATTTGTTGAGCACTTACTCTGTACAGAGCACTCTACTAAGTGCTTGGGAAAGTACAGTACGATTAAGTTGGAGGATACGATCTATGCCCACAAAGAAAGCTGCAGCGTGGCCTAATGGATAGAGCCCAGGCTGGAAGTCAGAGGACCTGGGTTCTAATCCTGGTTCTGCCACTTGCCTGTTGTGTGACCCTGGGGAAGTCACTTCTCTGTGCCTCAGTTCTCTCAGTTGTGAAATGGAGATTAAGACTGTGATCTCCATGTAGGATAGGGACCGTGTCCATCCCAATTATCTTGTAACTTATATCTACACCAGCGTTTTAATACAACACCAGGCACACAGTAAGCGCGTTAACAACTACCATTAAAAAAAAAGAGCTTTACGCCCTCAGCACATTCCCAGGAATGCCTTCCATCTGTTAAAACTAGCCTATATTCTCTCTGAAAGGAACCAGGAAGAAGAGTTTGAATGATGATAATGAGACCCCTTGCCGAATGGAAACCAGCTACTTAAGGCAGTAAGGCTTACAAACTCCTCCTCCCCCTCTAAACTGTAAGTTCATTTTGGGCAGGGAATGTGTCTGTTTTGTTGTTACATTGTAATAATAATAATAATATTTGTTAAAGGTCTTACTATGTGCCAGGAAATGTTCTAAGCACTGGGGTAGATAAAAGATCAATCAATCAATCAATCAATCATATTTATTGAGCGCTTACTATGTGCAGAGCACTGTACTAAGCGCTTGGGAAGTACAAATTGGCATCACATAGAGACAGTCCCTACCCAACAGTGGGCTCACAGTCTAAAAGGGGGAGACAGAGAACAGAACCAAACATACCAACAAAATAAAATAAGTAGGATAGAAATGTACAAGTAAAATAAATAAATAAATAAATAAATAAATAGAGTAATAAATATGTACAACCATATATACATATATACAGGTGCTGTGGGGAAGGGAAGGAGGTAAGACGGGGGGATGGAGAGGGGGACGAGGGGGAGAGGAAAGAAGGGGCTCAGTCTGGGAAGGCCTCCTGGAGGAGGTGAGCTCTCAGCAGGGCCTTGAAAGGAGGAAGAGAGCTAGCTTGGCGGATGGGCAGAGGGAGGGCAAAAGATAGTCCAGTTGTACACAGGCCCTGTCCCACATGGGGTTCACAGTCTTAATCCCCATTTTACAGATGAGGGAACTGAGGCACAGAGAAGATGAGCGACTTGTCCTCAGTCACTCTCCCAAGCACTAAGTACAGCGCTGTGCACAGAGTAAGCACTCAGTAAATGTGATTGACAGGCTGACTCCCGGCTCAGGATCTGCTTCAGAGCAATGGAATCTATACAAATGGCACAAGGGCAGTGATGGACAGGTTCTCCATCAGGAAAGAGCAATCACTGAAGATATGGGACAAGGTTTGTGTCCCCTGCCACTAAGAGGAATTAATTCACAGCAATTGAGGAAAGCTGAAGAAACTCTTGGCTTTCCATGCGGAGAAAATATTCAAAGCTTATATCAACGCAGGTCATAGGATCTGGGTCATGAACGCATTTGAAGTAATAATAATAATAATGGCATTTATTAAGCACTTACTATGTGCAAAGCACTGTTCTAAGTGCTGGGAAGGTACAAGGTGATCAGGTTGTCCCACAGGGGGCTCACAGTCTTAATCCCTATTTTACAGATGAGGGAACTGCAGCCCAGAGAAGTTAAGTGACTTGCCCAAAGTCACACAGCTGACAATTGGCGGAGCCAGGATTTGAACCCATGACCTCTGACTCCAAAGCCCATGTTCTTTCCACTGAGCCACGCTGCTTCTCTTAGTCTTCTCTGCTTCTCTGAAGTCTTAGAGAAGCAGTAGCCTGGCATTCTCTGATGGTCCCATCGGGTCTACAGCCACCAAACCGACAGCGAAGCGTGAAAGACAAACCATTGTGCACAACACTGAGAGCTGCACACAACTGGAGCATGGGACCACAGCCAGTAGGAGGAACCGTTAGTTGGTCAATAGTATTTATTGAGCACTTACTGCATGCAGAGCACTGTACTAAGAGATTGGTAGAGTATGCTATAACAATAAACAGACATATTCCTTGCCCATAATGAGCTCACAGCCTAGAAGGAAGAAGCGCTATTACCAACCAAAATCAGCAATTCTCCAAGTCACTGGAACTACTGTCATGGGACATCGGTGCAACGTGGATAAAATGGTCACTGAAAGCCACTGCTTTTTCGCCATCAAAGCTTGGGCAGATAGAGTGTGATTCGATGGGAAATGAAAAAGAGCTTCTCTGTTCCTCCCTAGAAACCTCTCAGCCCAAATCAGTGGGTCAGTGTGTTAACCTGGGCAGGAGGTGCAGCTGTTAAGAGTTTTTGTGGGACTGCATCGTGCTGGGGTGATCGGCAGTCAAATAATCACGGAGAGATTGTAAGGGGAAACTAGGAGCCAATGGCCTCATGGCGAGGGGCCTTTTTAAGCCCTGGGCGGTGTTTCTGTAGAACCGGTTCTACGCAAGGACCCCATCACAATAATACGATCCGACAGCCATGTCATTCAGGCCTGTTTGGTTTCTAGGGGTTTGTTATTTAGAAACTTCATGCTGGGCTTACCTTTACTACTACTACTATTAATGACGGTATTTGTTAAGCGCTCACTATGTGCCAAGCACTGTTCTAAGCGCTGGGGTAGACACCAGGTAATCAGGTTGTCCCTCGTGGGGCTCACAGTCTTAATCCCCTTTTTACAGATGAGGTAACTGAGGCCCAGAGAAGTGAAGTGACTCGCTCAAGGTCACACAGCAGACAAGTGGCAGAGCCGGGATTAGAACCCATGTCCTCTGACTCCCAAGCCTGGGCTCTTTCCACTAAGCCACGCTGCTTCTCTGTCTGCTAGTTAGTAGACAGATTAACTACTTAACTACTAATTAATATGTTTTGTTTTGTTGTCTGTCTCCCCCTTCTGTGAGCCTGCTGTTGGGTAGGGACCGTCTCTATATGTTGCCAACTTGTACTTCCCAAGCGCTTAGTACAGTGCTCTGCACACAGTAAATGTTCAATAAATACGATTGAATGAATGAATAGGTAACTTAACCAGGTTAACTACTGTAGTAGTAGTAGTACTACTACTACTAACAATAGTAGTATTTGTTAAGTACTTACTATGTACCAAGCACTAAGTGCTGAGATAGATAGAAGTTTATCAATTTGGACATTCATTCATCCATTCAATCATATTTATTGAGCGCTTACTGTGTGCAGAGCACTGTACTAAGCGCTTGGGAAGTACAAGTTGGCAACATATAGAGACAGTCCCTACCAAACAGTGGGCTCACAGTCTAGAAGGGGGAGATAGAGAACACAACGAAACATATTAACAGAATAAAATAAATAGAATAAATATGTACAAGTAAAATAAATAGAGTAATAAATATGTACAAACATATATACATATATACAGGTGCTGTGGGGAAGGGAAGGAGGTAAGGCAGAGGGATGGGGAGGGGGAGGAGAGGGACAGGAAGGAGGGGGCTCAGTCTGGGAAGGCCTCCTGGAGGAGGTGAGCTCTCAGTAGGGCCTTGAAGGGAGGAAGAGGGCTAGCTTGGCGGATGTGGGCAGGGAGGGCATTCCAGGCCAGGGGGAGGACATGGACCAGAGGTCGACGGCGGGACAGGCGAGAACGAGGCACGGTGAGGAGATTAGCGGCAGAGGAGTGGAGGGTGAGGGCTGGGCTTCTGAACTTCCATCCCTTGTTTCATCTTATGTTTTGCCACGTTCCCTATCTCTGCCTCTTCAGAAACGGAGCTCTCCCTGGAATTATTCTGAAAATCCACTTCATTCTCAGCTTTCATGTCCGGCATGTCTGCTGCAGGCCCAGGTCCCTGGACCCCCGGGGCTATCTTTGCCCTCATCCTCCTTCACGGTCGGATTTACTTCCAAGCTTGCGGCCGTGACTCCATTAAGAACTTGTTATGTTCCCTGGGCCTCCCCGGGCTGGGGAGAATTCACCATCTACTCAGCTGCAGTGGAAGTCGTCTTGGCCTTGTCTGTTCCCGAGCCGGGTTCGGACAACGTGGGGCTCCTGCGTTCCAGCACGGCAGATAGCAGGGCATCTGCAGTTTTAGCTCCCTCAATGACAGCTTCCACCAAGTCATAGTCCCTGTACTGCATGGAGTTCACCGTTTTGGTAGGAGGGAGTGAGATTAAATCGTCATTTGACAGATGAGGAAACTGAGGCACAGAGAAGTGAAGTGACATGACTTTGGGCAAGTGGTGGAGACAAGTGGTGGAGCCGGGATTGGGACCCAGGTCCTCTGACTCCCAGCCTGTGCTCTTTCCGCTAGGCCATGCTGCTTCTTTAGGGCCTGTACTCCTGCCCTGGGCCCACGAACAGAAATTCCAAAATAACTTGGGTGGAGCTTAATTTGGAGTGAAGGAGATGACAGTGAATTGATGAAGCAGCACGGTTTAGTGGGTAGAGACCTTCTGGGAGTCAGAAGGTCATGGGTTCTAATTCCGATTCTGCCATTTGCCTGCTGTGCGACCTTAGGCAAGTCACTTCACTTCTCTGTACCTCAGTTAGCTCATCTGTAAAATGGGGATAAAGCCCGTAACCTTGGTGTTATCCTTGACTCCTCTCTCTAATTCAATCCACACAAATTCTGTTCACAGCATCGCTAAAATCCACCTATGCCTTTCCATCCAAACTGCTACCATGCTAATAGAGAAGCAGTGTGTCTTAGGGGAAAGAGCCCGGGCTTTGGAGTCTGAGGTCATGGCTTCGAATCCCGGCTCCGTCACTTGTCGGCTGTGTGACTTTGGGCAAGTCACTTCACTTCTCTGGGCCTCAGTTCCCTCATCTGGAAAATGGGGATTAAGTCTGTGAGCCCCGCGTGGGACAACTTGATTACCTTGTATCTACCCCAGCACTTAGAACAGTGCTTTGCACGTAGTAAGTGCTTAATAAATGCCATCATTATTATTACAATCACACATCCTATCCTGTCTGGATTACTGCATCAGCATCCTTGCTGATCTCTCAGCGTCCTGCCTCTCCCGATTCCAGTCCATATTTCACTCTGCTGCCCGGGATGCGCTGGCTCCCAAAGGTCAGCCCGTACGGACTGATCATTTCAGTTTGGTCAGTCACATTTTGTTCTAGAATAGAAAGCGGCTGTGGGGAGGAAGGGAGCGGGCCTAGCGAGGGCCAAGGTAGGATCGGGATGTCGGCCCTCAGAGGGCCGGAGGGCCGACAACGCACACGAGTCCGACGAACAGCCGGCCCGAATGACGCCCTGACTCGGCCGCCTGGGTCCTTTCTGTCTGAAGAGGCTCGATTTGCTGGCTGCCCTCGGCGGATTTCAAACCCGGGGCCCAGCGCGGAAGCAAGTGCTATTTACCCATTGGTTTCCCTTCTGATCTCAACCTCCAGCTCCACCTGCACACCAGCATATCCATAGCAACCTGTGCTTTGGCATTTAACTTCACAATCCATTAACAGGCAGTGGCTTTCATTCCTCCTCTTACTGCCCAGGCGTGATGGGCCTCTCCTGGCATCGTTTCCACCTCCTCCTCAACCCCTCCACCTCCACTAGCTGGAAGAGAATTGACCCCAACACACACACAACACTCCCCACACCCAGTCCTTCATCTTGTCTGTGGCTCCCAGCTAACAGTCTGCCAAGTGGTCATCGACGTCAGGGTCTGAGAGAGATGAAATAGCAAGCAACGTTTTCCCTTGATCTTTGGTCCAAAGCAAGGCTCATGTTTCAGGTGGGAACATTGTCTCTGTGGGCAGATGAAGTGGGAAGACATAGGGGACAGGAAGCAGCATGGCTTAGTGGTTAGAGCACGGGCCTGAGAGACAGAAGGACGTGGGTTCTAATTCCTGGCTCTGCCCGTTGTCTACTGTGTGACCTTGGGTAAGTCACTTCCCTTCTCTATACCTCAGTTCCCTCATCTGTAAAATGGGGATTAGGACTGTCTGCCCCATGTGGGACAGCGATCTTGTCCAACCCCATTTGCTTGTATCCACTCCAGCGCTTGTTACAGTGCCTGGCACATAGTAAGCACTTAACAAATACCACAATTATTATTATGATTACGGGAATAGCTGAAGAGGAATCTTGTGTTTATAATTTTTATAAGCTGTTGCTGTGCTCTCAATTAATGGCATTTATTGAGTACTTACTATGTGTATAACACTGCACTAAGATCAGAAGGTCATGGTTTCTAATCCAAGCTCCACCACTTGTATGCTGTGTGACCATGGGCAAGTGCCTCTGTGCATCAGTTACCTCATCTGTAAAATGGGGATTGAGACTGTGAGCCCCACAGGGGACATGGACTGTGTCCACCCCAATTTGCTTGTGTTCACCCCAGCGCTTAGTACAGTGCCCGGCACATAGTAACTGCTTAACAAATATCATGTGTTATTATAATTATTATTATTAGCAATACAACAGAGTTTACTGATATGTTCCTAGCTATAATGTAGAACCCAGGTCCTTCTGAGTCCAAGGCCTCTGCTCTAACCGCTAGCCCATGCTGTTTCTGTGGTGTCCTTAAGCAATCAAAAGTCCTTTAGGGGGGAAAAACCTACAGCTTTAGTTCAGCCCACATGCTGAATGGTGCCATAACTTCAGAGCTTCAAGGACTGGAGTTGTACATATTTACTTGTACATATTTACTATTCTATTTATTTTGTTAATGATGTACATCTAGCTTTAATTTTATTTGTTCTGATGACACCTGTCTACATGTTTTGTTTTGTTGTCTGTCTCCCCCTTCTATCCTGTGAGCCTGTTGTTGCGTAGGAACCATCTTTATATTTTGCCACTTGTACTTCCCAAGTGCTTAGTACAGTGCTCTGCACACAGTAAGTGCTCAATAAATATGACTGACTGAATGAATGAATGAGTGAAAGAACATCTCCACCAAGAGGCCTTCCCAGACTAAGCCCCACTTTTCCTCATCTCCCACTCCCTTCTGCGTCACCCTGACTTGCTCCCTTCACTCTTCCCCTCCCTCCCAGCCCCACAGCACTTATAATATTAATAATAATAAATTATGGTATTTGTTAAGCGCTTACCTTGTGCCAAGCACTTTTCTAAGCACTGGGGTAGATACAAGATAATCAGGTTGCCCATGTGGGGTTCACACTTTTAATCCCCATTTTTAGGATGTGGTAACTGATTCATATTTATTACTCTATTTATTTATTTATTTATTTATTTTACTTGTACATATCTATTCTATTTATTTTATTTTGCTAGTATGTTTGGTTTTGTTCTCTGTCTCCCCCTTTTAGACTGTGAGCCCACTGTTGGGTAGGGACTGTCTCTATATGTTGCCAACTTGTACTTCCCAAGTGCTTAGTACAGTGCTCTGCACACGGTAAGCGCTCAATAAATACGATTGATTGATTGATTGATTGATTGATTCACCGAGAAGTTAACTGACTTGCCCAAGATCACACAGCAGACAAGTGGCAGAACTGGGGTTGTAGACGTAAACTAATATATATATACTTGTATACTTATGTAGATATCTGCCATTTTATTTATTTGTATTGATGTCTGTCTCCCCACCTCTAGACTTTGAGCTCATTGTGGGCAGGATGTCACTGTTTATTGTTGTATTGTGCTTTTCCAAGTGTTTAGTATAGTGCTGTGCACACAGTAAGTGCTTAATAAATCTGATTGAATGAATGAATGACTGGGACTCATGTGCATTGACCTAGTTTAGACAAAAGTAAACCAAGTTCCTGCAAATCCAGTGGCGATTCGCCAATTCCTTTAGAAACTGCTCTTGCTCTCAGAATGATTTCACTGCAAGCCAGGGCCAAAGCTCCCCCGCAACTCTGACACGACTCATCTTATTGTTGAAGAGAAGCCTTGGAATTGAATGGATTTTTCAGGGCGGCCGAACTGGCTAAGTAGTCTTAATGGTAGCAAATGCTTTAGTACGGCCTCTATACCCTCGATCGATCGCTTTATATTGTTCTCCTGTTTGCTGCTCGAAAGTAGTAATACCAGTAGTAGTGGTATTTATTGAGCCTTGAGTGCATGGGAAGTACAGAATTAAGAAGTGACACCATCCATATCCACAAAGTAATTTACACTCCAGTAGGGGAGACAAATGAAATTATGTTTGAAATTAGGGTGGTTAAAGTAAGTAGTTGAATAAGCATAGAAACAGGAAGCTGTGTGGTCTAGTGGATAAAGGAAGGGTTTGAGAGTCAGAAGGACCTGGGTTTTAATCCCGGCTCCTCCACTTCATTCATTTAATTGTATTTATCAAATGCTTACTTGGTGCAGAGCACTGTACTAAGCATTTGGGGAGCACTAGAGTTCCAGGATGATTTCAAAGCAACTTTCTGGCATTTCGGTCAGAAATCTTGTCTGCTCTCTCTAGTGTACTCTCCTAAACACTTAGTACAGTGCTGTACACAAAATAGTAGTCAAATGCTACTGATGGATGAGGTGACTTGCAGTCTGTCCCTCATTCCATGTTTTTGCTAAAGTTTGCCAATCAGGACTGGGATAATTATTATCATCATCATCACCAACAGTCTTTATTGAGAATTTAATAATAATAACAATTTTGGTATTTGTTAAGCGCTTATTATGTGCCAAGCACTGTTCTAAGCACTGGGGGGTGGGGGGGGATAAAAGGTAATCAGGTTGTCCCACATGGGGCTCACAATCTTAATCCCCATTTTCCAGATGAGGTAACTCAGGCACAGAGAAGTTAAATGATTTGCCCAAAGTCACACAGCTGATAAGAGGCAGAGCTGGGATTAGAACTCATGATCTCTGACTCCCAAGCCCGGGCTCTTTCCACTGAGCCACGCTGCTTCTCTGCTGAGTGGAGAGCACTGTAAGGGCAAGACAGTAAACTTGTTGTGGGCAGGGCTTGTGCCTGTTTATTGCTGTATTGTGCACACAGTAAGTACTCGCTAAATATGATTGAAAGAATGAACGAACAAAGCAGAAATAGAAGAAATGGTACCCATCTTTGAGGAGTTTACAATCTATGGGCGGGTAGACAAGTGAATAGACTGCAGCTCTCTGTAACTAGGCTGGAAGCTCATTACGGGCAGGGAACGTGTCTGCTAATTCTGTTCTATTGTACTCTCCACAAAGTGCTGATTACAGTGCTCTGCACATAGTAAGCACTCAATAAATACCTCTGATTGATTGAATGATTGATGTAGATGATCAAACCTGAAATAATAAAAGTCAGAGCATAGAGGTGAAGAATATAAGTCTAAGAAAGACAATTCAACAATTAATAATTATTTTCATAACAATTATAATTGTGGTATCTAAGTGCTTACTGTGTGCCAAGCACTGTTCTAAGCACTGGGGTGGATGCAAGATAATCCAGTCAGGTACAATTCCCATCCTACATGGAGCTCACAGCCTAAGGAGAGGGAGAACAGATATTTCACCCTCACTTTATAGATGAAGAAACTGAGGCAGGGTCAAGTGACTTGCCCGAGGTCACACAGCAGGCAAGTGGCAGTGCCAGGATTAGAATCCAGGTCCACTGACTCTCAGCCCTGTTCTCTTTCCACTAGGCCATGCTGCATCTCTAATCTAGACTGTAAACCCGTTGTTGGGTAGGGACTGTCTCTATATGTTGCCAATTTGTACTTCCCAAGTGCTTAGTACAGTGCTCTGCACACAGTAAGCACTCAAGAAATGCAGTTGAATGAATGAATGAATAATGCTATTAGAGCGAAGACCAACTTTGAGCTGTTAAACATAGACCAAATTCCTATCCATTTGTACTTCCCAAGTGCTTAGTACAGTGCTCTGCACACAGTAAGTGCTCAATAAATACGATTGAATGAATGTATGAATGAATGACTTAGATATCATAAATTATGGTCAATGAGCTTTAGTAGTTGTAGTTTCCCCAGTCTGCATAATGAAGATAAAAGTAATTAAATTCCTAAAGCCATATTTTATATAAAGTGCAATATACAATCTCTTCTCATTTCCTACAGTTTCATCAGGCAACATTCTGGCTTTATTGCTTTTCCAAAGGTTTAGGACCTGGGGCACTTCTGGCCCATTAATTGAGCACTAAGTAAGTGTTCTCGTTGATGATGATAATGATGAAGTAATGTGGCCTAGAGGAAACAGTACAGGCCCGGGAGCCAGGGGACCTGGGTTCTAATCCCATTTGTGCCATTTCCTGCCATGCAATCTTGGGCAAGTCACTTAATTTCTCCATGCTCCGGTTCCTTTATCTATAAAATGGGGATTAAACTCCTGTTCTCCCTTCCCTTTACACGGAAGTCCTGCAGGATAGGGACTGTGTCCAACCTGATTGTTCATTCATTCATTCAATCGTATTTATTGAGTGCTTACTGTGTGCAGAGCACTGTACTAAGCGCTTGGGAAGTGCAAGTTGTCAACATATAGAGATGGTCCCTACCCAACAACGGGCTCACATCTTGTATCTACTCCAGTGCTTAGTACAGTACTTGGCATATGGTAAGTGCTTAGCAAATACCACAATAACAAAATACAATGATGATGATGATGATTTGAAGTAATCTGAATAGGTCATTCTTTGATGTTCTGTTCTTGGTCTAAGCCTGTTTTTCAACTTTTTATTGCCCCTTAGTTTGCCAGTAACAGAAACATTCAACTTCTTTTCTAAAAGTGAGGAATTAGAGAATTCTGGAACTAGAAGGACCTTAAGATATTACCTACACCAGCCCTGTACTTCCAGACTGGAATTCACTTAAACTCTCCAAGACAGATGAAGTTTAGGAGTTTTTGCGTTGGGTGAGAAAAAATGGGGGTGGTCTTTGAAGGTGATTAGACCCAGTCAGGAATGTTTTTGGAGTAACTACTGTGTGGAAAGCACTGTACTTAGTGTTTGAGGGGGCAGAGTTGAGTAAGAGATGGAAAAGATTTGGCAAATTCTGTGGAGGAAAAACCGGCAGGTTTAGCGACAGACTGAATGTGAGTTGAAAGATGGTAAGGGGTCAAAGATAATACCAAGGTTGTAAACTGTAAGCTCTAGACTGTAAGCTTGTTGTGGACTGGGATCGTATCCGCTGCTTCTGTGGTATTGTATTCTCCCAAGCGCTTAGTACAGTGTTCCGCACATAATAAGGGCTCAATAAATATGATTGATGTTTGGCTGCTCTTAAGGAGCCTACAGTCTAACGGGGGAAAGTCTGACAGGCCCAGTAGTTGGAGGAGAAGAAAGAAGTGATGTTACGGGTCTTAACAGCAGAAGAATTGATAGATGGATAAATGATTAAGTTGAAGAAAAGCTAAGAAAAGAATATGCCTAAGTGTTAAGGGCAGATGTATAAACAGAAGTGTCTGGTGGTAGTAAGTACTTATCAAATAGCATTTAAAAAAGTGTTTAAGGGCAGCTGTTGGATGGATGTGACCTGGGATGGTGGAGCTTACCTGAGTTTTAGACTGTGAGCCCACTGTTGGGTAGGGACTGTCTCTATATGTTGCCAATTTGTACTTCCCAAGAGCTTAGTACAGTGCTCTGCACATAGTAAGTGCTCAATAAATGTGATTGATGATTGATGATGAAAGTTTCCTGGAGGAAGTGGGATTTCAGAAAGGCTTTGAGGATGGCTGTGGCTGGAGGATTTGAAGGGGAGGATGCTTCAGGAAGAAGAAGAAATGAGAACAAGGCCCAGATAAACTTGGGAGAAGCAGAGAGCTGCATGGGATGTAGTCTAGTGGGAGAAAAGAGCTAAGTGAGAGGGAGAGAACTGATAGAGTGTCTTATAATCAATGGTTGGGGATTTCTACTTGGTGTGGAGAGAACTGGGCAACCACTGGAGGATCCTGAAGAGGGTGGATGATGACTTTGAGAGAAATGATTGGGGAAGGGAGTGACCAGAGAGTGAAGAGAGGCTGTCAGCTCACCTTGGGTGAGCCCGCTGTTGGGTAGGGACTGTCTCTATATGTTGCCAACTTGTACTTCCCAAGTGCTTAGTAAAGTGCTCTGCACACAGTAAGCACTCAATAAATACGATTGAATGAATGAATGTGGGTGGGGACTGTAAGAGCATATTGTAAGAAGCTGGTCGTGGGTAAGGATTGCAGCTATCACCTCTGTTGTACTGTCCTCTCCCAAACACTTAGTACAGTGCTCTACACATAATCAGTACTCAATGAACAACACTGATTGAAACAGAGAGAACCAAAAGGAGGTTGATACAGTTGTTTAGTTGGGATATGATGAGCACCTGGACTAAGGTGGTGTCTGTTTTGGATGGAGAGGAAAGGAAAGATCAGGGAAATATTGTGGAGAAAAAACTGGCAGGCTTTACTGGCAGACTGAGTGGTGAGAGTTGAAAGACAACAAGGAGCAAAAAATGGTATGTAGGTTGTAAGCTTCTGGGACCAGGAGGATGGGGGTGTCGACAACTGTGATGGGAGAGTTAGATTTGGGAGGAGAGATGATTTCTATTTTAGATATGCTGTGGAGGAAAAACTGGAAGGGGTCAAGAGTGAGTTTTTCAAAAGATGTTTTAGGAAGATCATATGTGCAACTGTATGTAAGCTAAACTGAAAAGGGCAAAGGTTTGAGGCAAACCTTCCTAGGAGGCAATTAATCCAGGCAAGAAGTGTTGAAGACTTGAACTTGGATAGAGAGAAATTCTGTGAAACATTGTAGAGGGAGAACCTGCAGGACTGAAAAGCTGACTGAATGTGAAAAGTGAAAGACAGGAAGAGGCCAAAGTGGACATGTTAGGAAGAGGAGGAGGAGGAGGAGGAGGGAAGAAGAGGACGCAGTTGGTCATCTAGGTGGAGATGTTCTGGAGACCAGAGGATTTATATGATTTTAAATCACTCAATCAATGGCATTTATTGAGGGCTTACTTTGTGCAGAACTCTGTACTAAGCACTTGGGAGAGTAAGCTCGTTATGGGCAGGGAATGTGTCTGTTTGTTGTTATATTGTACTCTTCCAAGAGTGAGAAGCAGCATGGCTTAGTGAAAAGAGCCTGGGCTTGGGAGTCAGAGGCCATGGGTTCTAATCCCGGCTCTGCCACTTGTCCACTGTGTGACCTTGGGCAAGTCGCTTCACTTCTCTGTGCCTCAGTTACCTCATCTGTAAAATAGGGATTAAGACTGTGAGCCCCATGTGGGACAGCATGATTACCTTGTATCCACCTCAGTGCTTAGAACAGTGCTTGGCACATAGTAAGCGCTTATCAAATACCATCATTATTATTATTACAGTACTCTACACACAGTAAGTGATCAATAAATGCAACTGAATGAATGCATGAATGTCCTAGCAAGCTTACAGACTAGAGGGGGAGACAGACATTAACATAAATAAAAAAATTATGGATATGCACATAAGTGCTGTGGGGCTGAGAGTGGGATGAATGCTAAATGGCCAAAGGATGCAGTTGCAAGTTCATAGATAACGCAGAATAGAGAGGCTAAAACAAGCTGAAAGGACAGGGAAGGAGATACACATTTGAGATCAGCTTCCTAGAGATGATAGCTAAATCAATGTGAGCTTCTGAGTTCCTTAAGGTTATGAGTGTAGAATGGGAAGAACTGAAGACTGTTGAAGATTCTAGACTGTGAGCCGGTTGTAGGGTAGGGACCGTCTCGACGTGTACTTCCTAAGCGCTTAGTACAGTGCTGTGCACACAGTAAGTGCTCAATAAATACAATTGAATGAATGAATGGACAGAGCAGAACCTAGAAGGATAGGAATGAAAGTGAACAGTGGGTTCAAGCTAGCAAAGGGAACTGAGGAGAGCCAGAGAGAAAGAAAAAGAGTGAGCACTTACTGTGTGCACAGCACTGGACTAGGCGCTTGGAAGAAAAGTTGAGGAGAGTGTGGATCTGGAAGCGAGAGGGCTTTAGGAAATGAAGGTGCTCCCTGAGAAGTTCATGTCTGGGAATCTCTAGCCTGTCCACAAAATAGTTAAGGATGTCTACAGGGGTTTGGGCCGGGGAGAAGGTTGGAGACCACCGTTAACACTCAAGAATTTGTTTATCCCCATCCTCAGCACTTGTGCATTCATTTGAATAATAACAATCATTATTATGGTTTTTGTTAAGCGTTTACTAGGTGCCAAGCACCTAGTAGATACAAGGGGTAGATACAAGGCAATCAAGTGGTGCCACGTGGGGCCCACAGTCGTAATCCCCATTTTACGGATGAGGGAACTGAAGCCCAGAGAAGTTCACTGGCTTGTCCAAGGTCACACAGCAGACAAGTGGCAGAGCCGGAATTAGAACCCTCGATCTTTGACTACCAAGCCCATGCTCTTTGCTGATTCTACTGTTTGAAAATATCGTACGCCTGCCACCTCCTACTAAAGGGAAAACTCCTTGTGTGCTTCTATTGTACTTTCCCAAGTGCTTAATATGGTGCATTGCCCTCAGTAAGTCCTCAATAAATGTAAATATAATAATAATGATAATGGTATTTATTAAGCACTTACTGTGTAATAATAATAATGGTATTTGTTAAGCACTTAGTATGTTAAGCACTGTTCTAAGCACTGGGGGGATACAAGGTGATCAGGTTGTCCACGGGGGGGCTCACAGTCTTCATCCCCATTTTACAGATGAGGGAACTGAGGCTCAGAGAAGTTAAGTGACTTGCTCAAGGTCACACAGCAGACATGTGATGGAGTCACGATTAGAACCCATGACCTCTGACTCCCAAGCCCGTGCTCTTTCCACTGAGCCATGTCGCTTCTCTGTATCAAGCACTATACTGAGCACTGGGGCAGACACAAGATAATCAGATCCCATATGGGGCTCACAATCTAAGTAGAAGGGAGATAAGTACTGAATCCCCATTTTGCAGATGAGAGAACTGAGACACAGAAAAGTGAAGTTACTTGCCCATGATCATTCAGCAAACAAGGGGCAGAGCTGGGATTAGAACCCAGGCCTGTGCTTTATCCACTAGTTCACACTGCTTCTCACACGCTGCTATCACTATTACCACCATCACCACCACTGCCATTACTACTACTACCCACTATTATTACTACTACTGGCTCCAGGAGGAAGTCGGAATCTGGAGTAGTTGGTGGGGAGGGCCTTCCCTGGAACACCTGTAGAGCTTGGGGCAAATAACCCAGGGTAATAATAATAATAATAATAATAATGTTGGTATTTGTTTAGTACTTACTACGTGCCAAGCACCGTTCTAAGCACTGGGGGAGATACAAGGTTATCAGTTTGTCCCCCATGGGGCTCACAGTCTTAATCCCCATTTTACAGATGAGGGAACTGAGGCCCAGAGAAGTGAAATGACTTGCCCAAAGTCACACAGCTGACCAGCGGTGGAGGCGGGATTAGAACTCATGACCTCTGACTCCCATGCCTGGGCTCTTTCCACTGAGCCACGCTGCTTCCCACGGTAGCCCCCAGTGTGTGGGAATGTTGAGGAGCAGGAATAACACCCTTAAATCTTCCCCGTTCTAGCAATACCATCGGCCAAGCAATATTGTGTACCTCAACAATTAATCGATCAATGGTATTTATTGAGTGCTAACTTTATGTAAAACACTGTTCTTATCGCTTGGGAGAGTATAATACAGTTGCTTTCTGTGGGACAGGGACTGTGTCCGCCTTGATTATCTTGCAATTACCCCAGCACTTAGAATAGTGCCTGGAAAATAGCAAGTGCTCAACAAAGAGAAGCAGCATGGTCTAAGAGAAGCAGTGTTGCCTAGTGGATAGAGCGCAGGCCTGGGAATCAATCAATCAATCAATCAATCATATTTATTGAGCACTTACTTTGTGCAGAGCACTGTACTAAGCGCTTGGGAAGTACAAGTTGGCAACATATAGAGACCCTACCCAACAGTGGGCTCACAGTCTAAATCAGATCATGGGTTCTAATCCCAGCTCTGCCACTTGTCTGCTGTGTGACCTTGGGCAAGTCATTTCATTTCTCTGTGCCTCAGTTATTTCATCTGTAAAATGAGGATTGAGACAGTCAGCCCCATGTGTGCCAGGGGCTGTGTCCAACTAGATTTCCTTGTATTCATTCATTTATTCATTCATTCATTCATTCATTTAAGTGTATTAATTGAGTGCTTACTATGTGCAGAGCACTGTACTAAGCACTTGGGAAGTACAAGTTGGCAACATATAGAGACGATCCCTACCCAACAGCAGGCTCACGGTCTGGAAGGGGGAGATAGACAACAAAACAAAACATGTGGACAGGTGTCAAGTCATCAGAATAAATAGAAGTAAAGCTAGATGCACATCATTAACAAAATAAATAGAATTGTAAATATGTACAAGTGAAATAAATAGAGTAATAAATCTGTACAAACTAGAAGTAAAGCTGGATGCACATCATTGGCAAAATAAATAGAATAGTAAATATGTACAAGTGAAATCAATAGAGTAATAAATCTGTACAAACATATATACAGGTGCTGTGGGGAGGAGAAGGAGGTAGGACAGGGGATGGAGGAGGAGAGGAAAAAGGGGGATCAGTCTGGGAAGGCCTTCTGGAGGAGGTGAGCTCTCAGTAGGGCCTTGAAGGGAGGAAGGGAGCTAGCTTGGCGGATGGGCAGAAGGAGGGCATTCCAGGCCCCGGGGGATGACGTGGGCCGGGGTCGATGGCGGGACAGGAGAGAGCGAGGTCTGGTGAGGAGATCAGCGGTGGAGGAGCGGAGGGTGCGGGCTGGGCTGGAGAAGGAGAGAAGGGAGGTGAGGTAGGAGGGGGCGAGGGAATGGACAGCCTTGAAGCCCAGGGTGAGGAGTTTCTGCCTGATGTGTAGGTTGACTGGTAGCCACTGGAGATTTTTGAGGAGGGGAGTAACATGCCCAGAGTGTTTTTGCCCAAAGATGATCCGGGCAGCAGCGTGAAGTATAGACTGAAGTGGGGAGAGACAGGAGGATGGGAGATCAGAGAGGCACACTTAGTACAGTGCCTGGCACATAGTAAGTGCTTAACAAATACCATTATTAATTAATTAATTAAGGGCCTGGGTTTTAATACTGGCTCCGCCACCCGTCTCCTGTATGACCTTGGGCAAGTCACTTCACTTCTCTGTGCCTCAGTTCCCTCATCTGTAAAATGGAGATTGAGAGCATGAGCCCTTTGTGATACAGGGACCTGATTATCTTGTATCTACACCAGTGTTTAGTAAGGTGTGCGGCCCATAGTAAGCACTTAACAAATACCGTAAAAATAAAACCAATAAAGTAAAAAATAAATACCCAGTGTTCAGTGCAATGCTTGGCACACAATAAATGCTTGTCAAGTGCCACAATTATCATCATCATTTTTATCTTTACTATTATTATTATTTTTCATGATCCCTGCTCTCAAGGAGCTTAGGAGCCAATGGAGGAGGCAGACATGGAAATAAGCCTCTGGATATTCATTCATTCAATTGTATTTATTGAGCACTTACTGTGTGCAGAGCACTGTACTAAGCGCTTGGGAAGTACAAGTTGGCAAGATATAGAGATGGTCCCTACCCAAGAGCGGGCTCACAGTCTAGAAGATATGGGATATATGCTTTTATATATACATTATATATAGGTATTTTTGCATATGCATATATATTTATTCTGATGGTATTGACACCTATCTACTTGTTTTGTTGTCTGATTCCCCCTTCTAGACTGTGAGCCCATTGTTGGGTAGGGACCATCTCTATATGTTGCCGATTTGTACTTCCCAAGTGCTTAGTACAGTGCTCTGCACACAGTAAGCGCTCAATACATATGTTTAAATGAATGAATTAATATATACGCTGTGGTGTGGGGTGAATGCCTAATTGCCTAGAATATGGGACTAAGGACATGGGTGAGTCTTTAGGGAGGGAAAATAGGATGCCCAACAGTGGGCTCACAGTCTGGAAGGGGGAGACAGAGAACAAAACAAAACATATTAACAAAATAAAATAAATAGAATAAATATGTACAAATAAAATAGAGTAATAAATACGTACAAACATCTATACAGGTGCTGTGGGGAGGGGAAGGAGGTAAGGTGGGGGTATGGAGAGGGGGAGGAGGGGGCGAGGAAGGAGGGGGCTCAGTGTGGGAAGGCCTCCTGGAGGAGGTGAGCTCTCAGTAGGGCCTTGAAGGGAGGAAGAGAGCTAGCTTGGAGGATGTGCAGAGGGAAGACATTCCAGGTCAGGGGGATGACATGGGCCAGGGGCAAAACTCTGGTTGTCCCTAAACAAAGTAATAATAATAATAATAATTAGGGTATTTGTTAAGCGCTTACTGTGGTCCAAGCACTGTTCTAAGCACTGAAGTAGATACAAGCTAAACAGGTTGGACACAGTCCCTGTCCCCCCTGGGGCTCACAGTCTTAATCCCCATTTTACAGGTGAGGGAACTGAGGCACAGAGAAGGGAAGTGACTTGTCTAAAGTCACACAGCAGACCAGTGGCGGAGAAGGGAGTAATAATAATAATATGGTACTTGTTAAGCACTTACTATGTGCGAAACAGTGTTCTAAGCACTGGGGTAGATACAAGTTAGTCAGGTTAGACATTGTCCCTGTCCCACATGGGGCTCACATGCATCAGAGAAGCAACGTGGCTCAATGGAAAGAGCACGGGCTTTGGAGTCAGAGGTCATGGGTTCAAATCCCCGCTCCGCCAATTGCCAGTTGTGTGACTTTGGGCAAATCACTTAACTTCTCTGTGCCTCAGTTACTTCATCTGTAAAATGGGGATTAAGACTGTGAGCCCCCTGTGGGACAACCTGATCACCTTGTTACCTCCCCAGCGCTTAGAACAGTGCTTTGCACATAGTGAGTGCTTAATAAATGCTATTGTTATTATCCCCATTTTGCAGACGAGGTAACTGAGGCCCAGAGAATCAATCAATCAATCAATCAATCGTATTTATTGAGCGCTTACTATGTGCAGAGCACTGTACTAAGCGCTTGGGAAGTACAAATTGGCATCACATAGAGACAGTCCCTACCCAACAGTGGGCTCACAGTCTAAAAGGGGGAGACAGAGAACAGAACCAAACATACCAACAAAATAAAATAAGTAGGATAGAAATGTACAAGTAAAATAAATAAATAAATAAATAAATAAATAGAGTAATAAATATGTACAACCATATATACATATATACAGGTGCTGTGGGGAAGGGAAGGAGGTAAGACGGGGGGATGGAGAGGGGGACGAGGGGGAGAGGAAAGAAGGGGCTCAGTCTGGGAAGGCCTCCTGGAGGAGGTGAGCTCTCAGCAGGGCCTTGAAGGGAGGAAGAGAGCTAGCTTGGCGGATGGGCAGAGGGAGGGCATTCCAGGCCCGGGGGATGACGTGGGCCGGGGGGTCGATGGCGGGACAGGCGAGAGCGAGGTACAGTGAGGAGATTAGTGGTGGAGGAGCGGAGGGTGCGGGCTGGGCAGTAGAAGGAGAGAAGGGAGGTGAGGTAGGAGGGGGCGAGGTGATGGACAGCCTTGAAGCCCAGGGTGAGGAGTTTCTGCTTGATGCGCAGATTGATCGGTAGCCATTGGAGGTTTTTGAGGAGAGGAGTAATATGTCCAGAGCGTTTCTGGACAAAGATAATCCGGGCAGCAGCATGAAGTATGGATTGAAGTGGAGAGAGACACGAGGATGGGAGATCAGAGAGAAGGCTAGTGCAGTAGTCCAGACGGGATAGGATGAGAGCTTGAATTAGCAGGGTAGCGGTTTGGATGGAGAGGAAAGGGCGGATCTTGGCAATGTTGCGGAGCTGAGACCGGCAGGTTTTGGTGACGGCTTGGATGTGAGGGGTGAATGAGAGAGCGGAGTCGAGGATGACACCAAGTTTGCGGGCTTGTGAGACGGGAAGGATGGTAGTGCCGTCAACAGAGATGGGAAAGTCAGGGAGAGGACAAGGTTTGGGAGGGAAGACAAGGAGCTCAGTCTTCGACATGTTGAGCTTTAGGTGGCGGGCGGACATCCAGATGGAGATGTCCTGAAGGCAGGAGGAGATGCGAGCCTGGAGGGAGGGGGAGAGAGCAGGGGCAGAGATGGAGATCTGGGTGTCATCAGCGTAGAGATGATAGTTGAAGCCGTGGGAGCGAATGAGGTCACCAAGGGAGTGAGTGTATATTGAGAACAGAAGGGGACCAAGCACTGAACCTTGGAGAACCCCCACAGTAAGAGGATGGGAGGGGGAGGAGGAGCCTGCAAAAGAGACTGAGAAAGAACGACCGGAGAGATAAGAGGAGAACCAGGAGAGGACGGAGTCTGTGAAGCCAAGGTCAGATAATGTGTTGGTCCACAGTGTAGAAGGGGGTGGTCCACAGAGAAGTAAAGTGACTTGCCCCAGGTCACGGAGCAGACACGTGGCAGAGCCGGGATTAGAACCCATGACCTTCTGACTCCAGGCCTGCGCTCTACCCATTATGTCACACCGCTGGAGCACTGGGGGAGAGGGAATGGCGAGGGTACGGGAGACGGAGCCAATGGGGCAAGCTGAGTAGCCTGTCTGTGCCACGGTGGCACTCTGAGAGGGCAAATTTGGACTGACAATCTGGAGCCACTCTGGTTTCTGCCCATCTTCCTGTTTCCCCCGGAGCAGGGAGACCAAACCTGGAAGCGATCCATTAACGAAGGGCCCAGCCCAGGCAGGATCTTCGTGCTTTCAGTTGTGACGGAGAACTGGCCAGGCCCGGGCCCTTTAGTGCTATCGCCCGGGCCCCTGACTCTCTCTGGACCAGCCTGGCCCAGCGAGAGCGCCAAGACTGTCAACCAGGAACGCCCCGTCTCTCATAAAATACAGCCTGCGCCGGCGGGCCAGCTTCTAAAGACCCCAGCAAGGCATCCCGTTCTTAGCACAGCAAACAGTAACCCAGAAACATATGTGGTGAGCAATAACAGTCATAAATTTTATGAGATTATGTGTTCCTAATGTGAGATTTCAGGCTGATCTGTTTGTTGAGCTGTGCCAAGCTTCAGCATGATTCAATCAAGTTTTGCTTAATCTTAATTTATTTACTCTCGGTGATGATGAGTCATTGGACGCGTCTGTAGTCCAGTCTGCTGAAGTAATTTACAAAGCATTTTGATGGACTGGTGATTTGTTTTCTCTGAAAGTTCAGGATTTATTTACTTAGATCATCAGATGGGGTCTGGCTTGTATAGAGTGGCCGGTCCAAGGGCTCTGTTAAGAATTAAAACCTCCGCCGCGGCCGTCCCGTCAGCCTCATAGCTAGAACCCCGCTTGCCTCATCGAATCTGTCGAGCCGGCGAGAGCATCCATCACCTAAGGGTCAGATTCCCTCGATCTCCTCAGCGTTCTCCCTCACCCCCTCAACGGAAAAGACCCCGGGAGGGATTTGCCCGCATCACAGATGCCCAACTATGTGGTGATGGAAGGAAGCGATGGGGAAATATTGCCCAACTATGTGGTGATGGAAGGAAGCAAGGGGGAAATATATGCCCAACTATGTGGTGATGGAAGGAAGCGAGGGGGAAATATCTTCTTGGGCGTCTGAGGGGATTAAAGTGCTGAGGCGATGAGGAGAGAGAACACTGGCACGTGGAAAGTGCTTAACAAATAGACCTAGGCATCAGAAGGATCTGGGTTTTAATCCTGCTCCACCACCTATCTGCTGGGTGATCTTGGGCAAGTCACTTCGCTTCTCTGGGCCTCAGTTATCTCATCTGGAAAACGGGGCATAAGACCGTGAGCCCTATGCGGGACATGAACTGTGCCCAACCTGCGTCTCTATATGTTGACAACTTGTTTCCCAAGCGCTTAGAACAGTGCTCTGCACACAGTAAGCACTCAATAAATACGATTGATTGATTGATTGATTACCTTGTGTCTACCCTAGCGCTCAGTACACTGCCTGGCACATAGTAAGCACTTAAGTACCATTAAAAAAAAATTATCTAGTCACGGTCATGTGGAAGGAGGAGGGTCCTCATCCCCCAAGCACTAGGTCATTTCCTGCCCCCTCCCACACTCCATTTCATCACAAGTCCCCCAGTAAGGTGGTCCTGGGCTGTCCATCCTCACCCTGGGTAGACTCTGACTCCCCCCGCTCTAGACTGTAAGTTCGTTGTGGGCAGGGAATGTCACGGTTTATTGTGTTGTACTTTCCCAAGCACTCAGTACAGTTCTCTGCCCACAGTGAGCGCTCAATAAATGGGATTGGACGAATGACCCAGAAGAAAGCCTGATGCCTCGGCCTTCGTCACTGTAGCGATCCACCAGGGCACTCTCTGGGCCCTGAGGGTGGACTGTGAAATCGCTCTTATCTTTTCAGAAGCCTTTAGCTCAGTCCCAGTTGCTGTTAAAAGAGATTTCTTCATTTTATTTCAGACCGCGCGGGTTTTCCGATCAGTGAAGCCTCCTCAGTGAGGAGGTGGCGGAGTGCTTAGTGCAGTGCTTTGCACACAGTCAGCGCTCATTAAATACAATGGAATGATTGAGTGCAGGGGGGAGCGGGCGTCCTGGATGAGAATTGGCACTAACTGGCCCATCGTTCTCGGTGCAGTGGTTTTGGGTGCAGTCAATCAATCAATCATACTTATCGAGCACTTACTGTGTGCAAAGCACAGTACTAAGCGCTTGAGAGAGTTCAGTATAACTATATAACAGACACATTTCCTGCCCACAGTGAGCTTTCAGCGGGGAGCAGACATTAATATAGATAAATCGTAGCTCAGTGGAAAGAACACAAGCTCTGGAGTCAGAGGTCATGGATTCAAACCCCGGCTCCGCCAATTGTCAGTTGTGTGACTTTGGGCAAGTCACTTAACTTCTCTGTGCCTCCGTTCCCTCATCTGTAAAATGGGGATTAAGGCTGTGAGCCCCCCATGGGACAACCTGATCACCTTGTAACCTCCCCCGTGCTTAGAACAATGCGTTGCACATAGTAAGTGCTTAATAAATGCCATCATTAGTATTATTATTGTGAATAAATTAGGGATTTGTACTTGAGTGCTGTGGGGCTGAAAGTTAGAGGGGGTGTGAATAAAGGGTGATGTAGAAAAGAGTGGGAGAAGAGGAAATGAGGGCTTAGATATGAAAGGCCTTTTGGAGGAGATGTGCCTTCAGTAAGACTTTGAAATGGGGGGGAGAGTAATTTAATTGTCGGTCAGAGGCCAGAGGCAGGACGTGGGCGAGAGGGTGGCAGTGAGATGGATGAGATCGAGGTACAGTGACTAGGTTGGCATTAGAAGAGCAAAGGGTTAAAGAAGAGTGGCTCTTAAATACCATCCCAGGCTGTGTGATTGATGTGGCAATCAACAGTGACAACCTAGAAGACCACCATTCTTGCCAGCTCTCACTGGGGTTGAAGAAGCACAGACCCCCTCACCCAGAAATCAGTGTCCCTTTAATAATAATAATAATAATAATAATAATAATAATAATGACATTTATTAAGTGCTTACTATGTGCAAAGCACAGTTCTAAGCGCTGGGGAGGATACAAGGTGATCAGGTTGTCCCACGGAGGGCTCACAGTCTTAATCCCCATTTTACAGATGAGGGAACTGAGGCCCAGAGAAGTTAAGTAACTTGCCCAAAGTCACACAGCTGACAAGTGGTGGAGCCGGGATTTGAACCCATGACCTCTGACTCCAAAACCCGGGCTCTTTCCACTGAGCCACGCTGCTTCCCATCTTTCACTCCACCTAATCAATCAATCAATGGCACTTCATGAGCATTTACTGAGTATACAGCACTGTCCTAAGTGCTTGGGAGAGTATAATACAATAGAGTTGGCAGAAATCGTTCCCTGCCCGGAAGGAATTTATAGCCTAGAGGGGGAGATAGACATTAATGTAAATAAATACTTTACGGATATGTACGTAAGTGCTTATATGTCACCATCCATCTCTCAAACCCTCAACTATAGCATTACCTTTGACTCCTCCCGTATTTCTAGTCTATCACCAAATTCTGTCAGCTCTTCCTCCACAAATTATCCAGAATCTACCTCTTCCTCTCCATCGAAACAGCCCCCTCTCTGGCATTTGTCACGGGCTGACTCTAATAATAGTAATAATAATAGTAATAGTAATAGTAATAGTAGTAATAGTAATAGTAATAATTATAATAGTAATTATAATAGTAATAATAGTAATAATAATAATAACAACTGCGGTACTTGTTAAGCACTAGGTGCCAAGCACTGTTCTAAGAACTGGGGCAAATACAAATTAATCAGGTTGGACACAGTCCCTGTCCCACATGGGGCTCACACTCTTAATCCCCATCTTTACAGATGAGGTAACTGAGGCCCAGAGAAGTTAAATGTCACAAGGTCACACAGCAGACAGGTGGCAAAGCCAGGATTAAAACCTAGATCCTTCGACTCCCAGGGTCGGGTTTTATCCACTAAAGCACACTGCACTGCATCAGCTCCCTGGCTGATTTCCCTGCTTTCAGCCCCTCCTCTCTCCAGTCTTTATTTCACTCTGCTGCCTGGGTCATTTTTCTAAAATGCACTACACGCTCAAAAACCTCTAATGGTTACCCATTCCTCTCCATATCAAACAGACCCTCCTGACCATTGAATTTAAAGCACCTCGTCAGCTCTTTCAATCCTAGATAGCCACTCTTCTCTCTCACTGTACCCCAACTCAATATTTTCAATCCTCTTCAGCTAACTCCCCGTGCTGCTTTGTTCTCACCTCTCCCTCTGCCAACCTCTTGCTCACATCTCTCACGCGGCACCTTTGCTTATGAGTTGATCAATATCAGAAGTTGGTGGTGTGAGGTGGATTTTAAAGGGAGGCACTTGACAAAAATAGAGAACCATCGTATCACAGAGCTCAAAAAACAAATTCAGATCTAGTCTATTACCAAGGAGGGCATTTCAGTTTCCCCATAACAGCCACTATTAGGGGAAAAATATAGGATGGTGGCAACAACGGCCTACGTCTTTGTCGCTAATCTAAGGATGATGGCAGTTATTTTCCTCCCTCTTAATTTCCCTCGTTGTCTCCTCCCACCACTTCTTTTTGTATGGTCTTTCAAAGAAATATTTCCTGCGATCGGTTACAAACTCCATTTGCCTCCACCAAAGGGATTTTATTGTTGCATTGTACTTTCCCATGTACTTAGTACAGTGCTCTGCACACAATAAGTGCTCAATAAATATTATCCAATAAATGAATGATCGGTGGATTGGAGTGTTTGTGGGAATGAGAATTTACTGTCTACAAGGGACACTCCAGCCAACATCAACTCCACTGGCTTGGCAAGAATAACTCCAAGATCAAAGAGCCATTTTCAGCACATTTGATAATACCTGGCTAACCCAGGGCACCTTCTCATGACACTGACTGTAGGGTGCTCAACAAGGCATGAACTTTGACATGCAAAACATGTTAAAAAGCATGGGTGACAAATGGTTGAAGAAATTCCAAGCTGTGCGGACCAAAAGCAACCAAGCCAAGGACTTTACTGTTGTTGTTTATGGTATTTGTTGAGCACTTTACCGTGTGCAAGACACTGTACTAAGCGCTGGAGTAGATACAAGGTAATCGGGTTGGACACAGTCCCTGTCCCGCATAAAGCTCACAGTCCTAATCCCCATTTTACGGATGAGGGAACTGAGGCCCAGAGAAGTGTAGTGATTTGCTCAAAGTCACACAGCTGACGAGTGACAGAGCCAGAATTAGAACCCGGATCCTCTAACTCCCAGGCCTGTGTTCTTTCCACTAGAGAAGCAGCATGGCCTAGTGAATAGAGCACAGGCCTGGGAGTTAGAAGGACCTGGGTTCTAATTCCGGCTCTGCCACTTGTGATCTTGGACAACTCATTACACTTCTCTGTGCCTCAGTTACCTCATCTGTAAATTGGAGATTGAGACTGTAAATCCCACGTGGGACAGGGATGGTGTCCAACCTGATCAGCTTGTATCTACCCCAGTGCTTAGTACAGCGCCTGGCATGAAGTAAGAATTTAACCAATAACACAATTATTATTATTATAGGCTATTCTGCTTTCCTGCCACTTCCACATGATAAGGACGATGTGAAGAGAATAATGATAAATTGGAAAAATAAAAAGTGCTTTCCAAAGTCAAGATAAATTTATCATCATTACTATTATTATTAGAGAAGCAGCGTGGCTCAGTGGAAAGAGCATGGGTTTTGGAGTCAGAGGTCATGGGTTCAAATTCTGGCTCCACCAATTGTCAGCTGTGTGACTTGGGCAAGTTACTTAACTTCTCTGTGCTTCAGTTACCTCATCTGTAAATGGGGATTCAGACTGGGAGCCCTCCGTGGGACAACCTGATCACCTTGTAACCTCCCCAGTGCTTAGAACAGTGGTATGCACATAGCAAGTGCTTAATAAATGCTATTATTACTATTATTATTATTATTAGAGAAGCATCGTGGCTCAGTGGAAAGAGCATGGGCTTTGGAGTCAGAGGTCAAGGGCTCAAATCCCCACTCTGCCAATTGTCAGCTGTGTGACTTCGGGAAAGTCACTTAACTTCTCTGTGCCTCAGTTACCTTATCTGTAAAATGGGGATTAAGACTGTGAACACCCCCATGGGACAACCCGATCACCTTGTAACCTCCCCAGCACTTAGAACAGTGCTTGGTACATAGTAAGCGCTTAATAAATGCCATTATTATTATTATTATTAGAGAAGCATCGTGGGTCAGTGGAAAGATCACAGGCTTTGGAGTCAGAGGTCATGGGTTCAAATCCCCGCTCTACCAATTGTTAGCTATGTGACTTTGGGCAAGTCACTTAACTTCTCTGTGCCTCAGTTACCTCATCTGTAAAATGGGGATTAAGACTGTGAGCCCCCCATGGGACAACCTGATCACCCTGTAACCTCCCCAGCATAGAACAGTGGTTTGCACATAGTAAGCGCTTAATAAGTGCCATTATTATTATTATTATTGACAGACTCCAAAGTGGTGCTGGGCACTGTAAGCAGTGAATGAAAAGCCCAACAAAAGATGATTTTGCATGAGCACAGTGTGGATGGGATTGTTGGACCAACGCAAGTCACTTTTCTGCACTGAAAGGCGAGGAAAAAAGGCAGAGGAAGCAGTGTTGCCTAGTGGATAGAGCATGAGCCTTGACGTCAGAACCCCATGGGTTCTAACCCTGGCTCTGCCCTTTGTCTGCTGTGTGACCTGGGGCAAGTCACTTCACTTTTCTGGGCCTCAGTGACCTCATCTGTCAAATGGGGATTGAGACTGTGAGCCCCATGTGGGACAGGGACGGTGTCCAACCTGATTTGCTTGTCTGCACCCTGGTGCTTAGTATAGAGCCTGGCACATAGTTAATGCTTAACAATACCACAGTCGTGAGGCCTGCAGAGAGAAAGCAAAGGTGGACAGGGGGAAGAGTTAAAGCCTTGGAATGAGCCCTTGTTGAATGGGAAGGGGAAGAAGATGGGTGCAAAGAGGAAAGTAGGTAGGAACACCGGTCTCTAGGAGGAGGGAGAGAGAGAGAGAGAAAGAAAGAAGCGGGGAATTAAAGAGATAGGAAGGGAGTCACCCCCATAATGTCAGAAACCTTGCTTAAAGGGGAGAAAGCCTGAGGCAGAAATACAGGAAAACAGAGGAAGGCTGACAGAGGCCCAGAAAAACATGAAAAATCCCCAAAGTTCTAAGGAAAGAGAACAAGAGGAGCGGAAGGCCCAGAGAAGTTAAGTGACTTGCCCAAAGTCACACAGCTGACAAGCGGTGGAGCCGGGATTTGAACCCATGACCTCTGACTCCAAAGCCCCAGTTCTTTCCACTGAGCCACCCTGCTTCTCAAGCACAAAGCACTTGGGAGAGTACAATATAACAGACACATTCCCTGCCCACAACGAGCTTACAGACTAGAGGGGGAGACAGACATTAATATAAATAAAGAAATTAAGCATGGCTCAGTAGGAAAGAGCACGGGCTTTGGAGTCAGAGGTCATGGGTTCAAATCCCGGCTCCGCCAATGGTCAGCTGTATGACTTTGGGCAAGTCACTTCACTTCCCTGGGCCTCAGTGACCTCATCTGTAAAATGGGGATTAAGACTGTGAGCCCCACGAGGGACAACCTGATCACCTTGTAACCTCCCCAGCGCTTAGAACAGTGCTTTGCATGTAGTAAGCTCTTAATAAATACCATTATTGTTATTAAATTACAGATATGATCACATTTATTAAGCACTCACTATGTGCCAAGCACTGTTCTAAGATACGGACATAAGTGCTCTGGGGCCAGAAGGACGGATGGATCAAGGGAGCAAGACAGGGTGACACAGAAGGGAGAGTGAAAGAAAAGAAAAAGGGGGGTTTAGTCAGGGAAGACCTCTTGGAGGTCTACAAGTTGTTGCCATCTTGTACTACCCAAGCGCATAGTACAGTGCTCTGCACACAGTAAGCGCTCAATTAATACGATTGATTGATTGATTGATTGATTGGAGGAGATGTGCCTTCACGTTCCCCCAGAGGCAATCCTCTCTAAATTGCTGGGTCTGCTGCCGCTGTCCCTCTGGACAGTGACGGGCGCAGGAAAATAAATGAGGGCGAGTTGGCCCAGGGTCAGGATGAGTCAGTCATACAGTTAATCATATTTATTGAGCGCTTACTGTGTGTAGAGCACTGCACCAAGCACCTGGGAGAGTACAAGACAAAACGGGTTCTAACCCCAGCTCTGACACTTGTCTGCTGTGTGACCTTGGGCAGGTCACTTCACTTCTCTGTGCCTCAGTTCTCTCATCTGTGTTGCCAACTTGTACTTCCTGAGCGCTTAGTACAGTGCTCTGCACACAGTAAGTGCTCAATAAATATGAATGAATGAATGAATGAATCTGTAAAATGGGGATGAAGACTGCGAGCCCCACGTGGGACAAACTGATACCTTGTATCTACCCCAGTGCTTAGAACAGTGCTTGGCACATAGCGCTTAACAAAAACCAACATTATTATTATTAAGTCACTTGGCTTCTCTGTGCCTCATCAGTTCCCTCATCTGTAAAATGGAGCCGTGTGGGACAAGGACCGTGTTTGACCTTATTATGTTGTATCTACCGCAGCTCTTAGGACAGCGCTTGGCACAGTGCTCAACAAGTACTGCAATTATTATTATAAATACCACAGACACATCCCCTGCCCAGAAAGAGCTTACAGTCTAGAGGATCAGCAGGCCACGGACCTGCTCACTGGCAATAGGACACCGAGGCAGGAATTTTCTTTGTCGCGGAGAACAGAGAGAATAGGAGGCGCGGAAGCCCAAGGAAGGAGTTAGCCCGGAAACACGGCTGCTCTTGTGACACTGCCTCTGTTTACATTTCGAGTATTCTTCCAGGAGCTCAGCCATATCAACAGAGAACTAGTTCAGTGTATTAGTTTTTGTGCTATTTTTCCCTGGCCATGCAGAGGGGGAAGATAAGGAGGACTGTGACAGCCTGGTGGATCATTTAAGCTATATTTCCCTTCTGCATTGCCCTGACTTGCTCCCTTAATTCATCTCCCCCCCAGCCCCCCAGCACTAATATACATATCTGTCATTTATTTATGTGCATTAATGTCAGTCTTCCCCCCTCTAGACTGTAAGCTAGACGTGGTCAGAGAACGTGTCTGTTTAATGCTATATTTTTCTCTCCCAAGTGCTTAGTAATAATAATAATAATAATAATAATAATAATAATAATAATAATGGCATTTATTAAGCGCTTACTATGTGCAAAGCACTATTCTAAGTGCTGGGGAGGTTACAAGGTGATCAGGCTGTCCCACGGGGGGCTCACAGTCTTAATCCCCATTTTACAGATGAGGGAACTGAGGCACAGAGAAGTGAAGTGACTTACCCAAAGTCACACAGCTGACAATTGGCAGAGCCAGGATTTGAACCCATGACCACTGACTCCAAAGCCCATGTTCTTTCCAATGAGCCATGCTGCTTCTCTAAGAGCACTTAGTACAGTGCTCTGCACACGGTAAGGGCTCAATAAATACAGTTGACTGACTGACAGAATGAGAAGCAGCATGGCGTAGTGGATAGAGCACAGGCCTGGACCTCAAAAAGTCATGGGTTCTAATCCTGGCTCTGCCACTTAATAATAATAATAATGGCATTTATTAAGCACAAAGCCCTGTTCTAAGCACTGGGGAGTTTACAAGGTCATCAGGTTGTCCCACGGGGGGCTCACAGTCTTCATCCCCATTTTACAGATGAGGTAACTGAGGCACAGAGAAGTTAAGTGACGTCCAAAGTCACACAGCTGACAAGTGACACTTGCCTCCTGTGTGACCTTGGGCAAGTCACTTCATTTCTCTGTGCCTCAGTTATTTCATCTGTAAAATGGGGATCGAGAAAGCGAGCCCCATGTGGGACAGGGGCTGTGTCCAACTTGATTTGCTCATATCCACCCCAGCACTTAGTACAGTGCCTGACACATATTAAGCACTTAACAAATACCATAATTATCATTATTATTATTATTATTAATAATAATAACAATGTTGGTATTTGTTAAGCGCTTACTATGTGCCAAGCACTGTTCTAAGCGCTGGGGAGGTTACAAGGTGATCAGGTTGTCCCATGAGGGGCTCACACAATATTAATCCCCATTTGCCAGATGAGGTAACTGAGGCCCAGAGAAGTTAAGTGACTTACCCAAAGTCACACAGTTGACAGTTGGCGGAGCTGGGATTTGAACCCATGAACTCTGACTCCAAAGCCCGGGCTCTTTCCACTGAGCCACGCTGCTTAGAGCATTCATTTAATCAGTCAATCAATCAGGGGTATTATTGAGCACTTACTATGTGCGGAACACTGTAGTAAGCTCTCGGGAAGAGCACAGTACAACAGAATTAGCAGATTGAACACACAGCTCTGAGTGAACAGGGTTAGCTATGTCTGCCTTGTACTGGGTTAACCCAGGAAGTGCCTTATCCTCTTTCCTATCACATCCCAAACACGGATACGCCGCCAACTTTCCAATCCGGGGAGGGCACCAACCCTTCCCAGAAAGCTCCAAGCTGCCTTGAGACTCAGGCACTGGGAACACTGAGTATTCAGGAGCAGGGCCTCCCATTTAGGGCCGTGTGGCTATCAATCAATCAATCAATCAATCAATCGTATTTATTGAGCGCTTACTGTGTGCAGAGCACTGTCAGGGTCACACCTGGAGAGTTTCCAGTCCTCTACCAATCCTGACTACGGGAGGGAGAGGTAAACAGAGGCCTACCCATTCCCTTCCTAGCTTGGACAGTGGCTACTGAGTGGAAGGCCATCTGCTAAAAGTCAAAACTCCCCTCTGCTGGGCAGCAGCAGCAGGGGAGAGAGTCGAGGGCGGAGACTCAAGTTGAAGGAAGCCATGGTAAACCACTTCTGGATTTTTACCAAGAAAACTCTATGAATACACTACCAGAACGATTGCAGATGGAGGTGGGGCGTTCTAATAATAACAATAATAATAATGATGGTATTTGTTAAGCGCTTACTGTGTGCCAAGCACTGTTCTAAGCACTGGGGGGGGGGGGATACAAGGTGATCAGGTTGTCCCACATGAGGCTCACAGTCTTAATCCCCATTTTACAGATGAGATAACTGAGAAGTTAAGTGATTTGCCCAAAGTCACACAGGTGACAATTGGCGGAGCTGAGATTTGAACCCGTGACCTCTGACTCCAAAGCCCGGGCTCTTTCCACTGAGCCACGCTGCTGCTGGGAGAGATGTGTCCATGGCATCTCTATGGGTCGGAGAAGACTCGACAGAATAAAACAAGATAATCAATCAATCAATCGTATTTATTGAGCGCTTACTGTGTGCAGAGCACTGTACTAAGCGCTTGGGAAGTACAAGTTGGCAACATATAGAGACGGTCCCTTCCCAACAGCGGGCTCACAGTCTAGAAGATAAGGCTATAAAGGTCAATCAGTTAATGAGTGCTTACTCTGTGCACAGCATTGTGCTAAGTGCTTGGGGAAGCACAGCACAATAGAGTTGCGGGGGGGGGCGATTCCTGTCAAAAAGGGCAGGAGGCTTTCTTCAACTCCTTGATTCAATAACTGAAGCTGACATGTATCTGTTTTAGGGAAGCAGCATGGCCTAGTGGATAGATCTTGGGCCTGGAAGCCGGAAGGACATGGGTTCTAGTCCTGCCTCTGCCACCTTGTTTGCTGTGTGACTTTGGGCCAGTCACTTTACTCTCTGTGCTTCAGTTACCTCATCTGTAAAATGGGGATCAAGATGGTGAGCCCCAGGTGGAACAGGGGCTGTATCCAATCCGATTATCTTGTATCTACCCCAGTGCTGAGGATAGTGCTCGGCACCTAGTAAGTGCTTAACAGCTACCACTATTAGTCACTGAATTATTCAAGAGGTTAGGGAAAAATTCACTTATTAATAATATGACCATCTTGGATTATTATTGCACCTTTGCTCCAAATTAGAACATTTGAAGCATTAGAAGCTCAAAGCATTTTCATATCTTTTATCCTTTGTCCCACCCCACCCAGGGAGATTGGGAGGGTTAACCAATTTTAAAGATGGAGGCCCAGAGAGGTTAAGTGACTTTCTCAAGGTCACGCAGCCCATTAGTGTCGAGCAGGAGCTCAAACCTAGGGGTTGTGTCATCTAGACTGTGAGCCCACTGTTGGGTAGGGACTGTCTCTATATGTTGCCAACTTGTACTTCCCAAGCGCTTAGTACAGTGCTCTGCACACAGTAAGTGCTCAATACATACGATTGAATGAATGAATGAATGAATGAACTAGGCTGGCAAAATCTGCTAGACCTTTTTAGAACCCTATAACTATGTCCCATTCTTAGAAAACTGGAGTTTCTCCCCCTTCATCGAGGCAGAAATGGCCTTCCAAAATTGGGTCTTGAATTTAGGGACATGCAGGGAACGTGTAGATCGAAACAATGGTCCGTCGGTTCGAATTTGAATATTTAAGAGGGAAATGAGAGTGGCTTTGAAGCTGGACGATGGGGTCAGCGGATCTGAACCGCAATGGCTATTAAAAGAGCTGGCTCAGGGCCAGCGCTGAGCTCCGTAGCTTTGAAACTCCTGTGTGTGGGCCCAGCGTGTTGATGAGGGGTACCACAGCACACCCAGCTTTGCCTTGTTCCACACCCCTCTTTCCCCCACCTCTCTCCTCCCCGCTGACCTCGTGGTTACCACGTTCTCTGGGTCTTGAGGGGAAGCAAAATTTGTGGGGAGACACTGGTCCTTGGGGAGATACTGGTCTTGGGGGGTAGATACTAGTCTTGGGGGGCTGAGGGGAGAGCGTATGCTGCTCTACAATACCCAACATTGGGCGGGCTCTAATCTAGGGCAGCCTGCAGTGTTTTAGAAACTGTGCGGCAGCAACACAGGTCACTCAAAAAACAAACAAAGAAGGCAACTATTAATGGAATTTCAAGGGCCTGATGTATGTTTCTGCAGCTTTTGGCTGACTTGAAATAATAATATATATATATATATATAAAAGGTTATGTCTATAGTGATTGCATTTTCTAGCATTACTGAGCCTGAAAAGAAATCTGCTAGTAATTGTTTTAAGCTAATTATTCCCTGTAGGTTGAGTGGTGCTTATGTTCCTTGAGGTTAGTGGCTGAATTTGAAGAAGTTATGTAAACAAATCGCCTCTGTTCAGGGAACGCCAAGTTGACTTTGGAGTTTAACGTATTTCCGTGCGTTTATTTTTGCTTTTAGGAGGTTTCCGCTGCTGAAAACCCAAACCTTCTCTAAGGAGGTACTGAATCCTTTTGCCCATTAACCCCAGAGTTTTCTGGCTGATTCGAGTCCAGAGGGACTGAGCCAGGGCCAGCAGGAGCTTGGGGGTGTGGAGCAGATTTGGGGTTCATTGATGCATCCCGTGGCTTCCTGGAGGTCACCAGGCCTTGGGGGAGTGAGGGAGGAGGGAGGGGAGGGGACTCCATGGCCTAGTGGATAGAGCACAGACCTGGTAATCAGAAGGTCATGGGTTCAAAGCCCTACTGAGAGCTCACCTCCTCCAGGAGGCCTTCCCAGACTGAGCCCCCTCCTTCCTCTCCCCCTCCTCCCCCTCCCCATCCCCCACCTTTACCTCCTTCCCCGCCCCACAGCACCTGTATATATGTATATATGTTTGTATGTATTTATTACTCTATTTATTTTACTTGTACGTATTTATTCTATTTATTTTATTTTGTTGATATGTTGTGTTTTGTGATCTGTCTCCCCCTTCTAGACAGTGAACCCACTGTTGGGTAGGGACCGTCTCTATATGTTGCCAACTTGTACTTCCCAAGCGCTTAGTACAGAGCTCTGCACACAGTAAGTGCTCAATAAATACGATTGAATGAATGAATGAATTCTATTTCCGGCTCTGCCGCTTGTCTGCCGCATGACCTTGGGCAAGTCACTTCATTTCTCTGGGCCTCAGTTATCTCATCTGTGAAATGAGGATTGAGACTGTGAGCCCCACATGGGGCAGTGACTGTGTCCAGCTCGATTTGCTTGCATTCACCCCAGCACTTAGTACAGTGCCTGGCACATAGTAAGTGTCTAGCAAATACCATCATTAGTGTTCTTATTAAATGGAAAGTGGAAGTTGGGCACCCAATGGAGGGCCAACCAGTAGTTTTTTCAGACTGCCAGCTCAACTAGCTGCAGCAGGGGCTACTGAGGGGGAAGGGACCAGGTCCAGAGGGGGCGGAGGATCCTGTGGGTGAGGAGGAGGAGCAGGAATTGCCAAGAGGCAGAAGTGGAGTGAATTATCAGTAGCCTCAGAGGAGAAATGGTATACCAGGAAGTTGTCCGGGGTGGGTTCTAGTGGCCAAGGATGTTCCAGATCTGTTAGTCGGTTAAGGTTACGCTGATGGGACTTCTCCACATAACACCTTCCTGCCCGGTGTTCTGTCTCTCATCTTGGCAGTGAGATAAGGGGAGCAAGTATCTCATGGTTAAGGCTGTGCCGTATAGTAATAACAATAATAATATTATTACTTCTAGACTGTGAGCCCACTGTTGGGTAGGGACCATCTCTATATGTTGCCAACTTGTACTTCCCAAGCGCTTAGTACAGTGCTCTGCACACAGTAAACGCTCAATAAATACGATTGAATGAATGATTGAATGAATGAATAATAATAACAATAATAATTATGGTATGTGTTAAGGGCTTACTATGTGCCAGTATAACGTACTTTATAACTTACTATATAACATCCCAAATGATTCCTTTCCTCTCCCGTCACTATAGATGGCACCACCATCCTTCCTGTCTCCCAAGCCTGTAAACTTGGTGTTATTCTAGAGTCCTCTCTCTCATTCAACTCACAGATTCAATCCGTTACCAAATCCTGTCAGCCCCGCCTTCAAAACATCACTTAAATCCTTCCTTTCCTTTCCATCCAAACTGCTACTGCATTAATACAATCACTCATCCTATCCCGCCTAGATTACTGCGTCAGCCTCCTTGCTGACCTTCCAACCTTCTGCCTCTCCCCTCCCCAGTCATTCATTCATTCATTCAATTGTATTTATTGAGTGCTTACCGTGTGCAGAGCATTGTACCAAGCGCTTGGGAAGTACAAGTTGGCAACATATAGAGACGGTCCCTACCCAACAACGGGCTCACAGTCTAGAAGGGTGAGACAGACAACGAAACAAAACATGTAGACAGGTGTCAAAATCATCAGAACAAATAGAATTATAGCTATATGCACGTCATTAACAAAATAAACAGAATAGCAAAGATGTACAAGTAAAATAAATTGAATAATAAATCTGTACAAATATATACAAGTGCTATGGGGAGGGGAAGGAGGTAGGGCTGGGGAGGATGGGGAGGAGGAGAGGAAAAAGGGGGCTCGGTCTGGGAAGGCCTCCTGAAGGAGATGAGCTCTCAGTAGGGCTTTGAAGGGAGGAAGAGAGCTAGCTTGGCGGATGTGTGGAGGGAGGGCATTCCAGTCCATATTTCACTACGCTGTCCGCATCATCTTTCTACAGAACATTCGGGGCATGTCACCCTGCTCCTCAAAAATCTCCAGTGGTTGCCTATCCACCTCCATATCAAACAAAATCTTCTCACCATTGGCTTTAAAGCACTCCACCACCTTGCCCCCTCCTAATCACCTTGCTTCTCTCCTTCTACTACCCAGCCTGCGTTATTCATTTCTCTAGTGCTAACCTTCTTACTGCGCCTCCATCTCACCTGTCTTGGTGCCGACCCCTGGCTCATGTCCTGCCTCTGGCCTGGAACACCCTCCCTCTTCAAATCCACCAGACAATTACTCTCCCCCCCTTCAAAGCCGTTATTGGAGGCACATCTCCTCCAAGAGGCTTCCCAGACTAACCCCCACTTTTCTTCATCTTCCACTCCCTTCTGCATTGCCCTGACTTGCTCCCTTTGGTCATCCCCCATCCCAGCCCCACAGCCCTTACGTATCTCTAATTACATCTGTAATTACACCTGCAATTTCATCTGTAATTTTATTTATTTGTATTGATGCCTGTTTGTATCTATGTCTGTCTCCCCCACCTCTAGACTATGAGCTTGTTGTGGGCAGGGATTGTCACTGTTTATTGTTGTATTGTACTTTTCCAAGTGCTTAGTACAGTGCTCTGCACACAGTTAGCGCCCAATAAATACAATTGAATGAATGAGTGGATGAATGTGTTTTGGTCTGTGCTCAGGAAATGGCTGGGATATAGCTGCCCTTCGAAGTCAAGGACAATAATAATGATAATAATGGTAATAATTGTGGTGTTAGTTAAGCACTAACTATGTGCCAGGCATTATACTAAGCACTGGGGGAGATACAAGTAAATTGGATTGGATGCAGTCCCTGTCCCACATTGGGCTCACAGACTCAATCCCCATTTTCCAGGTGAGGTAACTGAGGCTCAGAGAAATGAAGAGACTTGCCTAAAGTCACACTGCAGGCAAATGGCAGAGCAGGGAATAGAACCCATGACCTTCTGACTCCCAGTGCTTGATACATAGTAAGCATTTAACAAATACCATTATTACTATTATTATTTGCTCTTCCTTCCTCTTCACTCGCCCACCGCCCCCCAACCCGCAAGTCTCTTCCCTATACCAGTCCTGGGTTTTAGGAAGGGATTTCATATTCACAACCTGGATCCTGCTCTCTGATTAAGTTACATCTTGAAAGAAAGTCTAGGACTTGGTTAGAAGCAGATGTTCCTTCAGTCTAAGGCAACCCATCTCCTAAGCGGCTCACCCCCGCGTCCCCAAAAGCTTCCTAAGCGACTGAGCGGCCAGGAGGATTAAACGCGTCATTCCGCTCCCGTGCCAGAGAAACATATTTTCCTACCCATGTGGCAGTGGCAACCTTGATGTGCTCTCCAGCTGGAGCCAGCGAGGCTGGGATCACACTCACCAGATCACTCAGCGACATGGCCCGAGAGCAGCACGGAGCTTATGAAACTCGTACGGAGCCTCAGGGCCCCGGCCCAAGACTCGCTCTTGAGCAAACTCAGTTGCCATCGCCTTTTGAAGAAAAGCAGTTCCGGAAAGTGGTTTCCAGCCCATGGGAAATATACTGGGGGCGGGAAGAAGCTTCCTTTGTTTTCGGGTTCCCTAGTCCCACGTCCCCAGGGTGGCTGGCTTGGTGGGGGGGGTTTGTTCCTCTCTCTGTGATTTACACGATCGACAGACTTTCGGCCTGGATTGTTTCAGGGGGTAAACCGTGTTGGCATACAGCTTACCCCGCTAACACAGCTCAGGGTGATGTAATCCTAAGATCTTTAAGCACTTTCACTAGTTGTCACGGTGCATGCTGTTTTAATATGCGGGTCTGGTGATGTGGACGGTTTTGGGGGGCTTTTTTTTTTTTAATGATTTGGCTCCTTGAATCTTGGAACACGGGGAAACTAGTTAAAGAACCGCTTTTTACCAGATGGACTGGGAAAGACTGGGATTCCGATTTAGCCCGTTGTTTTAATTTGACCCAGTGGTTTGGAGAAGCGGTGTGGCTTAGTGGAAAGAGCCCGGGTTTGGAAGTCAGAGGTCCTGGGTTCTAATTCCACTTCTGCCGCTTGTCAGCTGTGTGACTTTGGGCAAGTCACTTAACTTCTCTGGGCCTCAGTTGCCTCATCTGTAGAACGGGAAGGAAGCTTGTGAGCCCTACATGGGACACCCTGATTACCTTACATCTACCCCAGTGCTTAGAACAGAGCTTTGCACATAGTAAGCGCTTAATAAATGCCATTATTATCATTACTGTTATTATTAGTTTGGAGACACGTTAGACTTTGGTGCAAAATCCCCAAGAGGGAATCAATCAATCATGTTTATTGAGCACTTATTGTTTGCCAGGCACTTTGTTTGCCAGTGCTTTGGAGAGAACAATATAACAGTTGGTAGAAACGTTCCCTGCCCTCAGCGAGCTTACAATCTAGAGGGGGAGACAGACATCATATAAATAAATAAATTTGGATATTCATTCATTCAATCGTATTTATTGAGCGTTTACTGGGTGCAGAGCACTGGACTAAGTGCTCGCATTGGTGCTGCGGGGCTGAGGGAGGGGTGAATATAGGGAGCAAATTCAAGTGCAAGGGTGACACAGAAGGGAGTGGGAGAAGAGCAAATGAGGGCTTAGTCTGGGAAGGCCTCTTGGAGGAGGTGTACCTTTCTTTCATTCATTCATTCATTCATTCATTCACTCATTCATTCAATCGTATTTATTGAGTGCTTACTGGGTGCAGAGCACTGTACTAAGCGCTTGGAAAGTACAAGTCAGCAACATAAAGGGACGGTGCCTTCAATAACGCTTTGAAGGATCTACTCAACAGGATGAAGCATGAGGGAGTTGAGGAGAATTTTAAAAATAAGTGCTCAGTCAGGTCACATTGCCCTGGGGAACCTGGGAAGGTTTGAGGCAAAGAGGCAGTAGCACCAGCATTTATTGAGCACCCACTCTGTGTGGCGCACTGGATGAGATGCCTAGGAAATACAGAATATCAGAGTGACACATTCCCTGTCCACAAGGAGCTCACACTCTCACAGGGAAGACAAAAATATTTACAGTTGCTCCCTCTAGACTGTAAGCTACCTCTATTCAATCCAAAAATTAGTATTTACTGAGAGCTTACTGTATGCTGTAGACTGTAAGTTCCTTGCGGGCAGGGAACGCTTCTACTAGCTCTAGTATATTGCACTCTCCCAAGCTCTTAGTAAAGTGCTCTGCACACAGGAAGCACCCAATAAATACCATTGATTGACAGAGTTGTGAAGCAAGAGCAGGCAGGGATTTTGGTCCATATTTAACAGATGGAAACATTTAGGCACAGAGAGGTTAATGGTAAAGCTTATGTCACACAGCACATCAGTTTCTGAAATGCCACAGGATACTGAAATATCAAGGAAAATAAACATTTTCCACTAACATTAGGACTGGAAGGGGGAATCTTGAAAGGTCAACTAGCCTAACTCTCTATTTTTGGGAGGCCCACCTATAAACCACTCCAGGCAGGTGGTAATTTGGCTTTTTAAGATTTCTAGAAAATTCCATAACTGCTTTGGACAAGAGCTCCAGAACAAGCGTTGAAGAGGCAAATCTCCTTAGAGAAATGCTCCAAGTTCAGGGGTACTTAGGGGGACTTTTGTTCGTTTGGGACAGGAAAAGTTTCTGGTAATTTCACTGTATTGTATTCTCCCAAGCACTTACTGCAGTGCTCTGCTCATAGTAAGCACTCAATAAATACCATTGATTGATTGATTTTACAAAATTGCGTATGATATTATGTTTTCCCACATATCTGGTGTAATATCTGTGACTTCACAGTTATCTGGGTGTCTGAATCCCCAAAACTCGGGTCCAACCCACAAAAAACAAAAACTGCTACACTCACAGCCGCTGACAGATTGGTGTTCGTCGAGAAAAAGAGGGAGCTTGGCCATTTTCTCCCTTCCAAATGGATCCTGTAGTATTTCTAGCATCTGTTGCATTATACTCGCCCAAGCGCTTAGTAGAGTGCTCTGTATGTAGTAAACACTAAGTAACTACCACTGACTGATTGATTGATTGATGCCAAGAGGCAGGGTAGTTAGGTATATTCTTTTGGACTGTGAGCCCACTGTTGGGTAGGGACTGCCTCTATATGTTGCCAATTTGTACTTCCCAAGAGCTTAGTACAGTGCTCTGCACATAGTAAGCGCTCAATAAATACGATTGATGATGATGATATTCAGCAACAGCAGTGAGAGGCATGAAACTCTTCTCAATACTCCTGCTTCTTTGGAGCAAATGGGGAGTAAATCCTACTTAGACTGTGAGTGCCACGTGGGAAAGGGACTGTGTCCAACCTGAATATCTTGTTTCTACCCCAGCGCTTAGTAAAGTGCCTGGCATATGGTAATAATAATTATTATAAGCTCGTTGTGGGTAGGGAAATTGTTTACTGCTATATTTACTCTCCCAAGTGCTTAGTACAGTGCTCTGCACAGAGTAAGCCTTCAATAAATACTATTGAATGAATGAATAATAATAATATAAATAATGCTATTTGTTAAGTGCTCACTTTAGACACCCTCTAGACCTTAAGCTCACGATAAGGGAATGTGTCTGCCAACTCTGGTGAGCTGAACTCACCCAAGCGCTTAGTTCCGTGCTCTGCACACAGTAAATGCGCAATAAATTCCACTGATAATGATGATGCCACTATGTGTCAAACACTGTTCTAAACACTGGGGTAGATACAACTAATCACTTTGGATGGCTTTTTGTTTAAGATTTCTAGAAAATTCCATAACTACTCTGTAAGCCCTTTCCTACCCAGGGCTTCCAGTCTTCATCCCCATTTTACAGACGAGGAAACAGAGGCACAGAAGTCCCACGGCCGGCAATTGGCAGAGCTGAGATTAGACCCTAGACCCTCACTCTTTCCACTGCGCCAAGCTGCTTCTCAAGCGCTTAGTAGCAAGTACCATAATTATTACAGGCAAATCAGAGAATCCCAAGAAGCAACCTGTGAATCCTCTAGCTCAGGAAAGACTCAAACTCTCCCAAGAAGAGAGATGTCTGCTGTTCCCTTTACAATCTTCCCATCCTACCTTGGTAAAACGCTCTGATGCTTCCACTCCATTACATTCCAAATCCCTTCCTGCTGTCCAGCCTCAATTCATTCATTCAATCATATTTATTAAGTGCTTACTGTGCATAAAACATTGTACTAAGCATTTAGGAGAGTACAATACAAAAACAGACACATTCCCTGCCCATACGAGTTCACAATGTGGAGGAGGAGACAGACACTAATATACATAAATAAATACATAATAAATGAATTACAGATATGTACGTCGTATTTGCTGTGGGGCTAGGAGGGAGGATGAATGAAGGGAGCAATTCAGGGCAATGCAGAAGGGAGTGGGAGAAGAGGAGAGGATGGCTTTTATTGCCTTTTCATCTGGCCCTCAGAGGGGACAGAAAAGAAGATGCCTGTTTATTTGTACCTGTTTTGTTTTGTTTTGTTGTCTGTCTCTTCCCTTCTAGACAGTGAGATCTTTTTTTTATGGCATTTATTAAGTGCTTACTATGTGCAAAGCACTGTTCAAAGCGTTGTTAGGTAGGGATTGTCTCTGTTGCTGAATTGTACTTTTCAAACACCGAGTACAGTGCCCTGCACACAGTAAGTGCTCCATAAATACAGTTGAATGACTGAATGAATGAAAATACCCCTTTAAGTTCTCCCTCAGGCCTCTCTTCTCTAGGAATTTTTTTTTAATTCCAGTTTTTCCAGTTCCCAGGCCCTTAATTTTCTTGCTGCTCTGCTCTGAACCTTCTCCAAGTTCTTCATTTATTCGCCAAATGTGGAGATGACCGCCACACCCAGCGCTCTAATGAAGGCGAGTCTGATGATGAGTAGAGAAGGAAGAGACCTCACAGACACTGCATTCCTTTTTCCTATTTATATATCCTGTTTTTTATTGGTGTTTTTTTGGTGTTTTTTTTTGCTAGATCTCTACATTTCTGCATCCCATTTAGCTTACAGTACACTAAGATGTCTAAATCTTTTACTCCATGGCCAGCATGCAAACAAGTCTTCCCGCCCTGACCAAGAGAAGGAAGTGACCTTTCTCACTTGTCCCAGAATAGGGCTCTCATGTGGACAGGGAACATGTCCACCAAGTGTGTACTCTCCCAAGCGCTTAGTACAGGGCTCTGCACACTGTAAGTGCTCAATAAATACCGTTGATTGATCGGTTGATTTGTCTAGCAGGGCCTGTGGGTGGATTCTTTGAGAGCAGACTCTGTCCCTTGAAGGACTTTATGAAGAGTCTTTGAGCATTGGACAGTATTTCTCAAATCCCAGGGTATTTTTTTCCAGGAGAAAATTTTGGATGCAGGTGGAGAAATTGGGAGTCCTAGGAGCCCCAGGAAGCCTGTTTCTTGCATTTTCATCTATTGGAGAAGCAGCGGGGCCTGCCTAGTGAAAGAGTCAGTCAGTCAATCCTATTTTCTGAGCACTTACTGTGTGCAGAGCACTGTACTAAGTGCTTGAGAGACTACAATATAGCAAGGGGAAATGGGCCTGGGACCCAGGAGACTTGGGTTGTGATCCCAGCTCCAACCTTGCCCGCTGTGTGAACTTGGGCATGTCTCTTGACTTCCCTGTGTCTCGGTTTCCTCTTCTTTAAAATGGGGATTCAAAACCTGTTTTCCCTCCCGCTAAGACTGTGAGCCCCACTTTACTAATATTGATAATAATAATGACAATAATGGTACTTGTTAAGCATTTACTATGTGCCAAGCACTGTTCTAAGCACTGAGGTAGATACAGGTTAATCAGGTTGGACACAGTCCCTGTTCCTCATGGGGCTCACAGCCTTTTAATCCCCATTTTACAGAGGAGATAACTGAGGCCCAGAAAAGTGAAGTGAATGGAAAGGTCGCAAAGTAGACATGTGGCGGAGCCTGAATTAGAACCCAGGTTCTTCTGCTTTCCAGGCCCGTGCCCTATTCACTAAGCCATGGTACTGTGTCTAACCTGATTATCTTGTATCTACCCCCAATTTTTAATATAGCGCTTGGCCCATAGAGAGCGGTCAACAAATACCTCTATTATGATGATGATGATGATGATTATGATAATTAAGAGGTCCCTAACATCAGAAAGAGCTCAAGACAGAGTTTCTATTCTTGGGCAGGTGTAGAGCAAGTGGCCTCGCTTGTCAGACTGAAGTCTAGCCAGGATCTGGGAACATCTGTTGCATGTTTTACTTGGGAGCAGTTGAAAGTGTGGGGAAAATGTTAATACTACATTCTTGCCTAATGGGTAACTTCAGATCAGAGGCTTTTTACCGCTCTTCACGTCAAGCCTCCTTGTGGGTTATCAGAACTCCTCATGTCGGAAGCCCCCAGCATCACGTGACTGATTTCTAGATAGAGGAAGTCTGTTCACCATTTCCTTCGTCTAGAGTTGTAGCCTTTTATAAGGGGAAGGCCTGCTTCTTGGAGTTGAAGGGGGTGGCTCTCAAGAAACCAGTGGAGAGAGGTCTGTTGCTCAACAAGAGGAAAGAAGTGTGAAGGGGACTTTGGGAAAAGAGGCTTAGCATGCTTAAAAACACATTCGTATAACTGGATAAATAGTGTCCTATCCTTGCCCAGTGGCCCCAGGAAATCGAAGTTGTGGGCAGGGATTGTCACTCTTTATTGCTGTATTGTACTCTCCCAAGTGCTTAGTGCAGTGCCCTGCACACAGTAAGTTCTTAATAAATATGACTGATTGATTGATTGGGTCCAACATCTGGTTGGAGAACCTCAAAAGGGGAGGGGAAGAAAGGAAGGTGGGAAGTATTCATGAACCATTGTGGGGCAGGATTGGGTGACCCCACAAACCTGACTCTGAGATCCGTCCTGAACCCCAAGCCTGGTTTGGGAAATGCCTTAGTGTTCTGGAGATGGCTTGGGCCTGACCCTGTGACCCTTCTGGATCTCGTGGGTCCATTTCACAAACATACCTCTCTCTTTCTCTCTCCCTCTTTCTCCCTCTTTCCCTGCCTCCTGGGAGGAGTCTGAATGACAGCAGCCTTTGGAAGTAGGGTCACAGGACCGAGGTCACAAAGAGAGACCTGTGGTGAAGAGGATTTAAGAAAGGGTGTTCATAATACAAATAATAATGGTATTTGTTAAGTGCTTACTAGGTGCCAAGCCCTGTTCTAAGCCCTGGCGTAGATACAAGTTGATCAGGTTGGACGCAGTCCCTGTCCCACATGGGGCTCACGGTCTTCATCCCCATTTTACAGATGAGATCACTGAGGCCCAAAGAAGTGAAGTGACCTGCTCAAGGTCATACAGAAGAGCTAAGGCAGAGCTAGAGCAAGCTGCTTCACAAACTAGTGAATAAGTATAAATAAGCAGGCAAATATGGCTAGAAGTAGGTAAATATTGCAATAGCTGGAATAGGAGGATTGAGCAGGGAATGTCTGCCCATGGAGGTGACTTTTTAAGGAGGGGTTTCAAAGGGTTGTGGGGAGGTCTTGGCATGATGGAGCAGAGGTTAGTCGAGGTAGGTAGTCCAGGTGATGGGGAGATGAATTTAAGATCCCTCCCAGGCTGAGAATCGTGTTATTCTCTGATAAATACACTTGACTTGCTTTCTGGGCCTCCCTCCTTGATTCATTACAGTTCAGAGAAGGGGCAGGGAGGGCATATGGGAGCTCTAAAGTTGAGAAGCAGTGTGGCTTAGTGGATAGAGCCCGGGCCTGGGAGTCTCAAGGACCAGGGTTCTAATCCCTGCTCTGCCACATGTCTGCTGTGTGACCTTGGGCAAGTCACTTAACTTCTCTGGGTCTCAGTTACCTCATCTGTAAAATGGGGATTAAGATTGCGAGCCCCCGTGGGACAACCTGATCATCTTGTAACCTCCCCAGCACTTAGAACAGTGCTTTGCACATAGTAGGCACTTAATAAATGCCATTATTATTGTTATTATTATTCCCTGGGCCTCAGTTATGTTGTCTGTAAAATGGGGGGAGCCCCATATGGGACAGGGACTGTGTCCAATCTGATTAGCTTGTATCTATCCCAGCGTTTAGAAGAATGCTTGGCACATTGTAATCACTTAACAAGTACTATTATTATTATTATTAATAGTTGTTATTCTCCTTTCTCCCCATATATTGTTCACCCAGGTCAGGAATGCTTCTCGTCCTAGGTGAGACCTTGGAGGAGAAGGAGGCAGAGGAAGAGGAGGAGGAGGAAGAGGAGCAGGAATAACAGGAACAATGGGAGTAGTAGTAACGGTACTTATTAAGCGCTTACTATGTGTGGTACCCCTGGCTAAGCTCTGAGGTAACCTACTGGCCTCTGGCCCAAATTCACCTGACCATGATTCTCCCCATCTTCAAAGTCCTCCTTCAAATCTCTCCTCCTCTGGGAAGCCTTTCTTGATTAATTCTCGACAGCCCAGTTACTTCAATCCACCACTGTCATTTGTCTTAAGATATTTCCTTCCTATAGCCGATGGTTATATATCTGTGTGTATTTCTTTTCACTTATTTATATTAATCTGTTTCATTCCGATACAGCTGAACTACTTCCCGATATAGCCTTGTTCTTCCTCCTGCTCCCATTATTAGTAAATGAATTTCTATATGTACATAAATGCACATAAATACTGTGCAAGGGGAAGAGCAAAGGGAACAAGTCAGGGTGATGTAGAAGGGAGTGGGAGATGAGGAAAGGTGGGGCTTAGTCTGGGAAGGCCATCTGGAGGAAATATGCCTTCAATAAGGTTTTGAAGAGGAGGAGAGTAATTGTCTGTTGGATATGAGGAGGGAGGGCATTCCAGACCGGAGGCAGGACACTGGCTACGGGGTCGGTGGCGAGATAGGAGAGACCGAGGAACAGTGAGAAGGCTAGCATTAGAGGAGCAAAATGTGCGAGCTGGGCTGTAAAAGGAGAGAAGCGAGGTGAGGTAGGAGGGGGCTGACAGTCTTTTTCCCCATTTTACAGGTGAGATAACTGAGGCCCAGAGAAGTGAAGTGCCTTGTCCAGTGTTATGCAGCAGATAAGTGGCGGAGCCGGGATTAGGACCCAGGTCCTTCTGTCTCCCAGGCCTGGGCTTTAGGCCCTGCTGCTTCTCCTAGGGCAGAGTAAGGGCAGAGGGGTGAAGAACAAGGCCGCTGAACCCTAGATTGGCTCTGCAGCAGCCTGAGGCTTAGCAACCCGAAGATGGGTCCTTTTTGGGATGCTCTTAGGAATTCCCAACCCTGTGAGAGGGCTGGATTTCCTAACCATTCTGGCGCCTCTTCCCTCTTCCTCCATCCTTCTCCCCTCTCACAAAGACACACGCCTGCATTTGGAGCGACTCCACCACCTCCTTGGACATCCGGTGATCCCCGACCGTCCGACAGGCCGGCCTTACCCCGAGCCCTCCACGCCGGGCCGCCCCAAGCTAGCCTCGCCATCCTCCTTCCCTCCGTTGTTTGTTTACCTACCTCTCCCACCCCGGCCAAGACGAGAGACCCCGGCGTCGCCGAACGGAACAGAAGGTCCCGCTTCTGGGAAAGGGGTCGCCCTTCGCGAGTCAGTAGGATCTTGAGAAATTCTCGCCGCCGTAAGAAGCTGCCCGGAGTGATGTAACCCAGGCCTCCGGGCCGCCGGGAGGCCAAGTACCGTAGATTGCACACACACACACACACACACACACGTACACGCTTCCCTTGAAGAATCTCAGATTGATTACCCTTCTGCTTTCGGGACCTAACAAATTACCAGAACGGACTGGAGACAATAGCCCCGAAAGGGACGCTTCCAAGTTAAACAAGCAAGCGAAGTGCACTCCCATTTGTGTTTCTCTTGGTAATCGTGACCTTTCGCGTGCATCCCGCAGCAAAGGTCGTAGCTGTCACTGACACAACCCAGATGCGAGGCTTCGGTGAGAGGAGTCGGTAAACGGAACATGCGATCGCCTTGCTTTTGAAATCCAATCAACATCAAAATATATATATTTTCTTTTCCTACAGAAACTGAAATTAGCAGGAAAATTGCAAGTGACCATAATCCCCCAGAAAATGGAAGGTCTGTGAGCCGGCTCTGGCTTTCAAAATAAATCGGCTACTTTAATCAATGTGGTTTCCATTAGCCACGCGGTGGGAACGGAGCTGCCATTTTCTCTTAGCCAGAGAATGACACTCAGTCAGTTAATCGTATTTATTGAGCGTTTATTGCATGCAGAGCACTATACTAAGCCCTTGGGAGCGCACCACATAACAATAGAACAGACACACTCCCTTCCCACAACAAGCTTATGGTCTAGAGGGGGAGACGGACATTAATATAAATAAATAAATTACAGATATGTACATAAAGCACTCATTACCTTGGCAAGCCCAAGGGCCCTTTATAAAAGCTGAGCCTGGGTAACACCAAATGGAGGGTGGGAGACAGATGTAGCAGCGTGGCTCAGTGGAAAGAGCCCGGGCTTTGGAGTCAGAGGTCATGGGTTCAAATCCTGGCTCCGCCACTTGTCAGCTGTGTGACTTTGGGCAAGTCACTTAACTGCTCTGTGCCTCAGTTACCTCACCTGTAAAATGGGGAGGAAGACTGTGAGTCTCACGTGGGACAACCTTATCACCTTGTAACCTCCCCAGAGCTTAGAACAGTGCTTGGCACATAGTAAGCACTTAATAAATGCCATTATTATTATTATTATTATTATTATTATGTAGGCTTTGTACAGTGGGATAGACCAAGGCATCCAAAGCTGCCTTATTTGTTGGGCAAAAGGGAACCCCCACAGTCAAGAGACCCTCTCCACCCTCCCGAAAAAAGCAGGCAGCTCAGCATCCCTCCCACATCCTGCTAGCAAGTCACTGGGAGTCACAATTCCAGACCATGAAATTCCCTCTAGCCCCAAGCCACCCAACAAGGAAGGAGTGGAGGGAAGAGTTTTCTAGTTTTCTCTGGAGTCTGTAGTTCCAGTCTGCACCTGCTTGGTGGTAAGGAGGAATGTACCTGCCAATTCTGTTGTATTGTGATAATAATAATAATAATGATAATTATGGTATTCGTTAAGCACTTACTGTGTGCCAGGCACTGTTCTAAGCGCTGGGATGGTTACAAGCAAATAGGGTTGGACACAATCCCTGTCCCACATGGGGCCCACAGTCTTAATCCACATTTTACAGATGAGGTAACTGAGGCACAGAGAAGTGAAGTGACTTGCCCAAGTTCACACAGTAGACGTGGTGGAGCTGGGATTAGAGCCATAATACCATACCATAATAAATAAATATCATATCACAATAAAATATGATACCATAATAAATAAAAAAGTGGAGGTGGATCATAATAATAATAATGATGACATTTATTAAGCACTTACTATGTGCAAAGCACTGTTCTAAGCTCTGGGGAGGTTACAAAGTGATCAGGTTGTCCCACAGGGGGCTCACAGTCTTCATCCCCATTTTACAGGTGAGGTAACTGAGGCACAGATAAGTTAGGTGACTTGCCCAAAGCCACACAGCTGACAATTGGCAGAGCCAGGATTTGAACCCATGACCTCTGACTCCAAAGCCCGTGCTCTTTCCACTGAGACACGCTGCTTCAACCACTGGAGGTTCTTGAGGAGTGGGGGAACATGGACGGAACCATTTATTAGAAAAATGTTCCAGGCAGCAAAGTGAAGCATGGACTGGAGTGGGGAGAGACAGGAGGCTGGGAGCTCAGTATAGAGGCTGAACCAGTAGTGGATCCGTGTGGTAACAGTTTGGATGGAGAGGACGGGGCAGATTTTAGCGATGTTTTGAAGGTGGAACAGACAAGATTTGGTGAGAGATTGAATATGTGGGTTGAATGAGACAGATGAGTTAAGGATAACACCAAGTTATGAGTTTGTGAGAGAGGGAGAATGGTGGTGCTGTCTACAGTGATGGGAAAGCCATGGGGAGGACAGGGTTTGTGTGGGAAGTTATGGAGTTCTGTTTTGGTCATGTTAAGTTTGAGGGGTTGGCAGGATGTCCAAGTAGAGATGTCATGAAGGCAGGAGGAAATGCGAGACTGCAGAGGAGGAGAGAGATAGGGGCTGGAGAGGTAGATTTGGGAATCATCTGCAGAGAGCTACCAGTGGAATTCATGGAAGCAAATGAGCTCTCCAAGTGAGTGGGTTTCATTCATTTATTCATTCAATCGTATTTATTGAGCGCTTACTGTGTGCAGAGCAGTGTACTAAGCGCTTGGGAAGTACAAGTTGGCAACATCTAGAGATGGTCCCTACCCAACAGTGGGCTCACAGTCTAGAAGGGAATAGAAGGGGACCCAGAACTGAGCCTTGGGGGACTTCCACAGTTAGAGGGTGGGAGGCAGAGGAGGAGCCCATGAAAGAGACTGAGAAAGAATGGCCAGAGAGATCGGAGGAAAACCAGGAGAGGACAGTGTCAGTGAAGCCAAGGCTGGATGATGTTTCCAGGAGAAGTGTCAAAGGCAGCTGTTGAGGAGGATTAGGATGAAGTAGAGACTGTTGTACATGGCAAGAAGGAGATACAATGCAAAAGTGTTAGTAGACACATTCCCTGCCCATAATAATAATAATAATAATAATAATAACAATAATTATTATTATTATTGCGGTACTTGTTAAGCTCTTACTATGTGCCAAGCACTGTTCTAAGCACTGGGGCAGATACATGTTCATCAGTTGGACACAGTCTTTGTCCCACATAGAGTTTACACTCTTAATCCCCATTTTCAGGTGAGGTAACTGAGACACAGAGAAGTGAAGTGACTTGCCCAAGGTCACACGGCGGACAAGCAGCAGAGCCAGAAATAGAACCCAGGTTCTCTTGATTCCCAGGCCCATGCTCTATCCACTAAGCCACACTACTTCTCTGTGGCCTACTGTCAAGAGTGGCTGGCAGATGATGGATATAAATGGATATGGATTATTATTGATATGGATATGGATGGATATGTGCATAAGTGGTGAGGGTGGATGAATAGCAAGTGCTTAAAAGGCGCAGATGCAAGTGCATAAACGACACAGAAGGGTGAGAGAGTTGTGGAAAAGGGGGCTTAAGTGGGGAAAGGCTGTTGGAGGAGATGTGATTTGAAGAAGGCTTTGAAAGTGGGGAGAATGGCAGTCTGTTGAATATGAAGGGGGAGGGAGTCCCAGGCCAGAGGCAGGCTGCAGGCTAGGGGTTGGCAAGAACAAATGGAAGTACATTGAGTAAGGTGGCATACGAGGAGTGATGTGCACAGGTTGGGTTGTAGAAGGAGGTCAGTGAGGTAAAATAGGAGGGTACAAAGCGACGGAGTACTTTTTAGCCAGTGGAGGGGAGTTTCTGTTCGATGCAGAGTGGGATGCTGTGCATCACGGCTTGTCTTGTCTTATCTTACGTCATAAGTCTTATGTCTTAAGAGAAGCAGCATGGCTCAGGGGACAGAAAATGGGCTTTGGAGTCAGAGGTCATGGGTTCCAGTCCTGGCTCTGCCACTTGTCAGCTGTGTGACTTTGGGCAAGTCACTTCATTTCTCTGGGCCTCAGTTCCCTCATCTGGAAAATGGGGATTAAGCCCGCCGTGGGACAACCTCATCACCTTGTAACCTCCCCAGCGCTTAGAACAGTGCCTTGCACGTAGTAAGCGCTTAATAAATGCTATCATTATTATTATTGTTATGCTGTCCAGTCGTCTCTGACCCATAGCGATGGCATGGACACATCTCTCCCAGAATGCCTCACCTCCATCCGCAATCGTTCTGGTAGTGTAGCCATAGCGTTTTCTGGGTAAAAATACAGAAATGGTGGACCACTGCCTCCTTCCACGCTATTTACTTTTAAGTCTCCATGCTTGATACTCTCCCAGGCCGCTGCTGCCCAGCACAGGAGAGTTTTGACTTGTAGCAGATGGCCTTCCACTCGCTAGCCACTGCCCAAGCTAGGAATGGAATGGGTAGGCCTCTGCTTGACTCTCCCTCCCATAGTTCAGACTGATAGAGTACTGGAAACTCTCCAGGTGCAACCCTGGGGTGGGGCACCATCACTGGGAGGCTTTTTGTACAGATTTCTACTGGTCTTCAGCATGTCTGTCCACTGACGGGCAGGGGTAGGCCACCAGAAGTCTTAACACCTGAGATTTTGATTTTCAGGGCTCACTATCCTTCCGCCGTGGCTCCCGCTGCTGGATTCCGGGGCTCGGAAGTGGGTCCCGAGTTCACGTGGACCCGGGAGGGGAAGGTAAAGGCTCTGGAACAAGGTGTGTGTGATCAGAGGTCCCCAGTGACAAACTCTTGTATTTGGAGAAATAGGATTTAGTAATAAGAACTTACGGAGTGCAGGGAACACTGTACTAAGTTCCGGGAAAGAATACACAGGTGGGAATTAGACACGGTCCCTTGGAGAGGAAGCTCACAACTGAAAGATGTAAAGGGGGAGAGAGGCCTGGTGAGAAATGTATTAGGAGAGATTAAGTGAAGCACTGAAATACTATAAAGACAGAGACACAGATCAGTAGGGTGTTGTGGCTGTGTGTGTGTGTGTGTCTTAGGCTGTTGAGTCCTCTCCAACCCATGGCGACTTCATGGACACAGCTTTCCCAAACCGCCCCCCTCTCTACCTCAATCGTTCTCCTAGTGTATCCATAGAGTTTTCTTGGTAGAAATATGGATGTGGTTTGCCACGGCCTCCTTCCACACAGTAAACTAGAGTCTCCGCCCTCGGCTCTCTCCCGCCACGCTGCTGCCCTGCACAGGTGAGTTTTGACTTGTAGCAGATGGCCTTCCACTCTCCAGCCAATGCCCAAGCTACGAATGGAATGGGTAGGCCTCTGTTTGACTCTCCTTCCCTCCTTTAGCTGAGCCAAGAGTACTGATAGAGTCCTGGAAACTCTCCAGGTATGATCCTGAGAGAAGGTGTTGTGGCTAGAGGAGCAGAATTTCAGACTCCTTATGTTTCAGAGTCACAACCACAGCCACAACGACATCTGTATTTTGTTCCCTTTATTCATCCCTCCACCCCCAGCCCCACAGCACTTATGTATGTATCATCATCATCAATCGTATTTATTGAGCGTTTACTATGTGCAGAGCACTGTACTAAGCGCTTGGGAAGTACAAATTGGCAACATATAGAGACAGTCCCTACCCAACAGTGGGCTCACAGTCTAAAACAGGGAGTATGTATCTGCAATGAATTTATTTATATTAATGTCTTTCTCCCCCTCTATACTGTAAGCATGTTGTGGGCAGGGAGGGTGTTTGTTTATTCTTGTGTTGTACTCTCCCAAGCGCTCGGTACAGTGCCCAGCACACAATAAGCGCTCAGCAAATACGATTGACGGCAGCAGCGACCTCAGTCTTCCTGAGGTTTTGTGGCTGTGGCACCAGGCTGAGGTTGCTTTTGGCTGTCCCCCAGGATGGTGTGAGGACAGTCAATCAGCCAATCAGTGCTATTTACTAATTACTAACCGTGGGCAGAGCACTGTACCAAGCACTTGGGAGAGTACAACAGAGTTGGCAGACACCTTCTCAGCCCATGATGCGCTTACAGTCCACGGGGGGGACCGACATTAATCTTAATGAATAATTTATAGATTCAATCGTATTTATTGAGTGCTTACTGTGTCAGAGCACTGTACCAAGCGCTGGATATGCAAATCTGTATCTGGGCAAGTTTCACTCTCATTTAGGTATATAAATCTACATATATTTGTCACGTCGGAGGTTCCCTGGGAACATGGAAGAGAGTCAGTGCCGGATACCAGGAAGGCCTGGTGGAGGAGGACTCCGAGACCCCTGGATATTTGTGGTCGGGGAAGGCTGCAGTCGTTGTGGTTTCACACAGCTGTCTGGTGGAGAGGAGCCAGGGAAGCATGCCCTGGAACAGCCCCTGAAGGTAGGAAGAGAGGCCCAAGGTGGGATTCATTCATTCATTCATTCATTCATTCATTCAATTGTATTTATTATTATCAATACTACTACTAATAATAGCATTTATTAAGCATTTACTATGTGCAAAGCACTGTTCTAAGTGCTGGGGAGGTTACAAGGTAATCAGGTTGTCCCACGGGGGGCTCACAGTCTTAATCCCCATTTTACAGATGAGGTATCTGAGGCACAGAAAACGCTTACTGTGGGCAGAGCACTGTACTAAGCGCTTGGGAGAGTATGATATAACAATAAACAGATACATTCCCTGCCCACAACGAGCTCACAGTCTAGAGGGGAAGACAGACATTAATATACACAAATAAATGAATAAATAAATTAGTAAATTACAGATAATAACAATAATAATGATGGCATCTATTAAGCACTTACTATGTGCAAAGCACTGTTCTAAATGCTGGGGAGGCTACAAGGTGATCAGGTTGTCCCACGGGGGACTCACAATCTTCATCCCCATTTTACAGATGAGGGAACTGAGGCCCAGAGAAGTGAAGTGGCTTGCCCAAAGTCACACAGCTGGCAATTGGTGGAGCTGGGATTTGAACCCATGACCTCTGAATCCAAAGCCCGGGCTCTTTCCACTGAGCCACGCTGCTTCTCTAGATAAATACAGATACTTTGAGCCCTTCTAGACTGTAAGCCCGTTGTTGGGTAGGGACCGTCACTCTATGTTGCCGACTTGTACTTCCCAAGCGCTTAGTCATCATCATCATCATCATCAATCGTATTTATTGAGCGCTTACTATGTGCAGAGCACTGTACTAAGTGCTTGGGAAGTGCAAATTGGCAACATATAGAGACAGTCCCTACCCAACAGTGGGCTCACAGTCTAAAAGGGGGAGACAGAGACCAAACATACTAACAAAATAAAATAAATAGAATAGATATGTACAAATAAATAAAATAAATAAATAGAGTAAAAAAAAGTATGTACAAACATATATACATATATACAGGTGCTGTGGGGAAGGGAGGGAGGTAAGATGGGGGGATGGAGAGGGGAATGAGGGGGAGAGGAAGGAAGGGGCTCAGTCTGGGAAGGCCTCCTGGAGGAGGTGAGCTCTCAGCAGGGCCTTGAAGGGAGGAAGAGAGCTAGCTGGGCGGATGGGCAGAGGGAGGGCATTCCAGGCCCGGGGGATGACGTGGGCCGGGGGTCGATGGCGGGACAGGCGAGAGCGAGGTATGGTGAGGAGATCAGCGGTGGAGGAGCGGAGGGTGCGGGCTGGGCAGTAGAAGGAGAGAAGGGAGGTGAGGTAGGAGGGGGCAAGGTGATGGACAGTCTTGAAGCCCAGGGTGAGGAGTTTCTGCCTGATGCGCAGATTGATTGGTAGCCACTGGAGATTTTTGAGGAGGGGAGTGATATGCCCAGAGCATTTCTGGACAAGGATAATCCGGGCAGCAGCATGAAGTATGGATTGAAGTGGAGAGAGACACGAGGATGGGAGATCAGTGCTCTGCACACAGTAAGCGCTCAAGGAATATGATTGAATGAATGAATACAGGTATATAAAAGTTCCCACTGGTGGATTTTCACATGAGGGGATGGAGCCGTGAAATCGATGACCGCCTGCCAAAGTGGCCCACAGAGGTGGGCACTCACTGCCACAGCTACTTGATACCATTCTGGAGCAGGGCCTAGCTGGGTCGCTTCTCTAGGACCAGTATCTGAAAGCCATTTAAGGGGCTCTGCCACCTTTCACTTTCAACCTAGCTGCCCAGACAGATTTTATTCCAATTCCTGGTTCAGTGGAGCGGACCGGCTCCTGAAAGCCGGTTCATTCATCCATTCAATCGTATTTATTGAGCGCTTACTGTGTGCAGAGCACTGGACTCAGCGCTTGGGAAGTCGGCAACAGATAGAGACGGTCCCTACCCAACAACGGGCCTACGGTCTAGAAGGGGTAGACAGACAACAAAACAAAACATAGAGAGGGTGTCAAAATCGTCAGAACAAATAGAATTAAAGCTATATGCACATCGTTAACAAAATAAATAGAATGGTAAGTATGTACAAGTAAAATAAACAGAGTAATAAATCTGTATAAGAATATACAAGTGCTGTGGGGAGGGGAAGGAGGTAGGGCAAGGGGGATGGGGAGGAGGAGAGGAAAAAGGGGTCTCACTCTAGGAAAGCGAGCAGAAATGTACAAGGGATGGCCAGAGAAAAAGAACCCAAAGTAACCTGGCTCCGAAGAGACCTGAAGGGGTCCACCCCGAATCCCCCTCAACATCCCAAATGGCTTCATACATCACCAAGGGATTCACCATCTGAAGCAGAGTGGCCTAGTGGATAGAGCACAGGTCTGGACGTCAGAAGGACCTGGGTTCTAATCCTGACTCCGCCACTTATCCGCTGTGTGACCTTGAGCAAGTCACTTCGCTTTTCTGTCTCCGTTACCTCATCTGTAAAATTGGGATTAAGATTGTGAGCCCCATGTGGGACAAGGACTGTATCCAATCTGTTTAGTTTATATCTACCCCAGTGCTTAGTACAGGGCCTGGCACATAGTAATTGCTGAACAACTACCACAGTTATTATTATTATTTCTATTAATGAATACTATTTTTTAAAAAAGAAAGTAAAAGGGAGGCTCAACATGTACTTCAACAGTCCTTGCCTCATCTTCCTCTCCCCACAATTCTCAGGTCACAGGAGAGGAGGAGAACTAGTTGCCAACCTTTTCACTGTACCTTGGTCTCATCTATCTCACCGCCAACTTCTCCCCCATGTCCTGCCTTGACCAGGAACGCCCTTCCTCCTCAAATCCAATAGACAAACTCCCCTGCTTCAAAGCCTTATTGAAGGCCCATCTCCTCCAAGAGGCCTTCCCTGACTAAGCCCTCCTTTTCTCTTCTCCCACTCCTTGCTGAACCACCTTGCCTCACACCCTTAATTCATCCCCCCCACCTCCAACCCACAGCATTTATGCACATATCTGTAATTTCATTTCTTTATGCTAATATCTGCCTCTCCCTCTCTAGACTGTAATCTCATTGTGGGCAGGGGATGTGACTGTTATATTGCTATATTGTGCACTCCCAAGCATTTAGTACAGTGCTCTGCACGCAGTCAGCACTCAATAAATGCAATTGACCGATTGACTAGTTAAACTAGGGCCCTGGTCTGCTTTGACCTCTGCTCAGGCCCTCGATTTCCCTGCTGTCATTTTGAGGTTCCCAGGGCTCCACCACCTTGGTGCCCAGCAGGAAGTCACTAGATTTCTTAGTGCTTAATAATGGCATTTATTAAGCGCTTACTATGTGCAAAGCACTGTTCTAAGCGCTGGGGAGTTTACAAAGTGATCAGGTTGTCCCACGGGGGGCTCACAGTCTTAATCTCCATTTTACAGATGAGGGAACTGAGGCCCAGAGAAGTGAAGTGACATGCCCAAAGTCACACAGCCGACAAGTGGTGGAGCCGGAATTTGAACCGATGACCTCTGACTCCAAAGCCCAGGCTCTTTCCACTGAGCCATGCTGCTTCCCCCTGCCTCAGTGACACTTCTTAGTGACTTCTAAGTGCCGCTTAGTCCCTATCCTTCCCTCCACCCCCAAATGAGAAGCGGCATTGCCTACTGGATAGAGCACTGGTCTGGAAATCAGAGGATCTGTTTTGGTTTTTTTGTTTAGTTTGTTTTGTTTTTTTTTGTCTGTCTCCCCCTTCTAGACTGTGAGCCCATTGTTGGGCAGGGACCGTCTCTGTATGTTGCCGCTTTGTACTTCCCAAGTGCTTAGTACAGGGCTCTGCACACAGTGAGCGCTCAATAAATACGATTGAATGAATGAATAAATGACTCTGCCAATTGCTTGCTGTGTGACTTTCTCTGTGCCATCACTTAACTGTGCCTCAGTTTCCTCAAATGTAAAATGGGGATTCAATCCTCCTTGCTCCTACTTAGACTGGGAGTCCCATGTGGGGCAGGGACTGTTGCCCAACCTGATCTTTTATTTATTTATTTATTTACTCCAGCGTGTAGGACAATACTTGAAACACAGTAAGTGCTTAACAGATACCATAAAAAACAGATGGGAAGTCACAGACCAGTTGGGCCAGATTGGCTCTTTGCAGTGTGCTACTTTAGTAGCAGGCCAAGCTAGAGAGCGAAGACGGTGAAACAGGTCCAGCGACGACATGTGCAGAATCAGAAATCAACCCGCCTCAGTCCACAAGACTTTCCCCCTCTCATCGCCTCAGTAGCCTGGGACGGGTTGGGAATTCCAAGCTCCCTCCTCATTTATCAGCTGAGCTGAATGAAGGGAGAAAACCTGTGTTATCTCTAGGGGAAAATTCTACTGCCATGTGTAATCTCTTTGGGGCTTGGTCCCTCTGATTCCCATGTGAGCTCTGCCTGAAAAGAGAGTGAGAGATAGAGATAGAGAGAGAGATATATAGAGCGAGATCCAGACCTCTTTGGTGCCTGCAGAGCTTTTAGCATGGCTTGATGCTATTTCACTTGATTGGGTAGCATGACTGAGATGGAAAAAGCGTGGCAGTCAACCTTCCAAAATTAACTGCCACTGTCTTCCCACGGAGCATTTTTTTGGCTCTCCCTGGCATGAGCTGGGTGTCATAGGGAGTTTTGACTGCATTACTTTCAGGAAAAATCTGTTTTGCAGATCAAGATTCACAGTGGAACATTTCAGCCCCATGAATCATCATGTATTCAGAGACCCGATTCCTCGTAACAGCGATCTATTTACAAGCATGTAGAGGATTGTAAGGTTTTACAGTACTGCAGTTTGCAAGAAGGAAGGGAAACATATAAGATGCACCACCCTTGCCCTGCCCCGGACCCAAAGTGCATCTAGAAACAATAATAATAATAATAATGGTATTTGTTAAGTGCTTACTATGTGCCAGGCACTGTACTAAGCTCTGGGGTGAAGACAAGCAAAGCGGGTTGGACACACTCCCTGTCCCACGTGGGGCTCGCAATCTCGATCCCCATTTTACAGATGAGGTAACTGAGGCCCAGAGAAGTGAGGCGACTTGCTCAAGGTCACTCAGCAGACAAGTGGCGGAGCCGGGATTAGTACCAGTAGACGTTCTGACCACCAGGCCTGGGCTCTGTCCACTAGGCCCTATGTGGAGCTGAGAGAGAAGGGGATGGGGAGAGAAAGAGAATGTCAGAGGGAAATTAGTTTAGAGAGCTTTCTTAGAAACTGTCAGTGACTTTGTGCCAGATCTGCAACGGTTCCTCTGCAAATAATTTTTTATGGCATTTGTTAAGCTCTTACAACGCACCAGACATCATACTAAGCAATGGGATAAAGACAAGATATCTGTCCCACATGAGGCTCACAGTCTTCATCCCCATTTTACAGAGGAGGTAACTGAGGCACAGAGAATTTAAGTGACTTGCCCAAGGTCACACAGTAGACAGGTGGCAGAGCCGGGATTAGAACCCAGGTCCTTCCGATTCCCAGGCCCGTGCTCTATCCATCAGGCCTCGCTGCTTCTCTAATAATGTTTTAAGGATGAGTGTCTCATATGTCCAGATTCCTTTCCTGCTGTAGGGCAGTCGGTTTCGTCTTGGATTTGGGGTTATGCCCCTCTTGTCCCCACAAAACTTCTTGCTAGTCTTCTTGAAGTCAAAGGGTTTTGGGGTTTTTTGTTTGTTTGTGTTTTGGGGGGGATTTTTTAAATGGCATTTGAAAAGTGCTTATTATGAGCCAGGCACGGTACTAAGTTCTGTGGTAGAGACAAGGTAATCAAGTTGGACACAGTCCGTGTCCCACATAGGACTCAGAGTGTTAATCCCTATTTTACAGATGAGGTAACTGAGGCACAGAGAAGAGAATTTAAGGGGCTTACAAGTCAGCCGAGTCCATCAACTGAGACCAGGCCAACCACAGAAGATGTTCTCCTGAGTCTTGCTGAGGTGAGTCGGGCAGAGTTGCCTCTTAATCCCTGACTGTTTTCTTAAATGTGGGACGGAGGGGAGGAAGGGGTGGTTAAAAAATTCCCAACCCGCACTTCTGTGTTTCCTCCTTTATGGGAACCAGGAGAGGAGCAGAATGAAAATCATGATATGTGAGGGCAGAGGAGGGAGGGTAGAGCTCGTTGAGGACAGGGAATGTGTCTATTATATTCATTCATTCATTCATCGTATTTATTGAGCACTTACTGTGTGCAGAGCACTGTACTAAGTGCTTGGGAAGTGCAAATAGGCAACACATAGAGACAGTCCCTACCCAACAACGGACTCACAGTCTAGAAGGGGGGAGACAGATAACAAAACAAAACAAGTAGATACGTGTCAATACCATCTGAATAAATAGGATTATAGCTATATAGACATTGTTAATAAAATAAATATAGTAAATATTCATTCATTCATTCAAATATGTACAATTGTGTTGTACTCTTCCAAGTGCCTAGTCCAGTGCTCTGCACACAGTAAGCGCTCAATACATACGATTGATTGATTGAGGATGGGACAAAGCCTTCCTTCAGACTTTGGGTGAAGACTGTTGGCGTGAGATTTTTAAGATCCTTAAGATCAGGGATTAGGTCACTGTCTTCTGTTGTAAGGTCATCCTCTAGACTGTAAGCTTGTTGTGGGCAGGGAATGTGCCTATTATGTTGTTGTGTTGTACTCTCCCAAGCCCTTAGTCCAGTACTCTGCACACAGTAAGCACTTAATAAATACGATTGACTGACTGAGGATGGGGCAAAACCTTCCTTCAGACTGCAGTTGACAGTTGAAGACTGTTGATGTGAGATTTTAAGATCCTTGAGGACAAGGATCTTATCACTTTCTTCTGTTGTGAACTCATCCTCTAGACTGCAAGATTGTCCTCTAGACTGTATGCTTGTTGTGGACAGGGAATGTGTCTGTTATATTGTTGTGTTGTACTCTCCCAAGGGCTTAGTACAGTGCTCTGCACACAGTAAGTGCTCAATAAATATGATTAATTGAACTGAGTGCTTTGCTGAGTACAACAATCCATCAATCAATCATGTTTACTGAGCGCTTACTGTGTGCAGAGCACTGTACTAAGCTCTTGAGAGAGCTTCAGTTAAGCTTCCAATTAATACAGGTCTACGATGGATGTGAGCAAAGGCCCGCTCTTCTCATCAGTCTGGTAGGAGGGCCACTTCAGGATACTTCGTAGAGGAAGGTTTCCCCCTCCTCCTCCCATCTCCCCAGATGCCAGCCAAAAGGAAAAGTTAATCGTATTTATTGAGTGCTTACTATGCTCAGAGCACTGTACTAAGCAGTTGACAGTACAGCAATAAACACATACATTCCCCGCCCACGACAAGCTTACACTCTAGAGCAGTAGACGGACATTAATTAATATGATTAAATAAATTACAGATTATGAAAATAAGAGCTATGGGCTGGGAGCAGGGATCAATAAGTAACTCCTCAATTAGGAAGATTGCTAAATAATCTGGGCTAGAGTCTTGCATTCCCTTTGAAGGAACAGGATATGTTTTCCCAACACTACATCAACTAGCTGTTTAGAGTTAAGGCCAAAAGGCAGAGGGAGAGATTTCCCTTCTGTCCAGTCACATGCTAGAAGCAAACGCGAGCACATCCTAGAAATAGAAATAGCCTATTTTTATGGAAGTTGCAGCTGTTCAAATAGAAATTCTGGACCAAGTGAGTGTTACAGGTACCGTTCCAACGTGAATGTTTGTATTTGTTCTACTGTACTGACCTGTGGACTCTCCCCAGAGAGTTTCCTTCCCCACTGAATTGAAGAAGACAGACATACAAATCTCAGGCCCCTTTTCCTTCCCACCATCATCTTCGTCAGAATTTACTGAGCACCTATTGTGCAGAGCACTGAACGAGGCACTTAGGAGCATATAATAATAAACTCCGCCGTCAAGGGGCTTCACAGTTTACTCGCACACACAGCGGGCTGGAATTTTAACTTAGAATAATGGAAGTGTTCATGAAGCTCCTTTCCAAAACAGTGGAGAAACTGACTGAGGCATTTAGGGCTGTTCGGCAACAGATGTAGGGCAGTTTCTGGTCAGTTTGGGATTTATCCTTGAACGGAATAATCCCTGAAAAAGGCAGTTCTTTTCTCTGACTGAAATACCAGTTGCTTTTAGAAAAAAAAAATGGTGGCATTTATTAAGCGCTTACTATGTGCGCTGTTCTAAGTACTGGGGAGGTTACAAGGTGATCAGGTTGTCCCTTGTGGGGCTCACAGTCTTAATCCCCATTTTCCAGATGAGGTAACTGAGGCCCAGAGAAGTGAAGTGACTTGCCCAAAGTCACACAGCTGACAATTGGCGGAGCCGGAGTTTGAACCCATGACCTCTGACTCCAAAGCCTGGGCTCTTTCCACTGAGCCACGCTGCTTCTCACGCTGCTTGGAAGCACCCTGCTTACTCTCCTGCTTATTCTGAAATCTCCCCTCTTCACATTATCCAGCAGACATGCCATGCCACCACTCGATATTGGCTGCCATCACCCTCCCCACTATCCAAGGGGGGCTTACTCCTTGATAGACGCTCCTAGATAGACACAACTGATTCTATTTCAGGGTGATGTAGAGAGTGGGGAAACTGGATAGGCGGAAGAGGGGATGATCAGTCAGTCAAACCATCGATGGTATTTATTGAGCACTTCATCATCATCATCATCATCACCACCATCCCTCTAGGCCGTGAGCTCGTTGTGGGCAAGAAAGTGCCTGTTTGTTGTTATATTGTACTCTCCCAAGTGCTTAGTACAGTGGCTCTGCCGCTTGTCGGCTGGGTGACTTTGGGCAAGTCACTTTACTTCTCTGGGCCTCAGTGACCTCATCTGGAAAATGGGGATTAAGACTGTGAGCCCCTCGAGGGACAACCTGATCACCTTATCTCCTTCCCTTCCCCACAGCACCTGTATATACGTATATATGTTTGGACATATTTATTACTCTATTTATTTATTTATTTATTTATTTTACTTGTACATATCTATTCTATTTATTTTATTTTGTTAGTATGTTTGGTTTTGTTCTCTGTCTCCCCCTTTTAGACTGTGAGCCCACTGTGGGGCAGGGACTGTCTCTATATGTTGCCAATTTGTACTTCCCAAGCGCTTAGTACAGTGCTCTGCACACAGTAAGCGCTCAATAAATACGATTGATGATGATGATGATGATGACTGTGAGCCCCGCCTCGGACAACCTGATCACCTTGTATCCTCCCCAGCGCTTAGAACAGTTTTTAAGCACTTAGTACAGTGCTCTTCACACAGTAAGTGCTCAATAAATACGATTGAATGAATGCTTTGCACAAGGTAAGCACTCAGTAAATACGATCGAATGAATGGATGAATCACCATCATCAGTGGTATTTATTAAGCACATATTGTGTGCAGAGCACTGACCTAAGTGCTTGGGAAAGTACTATACAGCAGAGACGGTAGGCACATTGCCTGCCCAAAACAAACTTACGGTGTAGAGGGGCAGACAGACATAAAAATCAATAAATAATTTACAGTATAATTTATAGATACGTACGTAAGTACTGTGGGGTTGAGGGTGGGTTGAATATCAAATGCCCCAAAGTCACGGAGCCAAGACCATAGAAGATGCAGAAAGGAGAAGGAGTTGGGGTAAAGAAGGCTTAATTGGGGAAGGCCTCCTGGAGGAGATATGTCATTAATAACGCTTTGAAGGTGGGAAGAGGAGTCATACGGCAGATACGGAGGGGAAGGGAATTCCAGGCCAGAAGGAGGATGTGGGAGAGAGGTCAGAGGTCAGCACTTTCTACATGCAGAGCACTGTACTAAGTGCTTTGAAGAGTAGGTAGACCCATTCCCTACCCACAGGGAGCTTATAGTCAAGAGGGGAGGAATACAGTCCTGGCTCAGGACTTGTCTTTTGCTGTCGAGACTGTGAGCCCGTTGTTGGGTAGGGACCATCTCTATATGTTGCCAACTTGTACTTCCCAAGCGCTTAGTACAGTGCTCTGCACACAGTAAGCGCTCAATAAATACGACTGAATGAATGAATAGTGATACCATGGACATATCTCTCCCAGAATGCCCCACCTCCATTTGCAATTGTTTCTGGTACTGGATCCAGAGAGTTCTCTTGCTAAAAATACAGAAGTGCCTCTTTCCATGCAGGAGACTTGAGTCTCCACTCTCTACCCTAGTCCTTGCCGCTGCTGCCCAGCACAGGTGAGTTTTGACTTGTAGCAGATGGCCGTCTACTCACCAGCCACTGCCCCCGTCATCCCCCGGGGCCTGGAATGCCCTCCCTCTGCCCATCCGCCAAGCTAGCTCTCTTCCTCCCTTCAAGGCCCTGCTGAGAGCTCACCTCCTCCAGGAGGCCTTCCCAGACTGAGCCCCTTCCTTCCTCTCCCCCTCGTCCCCCTCTCCATCCCCCCCATCTTACGTCCTTCCCTTCCCCACAGCACCTGTAGATATGTATATATGTTTGTACATATTTATTACTCTATTTATTTATTTATCTTACTTGTACATATCTATTCTATTTATTTTATTTTGTTAGTATGTTTGGTTTTGCTCTCTGTCTCCCCCTTTTAGACTGTGAGCCCACTGTTGGGTAGGGACTGTCTCTATATGTTGCCAATTTGTACTTCCCAAGCGCTTAGTACAGTGCTCTGCACATAGTAAGCGCTCAATAAATACAATTGATGATGTTGCCCAAGCTAGGAATGGAATGGATAGGCCTCTGCTTGACTCTCCCTCATGTAATCCAGACTGGTAAAGTACAGGAAACTCTCCAGGTGCGACCCTGAGAGGGGAATTTGAGACTGCATTTGGACTTGGTGGATGCTTCTCTTCTAAAGAGTCCAGGTGCATAGTTAACACATGCATTCAAACAAGCTGGGTAAGAATGGGCCACACCACCAAACCCTGGCTCTGCTTTTCACCTAGATAATGACCATTTGTCCCTTTTTCCCAAAGAGAAAACACATTCTGAGATTAGAAGACATATTCTCCAGGTACTAGAAGGGGAGAGACAGAGAGAGAAGCCAATCTCAGCCTTTCATTTTGAGCGAAATGGATTTAAGTTTCTGGGGGAGGGTGATGGGTTGGGTGAAAGGAACAGTGCTTTTTCTGTTGCAATCCCTATAACTCGTGTTCAACTTCCTTGATGATAATCTCAGATTTGAAAGAGCTTTATGGTTTTCTCCTCTTCCTCTCCCTCCTCCTGCTTTTCTTCTTCATCATTTTCCTCCCCTCCTTCTCCTCTTCTTCATCGTGTCTGCTTTTCTTCCTCATCATTTTCCTCCCCTCCTTCTCCTCTTCTTCATCATCTCTATTTGCATACTTGCACTTCCATTTGCATAGAACAGAGTCAGTGCCATTCCAACCATATTAAATAGAGAAGCAGTGTAGCCCAGTGGATAGAGCACAGGTCCCGGAGTCAGAAGGACCTGGGTCCTAATCCCAGCTCTGCCACTTGTCTGCTGGGTGACCTCGGGCAAGTTACTTCACTTCTCTGGGCCTCAGTTCCTTCATCTGTAAAATGGGGATTAAGACTGTGAGAAGCAGCATGGCTCAGTGGAAAGAGCACGGGCTTTGGAGTTAGAGGCCATGGGTTCAAATCCCTGCTCTGCCACTTGTCAGCTGTGTGACTTTGGGCAAGTCACTTCACTTCTCTGGGCCTCAGTTCCCTCATCTGCAAAATGGGGATTAAGACTGTGAGCCCCCCGTGGGACAACCTGATCACCTTGTAACCTCCCCAGTGCTTAGACCAGTGCTTTGTGCAAAGTAAGCGCTTAATAAATGCTATCATTATTATTACTATTATTATTATTCTCTCTGCCTCAGTTACCTCATCTGTAAAATGGAGATGAAGACTGCGAACCCCACGTGGGACAGGGACTGTGTCCAACCCGATGATCTTGTAATGACCTCAGCACTTAGTACAGTGCCTGGCACATGGTAAACTCTTAACAAATACCATGAAAAATAAAATAGACAGGGTTCTGACCCTCATTGTTTCCACCACCCTCACAATTGTTTTCTCTTCAGTTTAAGGAAATGGGTTTCTAAGGTTCTACTAAGGCTTTTTTGCCACTGCTCTTTGAGAGATTTTGGTGCCTGTACTATACTGTGCTCTAATTTTGGAGGGGTTTGAGTGTATGTATGGAAAGAAGATGGGTAATAATGTAACTTGAGGTGTTCCCTTTAGTCCCTGGATTCTGGAAGACTTAAATGAACCTCTGGTACTGATACTGATCTCCAGAGCCTTTCTCTCCAAATTTTCTGCCCATTAGCTTTCTAACAGCACCATTTTCTTTGCCAAGATGATTGCTTAAAGGTTTTTGAGTCACCATGAAACATAAAAATAATACAGTCTTCCACCAAACATATCCTGGATGGTGGCACTAAGAACAAGAAGAGTCCTGAAACAAAAACCACACTTGACCGATGGAAAGTGCTCTTTGGCTAGTTCTTGTTCATTTATTCATTCACTCCATCATATTTATTGAGTGCTTTCTGTGTGCAGAGCACTGTAAAGTGCTTGGAAAGTACAGTTCGGCAACAGATAGAGACAATCCCTACCCAACAATGAGCTCACAGTCTAGGAGGGGGAGACAGACAACACAACAAAACAATAACATCAATAACATCAAAATAGATAAATAGAATTATAGATATATGCACATCATGAATAAAATAAATAGAATAATAAATATGTACAAATATGCACAAGTGCTGTGGGGAGGGGAAGGGTATAAAGCCAAGGGAGGGAGTAGGGGCGATGGGGAGGGGAGGAGGAGCAGAGGAAAAGAGGGGCTTAGTATGGGAAGGCTTCCTGGAGGAGGTGAGCTCTCAGTAGGGCTTTGAAGGGGGGAAGAGAGCTAGTTTGACAGATGTGAGGAGGGAGGGCATTCCAGTCTGTAAAATGAGGTGCCGGAAATTGTCATGGGGGACTTCAGTCCCCAAGAAGTCTTCTAAGGAATCCGGAAATGGCCATTGATTTTACAAATTAGAGGATATTAGGTCTTGTAGCTGTGAGGGGCACTGGGTCAGTCAGCGTTTTTTTAATCTGAGACAGCAGGCACCCCTTCCTTGGAGCCGGAACGTTCTGCTGGAGAAATCCTGGTTCTGAGACTCACGGCATCTTGGTTTTAGCCGGAGCTTGGCTTCGGATCTGCTGGGTAACCTCAGGAAAGTCATTAAAGTGTTCTGGTCCTCTTCCCCTTCTTGACCAATCAGTGGCACTTATTGGGCACTTTCTGTGTGTTATGTTTTATCCTAAGCACTTTAGAGAATGCAGTAGAGGCGGTGGACATGATCCCTGCCCTCAAGGAGCTTAAGGCCTAGAGAGGGAGACAGACATTAAAGGTGATTAAAGCTAGAAGAAGTGACAGAAAACAAGGCTTTGTACTTGTGGGCTCTGGGGGTGGGGTACATAGGCGGAATGGGCTTTTTTAATTAAATGGCATTTGTTAAGAGCTTTCTATGTGCCAGGCACTGCAGTAAACGCTGAGCTAGATATAGGCTAATCATCATCATCATCATCAATCATATTTATTGAGCGCTTACTGTGTGCAGAGCACTGTACTAAGTGCTTGGGAAGTACAAGTTGGCAACATATAGAGGCAGTCCCTACCCAACAGTGGGCTCACAGTCTAAAAGGCTAATCTGGTTGGACACCGTCCCTGACCCATATAGGGCTCACAGTCTTAATTACCATTTTACAGATGAGGGAACTGAGGCCCAGAGAAGTGAAGTCTCACAGCAGAAAAAGTGGCAGAACTGGGATTAGAACCCAGGTCCCTCTAGACTGTAAGCTTGTTGTGGGCACGGGGTGTATCTGTTTACTGTTATATCATACTCTCCCAAGCACTTAGTACAGTGCTCTGCACACAGTAAGCACCTAATAAATACGATTGACTGACTGACTCTGACTCCCAGGCTGGTGCTCTTTCCACTAAGCCGCACTGCCATGTGCCACACAGCAGGATTGTGAAGTTCAAATGAGGTAATGAGAAGTGGCATAATCTAATGGATAGAGTTCAGGCCTGAGAATCAGGAGGGACTGGGTTCTAATCCTGTCTCCGTCACTTATCTGCTATGTGACCTTGGGCAACTCTCTTCATTTCTCTGTTCCTCAGTTAACTCATCTGTAAAATGGATATTAGGACTGTGAGCCCCATGAGGGACAGGGACTGTGTCCAACCTTATTAGTTTGTATCTACCCTAGGGTTTAGAACAGCGCTTGACACATAGTAAGCACTTAACAAATACCATTATTATTATAATGCCGATGGGAATGCATTTTGGGGAAAACAAAAGTGTTCCGTGAATTCAATTCCTGCTGGGGCCACCCCGAAGGGGGTCTTCGAAGCAATAGGCAGCCAAGGCCTCAGGTGAGCCAAAAGTTAACGGACCACGGTCGACATAGAGGTAGGTGTTCCGGAACTTTCTCCAGCCAGCCGTTGGTCTCCTCTTAGCTGTCAGTCCGCCTCCCTGTCAGGGAAATATGTTTCTGAAAGAGAAACATCCTTCAGCAAGTCCAAGGCCCCTCCACCGGCAAACAGGGCTTGACCAACGCAGATTTTTGGAAACCGCCCAACTCCTCCTGTGGGCCCTGGCATTCCACGATTGCTGGGAGGAAGGGGATGTGGAGCGAATGGGACATGACGACGGAGAGGAGTTGACGGCGTTGCCGAAAGGGATCGGGCCTCTCCCGGTCAGAGTCGGTTTTTCTCCCTCCGTGTGTTGTGCGTAACCGAATCCTTTGTTGGTAAACACGCACGAGGCTGCTTCCACCCACACCAGGTCGACCCAAGGCAGAGTGACCCAGCCTTGCGTAAAGCCGGCCAGTCCACCATGCGATGAGGTCTGCTTTATTTTGGCAAGTGGAGGCGGGGGGTTGGAGGAGGTCATGTTTCCCCGCAGAGTTCACTTAATGACCCAGAGACTCGGAGAAACTGTAAGCTGTTTGTCATTTGACACAATGATGCTTACATTTGAGAAGGGAGCCTTGGTCTGGGAACGAGGGAGTCGGGCTTAGGTTTTAGGCTGGGGATGTCTCCTGCAATGAATCCTTGCCCTCTTCCAAACACCCCACTTGCAGTTCTGAGTGCCACAGTGGGGCAGAGACTGTGTCCAACTCAATTTGCTTATACCCACCCCAGTGCTTAGCACAGGGCCTGGGACGTAGTAACAGCTTAACAAATACCATAATATTATTATTAGGATCCACCTTCAGGGCAGGCTGACCATGCCAGGCAGTTTTGGAAAAGCCAATGATCCTGAACGCTTTTGTTGAGGGGATGTGGTCTAAAATTAAGTCAATCAGTCAGTCAATCACATTTATCGAGAGAAGCAGCGTGGCTCAGTGGAAAAGAGCACGGGCTTTGGAGTCAGAGGTCATGGGTTCAAATACCGGCTTCGCTAACTGTCAGCCGTGTGACTTTGGGCAAGTCACTTCACTTTTCTAGGCCTCAGTTACCTCATTGGTAAAATGGGGATTAAGAGTGTGAGCCCCCCGTGGGACAACCTGATCACCTTGTAACCTGCCCAGTGCTTAGAACAGTGTTTTGCACATAGTGAGTGCTTAACAAATGCCATCATTTATTGAGCACTTACTAGCTGCAGAGCAACGTACTAAGCAGTTGAAAGAATATTCATTCATTCATTCAATCATATTTATTGAGCACTTACTATGTGCAGAGCACTGTACTAAGCGCTTAGGTAGTACAAGTTGGCAACATATAGAGATGGTCCCTACCCAACAGCGGGCTCACAGTCTAGAAGGGGGAGACAGACAATAAAACAAAACATATTAACAAAATAAAATAAATAGAATAAATATGTACAAATAAAATAGAGTAATAAATACATACAAACATATATACATATATACAGGTGCTGTGGGGAGGGGAAGGAGGTAAGGCGGGGGGATGGGGAGGATGAGGAGGGGGAAAGGAAGGAGGGGGCTCAGTTTGGGAAGGCCTCCTGGAGGAGGTGAGCTCTAAGTAGGGCTTGGAAGGGAGAAAGAGAGCTAGCTTGGTGGATGTGCGGAGGGAGGGCATTCCAGGCCAGGGGGATGACGTGGGCCGGGGGTCGACGGCGGGACAGGCCAGAACCAGGCCCAGTGAGGAGATTAGCGGCAGAGGAGTGGAGGGTGCGGGCTGGGCTGGAGAAGGAGAGAAGGGAGGTGAGGTAGGAGGGGGCAAGGTGATGGACAGCCTTGAAGCTGAGGGTGAGGAGTTCTTGCCAGATGTGTAGGTTGATTGGTAGCCACTGGAGATTTTTGAGGAGGGGAGTAACATGCCCAGAGCATTTCTGCTCAAAGATGATCCGGACAGCGGCGTGAAGTATGGATTGAAGTGGGGAGAGACAGGAGGATGGGAGATCAAAGAGGAGGCTGATGCAGTAATCAGGAGGCTGATGCAGTAATCAGCATCTGTGTTATGTGAATATCATATAACAATAGACACATTCCCTGCCCATAATGAGCTTACAGTCTAGAGGGACAGACAGACATTGATGTAAATAAATAAATTACAGATATGTAGACAAGTTCTGTGAGGCTGGGAGGGAGGATGAATAAAGACAACAAGTCAGGGCGATACAGAAGGGAGTGGGAAAAGAGGAAAGGGGGGCTTAGTCAGGGAAGGCCTCTTGGAGGAGATGTGCCTTCAATAAGGCTTTGAAGAGAGAGGGAGAGTCATTGTCTATCAGATTTGAAGAGGGAGGGCGTTCCAGGCCAGAGGCAGGATGTGAGCGAGAGGTCAGCGACAGACATCGGACAGACCCATTGGTTAGGCATTTTTTAAAAGGTATTTGTTAGGTGCTGACTATGTTCCAGGCACTGCACTAAGTACTGGAGTAGATACAAGTTAATCAGGTTGGACACAGTCCACAGCCCCAACACATGGGGCTCATGGCCCGAATGATTCCCATTTTACAGATGAGGTAACTGAGGCACAGAAAAGTGAAATGACTTGCCCAGGGTCCCCCAGCAGACATGTGGCAGAGCCGGGATCAGAACTCAGGCCCTTCTGATTTCCAGGACCATGCTGTATCCACTGGACCACCATTTCTTCGGGAGCCGTCCATATGGGACCCTTCTCTGTTGTTGTACCCTCTTTCCTATAGGTCCAATGGAAATGAAGGGCGAGAATATCCTGGGGTAGAATTTATCGATTGCTCGGGGTGATAGAAATCACCCCAAACGAAACATTCCTTACTGAGAGCCTCCTGTTCCCCAGGGGTCTGGGTTCGGCCAATAACCACTGCCACGGACAACTATGTGGTCTGCACCCAGTGCTTGGGAAAGGAAGAGAAAAAGAATCAAACATGGCAAGGTAAAAGCGGGTGTTTTTATTTGAAGAGAAGAGACTGGGCTATGTTCACTTTGAAAGTGGTTCTGGACACCAGATCAGCTAACTACAATTTAGGAGGTCTTATGTGTAATCTGCCCAGTCCCAGATATTTTAATTCTATGTTGCAAAAACGTATGAGCCAGCTGGCCTCCGACTAAATATATTCAGGGTTCAGTTCTAAACAGTAATGTTTGGGAAAAGTACAATCTAAAACAGACAGCTCTGTATGTGTTTAGATTTTGCTTTCTTTCCACTTTTAAATATTAAAAATTGACTCCAGCTGTGGGGTAGAAAGTAACGCCTAACCTATAAAAACATTGACAAATAAATCACAATGCAATTTGCCGCGCATTTTTCTGAGGTCTAAACACCAGTTCTTGAAAGGAATTTTCCATTATTACATCTTGGGAAGATAACTTCTTCATGAAAAATTCATTTGACTTTTATATTTCATAAAATCATCACATACCATTCCCACATTTGGGACCCGATCGTGTTATTGCTTCTGCGGCCCTCGCCTCAGACTTTCCAGTCATTCATAACCTCTGGACATGGCGCTGCTCGATAACATGATTTGGGCCTTGGGGGGCGGAGGGGGCGGTGAGGGGGCTACCCGGGGGGTCTTTCTTGCAGAACCCCACTCTGGCTTGAGCCCCCTGAGGCTCCGACCATTTTTCCTGGTCCGATGCGTTGTCGGGTCCCGCTGGAGCGATGGGAAAGATCGAAACTAAATTCCCGTGAAGTCGGGACAGTGCTCTGTGGTAACGCTGATAGGGTAAGGACGTTCTGCTTTCGGAGTTGAAAACGTAGGCTTCGGCCTTCAGGGACATCGGCATTGTCATGGGAATAGGAGAGGGAAGGGGGCAGGAAAGTAGGGAAGGATCAGAGACCCGGAGGCCCAATTCCTGCCCCAGTTGAGTCGACTAGAGTGTAAGCTTATTGCGGGCAGGGAACGTGTCTTCCGACTCTGTTGCATTGCACTCTCCCAAACATTCAGTACAGTGCTCTGTGGAGTGCTGCAGTGCTACAGTGGAGAAGCAGCAGGGCCTCGTGGAGAGAGCACGGGCCCGGGATTCAGAAGGACCTGAGTTCGAATCCCACCTCCGCCAGTGTCTGCAGTGTGACCTTGGGCTAGTCACTTCATTCATTCATCCATTCAATCGTATTTACTGAGCGCTTACTATGTGCAGAGCGCTGTACTAAGCGCTTGGGAGAGTACAATATAACAATAAACAGACACATTCCCTTTCCATATTCTCTTTGCTTCAGTTTCCTCAGCTGTAAAATGGGGATTAAGATTCATTCATTCATTCAATCGTATTTATTGAGCGCTTACTGTGTGCAGAGCACTGTACTAAGCGCTTAAGATCACTTGACTTCTCTGGGCCTCAATTACCTCAACTGGAAAATGGGGATTAAGAGTGTGAGCCCCGTGTAGGACGGGGGCTGTGTCCAACCTGATTCGCTTGTATCCATCCCAGCGCTAAGAACGGTGCTTGACACAGAGCAAGGGCTTAACGAATACCACCATTGTTATTATTGTTCTGCACATAATAAGTGTTCAATAAATGCCATCGATCGATTGATTGACCACTTGGAGGTTAAAGTTGGTCCAAACCATCTGCTTTGCACCCTGTCCCGGAGACTTACTCGTGAATCCCGAAGCAAACAGGTCTGAATCCTGCTGTGTCTCTTGGTCCTGGGCGTAGCTGTGTTTAACATTCATTCATTCATTCAATCAGTCGTATTTATTGAGTGCTTACTGTGTGCAGAGCACTGTACTAAGCGCTTGGGAAGTACAAGTCGGCAACAGATAGAGACGGTCCCTACCCAACAACAGGCTCACAGTCCAGAACAACAACAACAACAACCCCTTGGCCATTTGGGAAGTTTCACCTCATGATTACTCCCTACCACCACCATCATAGTAAGCGCTTATTATAATTATTATCATTATTATTATTATTATTATAATTATTAACATGAGCAACTTACAGTCTAGAGGGGGAGACAGACATTACTTTAAATAGACAAAGTTACAGATACATATATAAGTGCCATAGGGCTGGGAGGAGCGATGAATGAAGGGAGCAAGTCAAGGTGACACAGACGGGAGTGGGAGAAGAGGAAATCAATCAATCAATCAATCAATCAATCAATCATATTTATTGAGCGCTTACTATGTGCAGAGCACTGTACTAAGCGCTTGGGAAGTACAAATTGGCATCACATAGAGACAGTCCCTACCCAACAGTGGGCTCACAGTCTAAAAGGGGGAGACAGAGAACAGAACCAAACATACCAACAAAATAAAATAAATAGGATAGAAATGTACAAGTAAAATAAATAAATAAATAAATAAATAGAGTAATAAATATGTACAACCATATATACATATATACAGGTGCTGTGGGGAAGGGAAGGAGGTAAGATGGGGAGATGGAGAGGGGGACGAGGGGGAGAGGAAAGAAGGGGCTCAGTCTGGGAAGGCCTCCTGGAGGAGGTGAGCTCTCAGCAGGGCCTTGAAGGGAGGAAGAGAGCTAGCTTGGCGGGTGGGCAGAGGGAGGGCATTCCAGGCCCGGGGGATGACGTGGGCCGGGGGTCGATGGCGGGACAGGCGAGAGCGAGGTACAGTGAGGAGATTAGTGGTGGAGGAGCGGAGGGTGCGGGCTGGGCAGTAGAAGGAGAGAAGGGAGGTGAGGTAGGAGGGGGCGAGGTGATGGACAGCCTTGAAGCCCAGGGTGAGGAGTTTCTGCCTGATGCGCAGATTGATCGGTAGCCATTGGAGGTTTTTGAGGAGGGGAGTAATATGTCCAGAGCGTTTCTGGACAAAGATAATCCGGGCAGCAGCATGAAGTATGGATTGAAGTGGAGAGAGACACGAGGATGGGAGATCAGAGAGAAGGCTGGTGCAGTAGTCCAGACGGGATAGGATGAGAGCTTGAATGAGCAGGGTAGCGGTTTGGATGGAGAGGAAAGGGCGGATCTTGGCAATGTTGCGGAGCTGAGACCGGCAGGTTTTGGTGACGGCTTGGATGTGAGGGGTGGATGAGAGAGCGGAGTCGAGGATGACACCAAGGTTGCGGGCTTGTGAGACGGGAAGGATGGTAGTGCCGTCAACAGAGATGGGAAAGTCAGGGAGAGGACAAGGTTTGGGAGGGAAGACAAGGAGCTCAGTCTTCGACATGTTGAGCTTTAGGTGGCGGGCGGACATCCAGATGGAGATGTCCTGAAGGCAGGAGGAGATGCGAGCCTGGAGGGAGGGGGAGAGAGCAGGGGCAGAGATGTAGATCTCTGGAAAGGAGGGCTTAGTCAAGGAAGGCTTCTTGGAGGAGTTGTGCCTTCAATAAGGCTTTGAAGGGTGGGAGAGTAATTATTATTATTGATAATAATAATAGTTATGGTTTTGTTAAGTGCTTGCTATGTGCCAGCCACTGTACTAAGCACTGGGGTAGATAATAATAATAATAATGATGATAGCATTTATAAAGCACTTACTAAGTGCAAAGCACTGTTCTAAGCACTGGGGAGGTTACAAGGTGATCAGGTTGTCCCACGGGGGGCTCACAGTCAATCCCCATTTTACAGATGAGGTAACTGAGGCACAGAGAAGTGAAGTGACTTGCCCAAAGTCACCCAGCTGACAGTTGGCGGAGCTGGGATTTAAACCCATGACCTCCGACTCCAAAGCCCGGGCTCTTTCCACTGAGCCACGCTGCAAATTGGGTTGGCACGGTCTTTGTCCCGCGTGGGGCTCACACTCTAAATCCTCATTTTATAGATGAGATGATTGAGGTCCCGAGAAGTGAAGCGACTTGCCCAAGTTCACACAGCAGACACGTGGTGGAGCTGGGACTAGAACCCAGGACCTTCTGACTCCCAGGCTTGTTCTCTATCCACTAAGCCACGCTGCTTCTGTAGTTATTTTTAAATGCTTACTGTGTTTCAGGCACTGTATTAAGGGCTGGGTTCATTCATTCCTCCAATCGTATTTATTGAGCGCTTACTGTGTGCAGAGCACTGTATTAAGTGCTTGGGAAGTACAAGTTGGCAACATAGAGAGACGGTCCCTACCCAACAGTGGGTTGGGTTGGTACAAGATGCCGGATGGTATTGGTTGCTGTATGGAAGCTTGGAGATGGCGGGAAATGGGCACCTCTGGGGCACTTCTGGACACTTAGGGAGTGGGCGGGCTGTGGGATCGGCGTCAGTGGTACACAGTAAGCGCTCAATAAATACGATTGATGATGATGATGATGATGATGGTACAAATCAGAGGGACCTTATTCCCTACCACCAGAGCCCTGACACTAAGTGGACTTCACTCGTCTCACATGACAAAGCAATATATGTCAGAGGTCATGGGTTCAAATCCCAGCTCCGCCAACTGCCAGCTGGGTGACTTTGGGCAAGCCACTTCACTTCTCTGGGCCTCAGTTACCTCATCTGGAAAATGGGGATTAAGACTGCGAGCCCCACCTGGGACATCCTCCCCAGTGCTTAGACCAGTGCTTTGCATGTAGTAAGCGCTTAACAAATGCCATTATTATAGAGCAGCAGCGTGGCTCATTGGAAACAACACAGGCTTTGGAGTCAGAGGTCATGGGTTCAAATCCTGGCTCCGCCAACTGTCAGCTGGGTGATTTTGGGCAAGTCATTTCATTTCTCTGGGCCTCAGTTACCTCATCTGGAAAATGGGGATTAAGACCGTTAGCCCCACCTGGGACATCTTCCCCAGTGCTTAGACCAGTGCTTTGCATGTAGTAAGTGTTTAACAAATGCCATTATTATAGAGCAGCAGTGGGGCTCATTGGAAAGAGCACAGGCTTTGGAGTCAGAGGTCATGGGTTCAAATCCCGGCTCCGCCAACTGTCAGCTGGGTGACTTTGGGCAAGTCACTTCACTTCTCTGTGCCTGTTACCTCATCTGGAAAATGGGGATGAAGACTGTGAGCCCCCCGTGGGACAACCTGATCACATTGTAACCTCCCCAGCGCTTAGAACAGTGCTTTGCACATTGTAAGCACTTAATAAATGCCATCATGATTATTATTATTATATGTCCTGGGTGTGTATGAATGAGGGCATACATAAAGAAGGGGATGGGGGCGTAGGGTGTTGGTGGACAGAGAGAGAGAGAGAGAGAGAGAGAGAGAGAGAGAGAGAGAGAGTGCTTCCTTTTTTACTACTAATAATAACAGTAATAACAATAATAGCACTTAAGCACTTACTACATTCATTCATTCAATCGTATTTATTGAGCGCTTACTGTACTAAGCGCTTGGGAAGTACAAGTTGGCAACACATAGAGACGGTCCCTACCCAACAACGGGCTCACAGTCTAGAAGGGACTACTATACTATATGCCAAGCACTGTTCTAAGCGCTGCGGTAGATAGGAAGAGAAGCATGGCCTAGTGGTTAGAGCACGGGGTTGGAAGTCAGTGGGTCATGGGTTCTAATCCCACCTCCACCACTTGTCTACTGAGACCTTGGGCAAGTCTCTTTACTTCTCTGTGCCTCCATTCCCTCATCTGCAAAATGGAGATGGAGACCGTGAGCCCCACATAGGAGAGGGATTGTGTCCCACCTGATTTTCTTGTATTCCCCCCCTTAGTGCTTAATACAGTGCTTGGCACAGAGTAAGCACTTAATGAATACCACAATATTATTATTATGAAGGTTAATCAGGTGGAACAGTCCCTGTCCCACGTGGGGCTCACACTCTTAATCCCCATTTTACAAGTGAGATAACTGTTCATTCATTCAATCATACCGTGTGCAAAGCACTGTACTAAGCGCTTGGGAGAGTACAATATAACAACAAGTGACTTTTTATAAGTGAACTTCTACTTCCCAAGTGCTTAGTACAGTGCTGTGCACACAGTAAGCACTCAATAAATACGATTGAATGAATGAATGAATGATTTGCCCAAGGTCAAATAATAGACATGTGGCAGAGCCAGGATTAGAACCCAGGTCTTCCTGTCGGCAGGACCCACACTCTATCCACTAAGCCACACCGCTTCTCAATTCCCTGTTGTTCTCCCCAGCAAGCGTCTGGTCCTGAGACTTCTCCGGAGGAAGAAACCCTTATGTTAACAGGGCATGTGTAGTCCCAGGCAGATGAGCCAGAGCTTTGCAGACAGCTTCCATTCAATCGTATTTATTGAGCGCTTACCGTGTGCAAAGTACTGTACTAAGCGCTTCCAGAAGAGAAGCAGCACGGCTCATTGGAAAGAGCACGGGCTTGGGAGTCAGAGGTCATGGGTTCAAATCCCAACTCCGCCAATTGTCAGCTGTGTGACTTTGGTCAAGTCACTTAATCAATCAATCGTATTTATTGAGTGCTTGCTGTGTGCAGAGCACTGTACTAAGCGCTTGGGAAGTACAAGTTGGCAACAGATAGAGACGGTCCCTACCCAACAGTGGGTTCACAGTCTAGAAGGGGCTCACAGTCTAGAAGACTTCTCTGTGCCTCAGTTCCCTCATCTGCAAAATGGGGATTAAGACTGTGAACCCCCCGAGGGACAGCCTGATAACCTTGTATCCCCCCAGTGCTTAGAACAGTGCTTTGCACATAATAAGCGCTTAACAAATACCATCATTATTATTATTATTCCACAGAGGAAAACACTCTGCCAGCCATCCTCCTCCACTGCTTAGCAATGAGGCTCTGGACAGGAGAGGTCATTTTTATTCCCCGCGATGTGACAGCTGGAAAAAGAAATTAAAAAGCAGGGGACTCCACTTTGGGGGGAAGAGTGGGATGTGTTTTAGACTGTGAGCCCACTGTTGGGTAGGGACTGTCTCTATATGTTGCCAATTTGTACTTCCCAAGCGCTTAGTACAGTGCTCTGCACATAGTAAGCGCTCAATAAATACAATTGATGATGATGATGATGATGATGATGTGCTTTCTGAAGTTTTCTCAGCTGAGATTAGATTGTTTCTTACCTCTCTCCAGAACCCTCACTTGCTCAATTCATTCATTCATTCAATCGTATTTATTGAGCGCTTACTGAGTCTTGACCCTGCTGGCTTAAGTGCAGAGAGTAGGAGTAGCATTTTTTAGTAGATAGAGCACAGGCCTAGGAATCAGAAGGACTTGGGTTCTAATCCCTGCTTTGCCATGTGTCGGCTGTGTGACCTTGGGCAAGTCACTTAACCTCTCTATGCCTCAGTTACCTCATCTGTAAAATGGAGATTAAGACTGTGAGCCCCATGGAGGACAGGGACTCTGTCCAACCTGATTAACTAGTATCTACCCCAACAATTAGAAGTGCTTGGCCCATGGTAAGCACTTAACAAGTACCATAATAATAATAATAATAGCATTTGTTAAGTAGATGCAAGGTAATCAGGGTGTCCCATGTGGGGCTCACAGTCTTAATCCCCATTTTACAGATAATAATAATAATGATGATGGCATTTATTAGGCGCTTACTATGTGCAAAGCACTGTTCTAAGCACTGGGGAGATTACAAGGTGATCAGGTTGTCCCACTTGGGGCTCACAGTCTTCATCCCCATTTTACAGATGAGGTAACTGAGGCACAGAGAAGTGAAGTGACTTGCCCAAACTCACACAGCTGACAATTGGCAGAGCCGGTATTTGAACCCATGACCTCTGACTCCCAAAACCGTGCTCGTTCCTATTAGACCTGGGGGCAAAATCGGGGAACAAATCTGGTTAGATGATGCCTTGTAGTACACTTCAAATTACTCTGTGGCGGGGTGTGTGTGTGTGTGTGTGTGTGTGAAAGTCCATTAATGACTCAAATCGTACAAGACAATTACTCTCCCTCTCTTCAAAGCTTTATAATAATAATAATAATAATAATAATGGCATTTATTAAGCGATTGCTATGTGCAAACCAGGCACATCTCCTCCAAGAGGCCTTCCCAGACTAAACCCCACTTTTCCTTATCTCCCACTCCCTTCTGCATCGCTCTGACTTGCTCCCTTTACTCTTTCCACTTCCTAGCCCTACAGCACTTATGTATAGATCTGTCATTTTATTTATTTGTATTGCTCTCTTTCTCCCTGGCTCTAGACTGTAAGCCCCCTGTGGACAGGGAATCTGTCTGTTTACTGCTGTATTGTACTCTCCCAAGTACTAAGTACAGTGCTCTGCACGGAGTAAGCACTCAATAAATGCAATTGAATGAATGAATGAATGACTCCATGGCATTACTGAGTGCCCAAAGCGGGAGGTTTCTTAACTGAATTCCATCATTGCATCTAAAATCACAGTGGCTGTAACTGCAACTGAGTTGTTATTTGAAAGAATTTCACATTCAGCGAAGAAAAAACATTCTGATTATTATCTTACCTAAACAGCAACCTTTGGTATTTACTTGGATTGCTCTCTGACTCTCCTGAGAAGAAAGATGAAAAAAAAAAAATCAAGCAGAGAGAAACATCTCCAAACACAAAATATAAATTGCTGGTGCTTTTCCCAGGAAAGAATAATGAAAAAGATGGAACCCGTCTGAGAGCCGCTGTTTTCTGATGTTCTACTCTGTCTCTGTCCTATGGCAGAGATTTTACAGTTACCTATCAGGTGGGTATGCTCTGAAATTCAGCAGAAACGTCGGACCACAGTAAAGTTTTTCTGTGGTCCTAAGTCTGATGCATGACTGACTGTGATTCAAATGGCGAGGACAGAGCTGCAGTGGAGATGGAACAGTAGAGGTTGGTTGCTTCTAAGATCATGACTTGTACTTCCCAAGCGCTTAGTACAGTGCTCTGCACACAGTAAGCTCTCAATAAATACGATTGAATGAATGAATGAATCATGGCAATTCTACTTTGAAACCTGTTCCATCCTTCCGCGTCCCCTTATGGGATTACCTTTAAAGGAAAAATAATGAAAAAAATGAAAATAGGACTGTCAGTGGATTTTTTTTTTCTGTGCTTGGTAACCTAGCATAATTTATTAAATATTTTTTATGGTATTTAAGCGTTATTATGTGTCAGGCACTGTACTAAATGCTGGGGTAGATACAAATTAATCATGTTGGACACAGTCTATGTCCCACATGGGGTACACGGTATTAATCCCCATTTTACAGATGGGGTACCTGAAGGATAGAGAAGTTAAGTGACTTGCCCAAGGCCACACAGCACTTCTAAACAGAAACTCATAACTCAATAAGTTCTAATGGAATGTGATTATTTTACTCACTCTATGTACTTGCCTTTATTTTGGGAGTGATTTTCTTTTTTATTTGTTATTTGGGGGTCACACTGACTTTGAATTAGCTGACTATGTATTTGTCGTGGTTCAAGATTGAACTTGAACCACTTAAGATTTAACTTGAAGGCTGCAATCTGGAGGGGTTTCTGATTGTGCTCGCATTGAATTTTCTTCCATACACAGACAGTTTATTTCCTTCCTCGATTTCATCCCAGCCCTGGGTTTTCTGGGCCAGTCTTTAAACCCAGTCTATATCTGTTGGTTCGGAGAACAAGAAAATCTCTTCTCAGGTGGTTCCTTCTCCTGCTGGCATCAGCTTTCCATTATCACACTATTACTGCATTTATTTATTTATTACTCTATTTATTTTATTTGTACATATTTATTCTATTTATTTTATTTTGTTAATACGTTTTGTTTTGTTCTCTGTCTCCCCCTTCTAGACTGTGAGCCCACTATTGGGTAGGGACCGTCTCTATATGTTGCCAACTTGTACTTCCCAAGCGCTTAGTACAGTGCTCTGTACACAGTAAGCACTCAATAAATACGACTGATTGAATGAATCAAAATAATAATAATAATAATTTTGGTATTTGTTAAGCACTTACTATGTGCAAAGCACTGTTCCAAGCACTGGGGAGGATACAAGGTGATCAGGTTGTCCCATGTGGGGCTCACAATCTTAATCCTCATTTTACAGATGAGGTAATTGAGGCACAGAGAAGTTGTGACTTGCCCAAAGTCACACAGCTGACAAGTGGTGGAGCCGGGATTTGAACCCATGACCTCTGACTCCCAAACCCGGGCTCTTTCCACTGAGCCATGCTGCTCCTTGGGCTCAGGAATCATAGGAACATTCCTCCCCTCCCTCACCCCCAACCCCAATCCCAATCCCAGGGTAAGTCTACTTTTGAGCAGAAAATATTCCATTTTTTTTGAGACTTTTATTCCCCCACGTGGCCTATTTTTTGAAAATGAACCTCCTCCTCTCCATCAGGGAAGTAAACAACCTGAAAACCGAAGGGGAAAATAGCAGAATTTATGACGATTCCAAAATTCCCACCGAGGGCTAGATGATATGACAGAACCGGACAGCCCTCTTTGTGTGATTCAGATACACGACACTATGACGCTTGCAGACATTACAGCCCTTGGCCGTAACTTAGCGAGCCACTAGTCAACCAGAATTTTCTCTTAATCTTCCGAGTATGTTGAGTCTTTCTTCTGTCTTGAAAATTCCTTTCTTTAAAGCCTCTGACCTTATGGGCTAAGATTTATTATAAAATGGATTATAAATGGGCTTGTGTGTTAATTAAAAAACATTTTATACAGGAGAAATGATAATCAGTTCTCCCACTATCTAGTCGGCATACGGATAAGCATTCAGTTGGCTTTGGGTTGGGGGAACATTTAGGGTGGCTAGTCATTAATGAGTAGTTTTTTGGCTACGTGGAAATTGAGATAATTTGTTTAAGATTACTCTGTGAGACATGGACTCCACTGGAGATCTGAATGTAGGCCCAGATGCGCTCTTTTTCATGTGTTAATGTAGGATAAGTCACTTAAACTTCTCCACATTCTGTTCTCCACCTGTAAAATCTAAATACCACCCCTCTGCCACCTCTCTCAGGTGAGGTTTAATTTAGTTGGAGGTTTAATTTAGTCGTCCTTGTTTTAGGAAGATGGGCTGCAATCTTGCTTTCTTAGGAATCTGTCTACTTGAAAAAGGCTTAATCTACACTGGCCTAGTAAACATTTGTATGTAATAAGCAGCTGGGTGATTTTTTTAAATGGTATTTGTTAAGCATTTACAAAGTGCCAGGCACTGTACTCAGCACTGGGATAGATACAAGGTAATCAGGTTGGGCACAGTCCCTGTCCCACATGGGGCTCATGGTCTCAATCCTCATTTTACAGATGAGGTAACTGAGGCTCAGAGATGTTAAGTGACTTGCTCAAGGTCACACAGCATTCATTCATTCAATCATATTTATTGTATATTTAATATAATATTATATATTATATATTATATTATATTTAATATAATATAATATTTATATTCACTGTATGCAGAGCACTGCACTAAGTGCTTGGAAAGTATAATTCAGCAACAGAGACAATCCCAACCCAACAACGGGCTCACAGTCTAGAAGGGGGGAGACAGACAACAAAACAAAACAAGTAGACAGGCATCAATAGCATCAATATGCATAAATAAAATTATAGATATATACACATCATTAATAAAATTAATAGATTAATAAATATGTACATATATACACAAGTGCTTTGGGGCAGAGGGGGGGAAAGCAGAGGGAGGGAGTCGGGGTGATGAGGAGGGGAGGAGGAGCAGAGGAAAAGATGAGCTCAGTCTGGGAAGGCCTCCTGGAGGAGGTGAGCTCTCAGTAGGGCTTTGAAGGGGGAAGAGAGCCAGTTTGGTGGATTTGAGAAAGGAGGGCATTCCAGGCCAGAGGTAGGACGTGGGCCGGGGGTCAACGGCGGGACAGGCGAGAACGAGGCCCAGTGAGGAGGTTAGCGGTGGCAGAGGAGCAGAGGGTGCGGGCTGGGCTGGAGAAGGAGAGAAGGGAGGGGAGGTAGGAGGGGGCGAGGGGATGGACAGCTTTGAAGCCAAGAGTGAGGAGTTTTTGCTTGACATGAAGCAATTAACAGATGCTGTGACTACATAGGCGAAACAGTGTTCCCAGGAAGTTTTGTTGGGCCAGTGTCAAAATAAAAGCAACATGGCCTAGTGGATAGATAATGAGACTGAGAGTCAGGAGGATCTGGGTTCTAATTCCCACTATGCCACTTGTCTGCTGGGTGACCTTGGGCAAATCACTTCACTTCCCTGTGCCTCAGTTACCTCACCTGCAGAATGGGGATTAAGACTGAGGTCCCACGTGGGACGCGGACTGTGTCCGACCTGATTAGTTTGTATCTACCTCAGCGCTTAATCCAGTGCCTGGCACGTAGTGGAGGTTAATAAATACCATAAAAAAATAGCCTAAATCGTTTAGAAAAACAACTCTGTAGGAGATCTGAGTTTTAATACTCTCAAGTACTTCTGCCCGGTGGAACCACCCAAATCCATTGTTGATGTGAAGGGGGTGGGATGGAATCTGTATATACATCCCAGGGTCTTCTGCTTTGTACTTAATTTTCCAGTGGAGGTAAATCTTAGTGGCTCTGTGGAATTCTTAGCATCATTAAGCAGTCGGCAGCGTTTTTTTCTTTTCTCCCTTTCTTCCCTTTCTTTTTTTTCCGTGACCATTTAGAGGAAGATGGAAGCAAACTGTTTCCAGGGCTAGGGTTCTGTAGCGGTTCTGAAATACAAGTTCCATTTCAGACATGGAGTGGAGGACAGCAATCCCTGCTCAGACGAGATTCGAATCCATACACATCAGTGTTTTTATGACAAAAAGCATGCATAAGTGCGATTTCAAAAAAAACAACTTTGTATTTAAGCTTTCTCCAAAGAAATCTTTGGGCTGGAAAATTCATGGAGATAAATAGGTACTTTCAGGGGAAAGCAAGTCCCTAATTTCAATAAGAACATGGACTGAGGAATGATATGTCAGTAGTAAAGACCCAGAGAGGCACATTTGTTTCAGGAGGCTAGTCATTAATGAGTAGTTTTTTGGCTACGTGGAAATTGGGAGAATTTGTTTAAGATTACTTTGTGAGAATTGGACTCCACTAGAGACCTCAGTATAGGCCCAGATGTGTTCTTTTTCATGTGCTAATGTAGGATACATCTCTTAAATTTCTCAGCATCTTGTTCTTCAGCTGTAAAATCTAACAAACACCTCCCTGCCACGTTTCTCTCATGAGGATTAATTCAGCGGTCCTTGCTAATTGAGTGTCCCAATAAAAAAGAAATTATGATTTTTTTTAGTCCTTAAGAAGTGAAAATTTTCAGTTACCTACTTCTAATGAGGAATGGTAGGTCTCCATGAAATAAATAGGTGTTTTTATAATAGGTATGATCTATTTCAAAATATTGGCTTTAAACGCATCTTATTTCCAATTTACAAGAACGAGCTTAGGTTGATATGCAGTGCATGCTACCTTTAGGGTTTTGTAAAATGCATCATAATATCCTTCATTATTTAACATTTGTTCCAGCAAATATTCAGTTCCCTTAGCTGGAAATATTTCTGTCAGGGTATTTTTGGTGGTTCCCAGTAAAAGTTATAAATATTTTAATCACTTGCAAACTTCTGCAATAAAAAAATTCTGAATTGCATTTTCCAAAATGCAGCTCGAGAGTCAGTTTTTTTGGTATTTAAAGTACAGGAATCATTATTGTACTGTTCTTATTTTCCTAAGTAAATGTTGAGGTAGACAATAAAATTATGTAGTACTTTTTTTCAAAAATAATACCTATGGAACAGTAAAATTTACTCTTACCTTAAAGTGTAAGTATATGTAATAATTACGGTATTTGTTGAGCTCTCACTATGTTCCAGGCACTATGCTAAGTGCTGGGCACCGTACTAAGCACTGATATCTTAAATGTAGAATATATTTTAAGTATTTCCAGATTTTGCATTACAGTAATATCAAAATTCAGTATTGTGCCAAACAACACTTTTTAACTTGTCCTATTAGTATTTCAAAAGAATGAAGAGAATTTTCTAGGTTTGTTATTCTGAAAGCTGAACTGGATATTGCTTAATGATGAAAAAAGGATGAATTTGGCAATGCAATACCTCTCTTTTTTGAAAAAGTTCAAGTTGCTAAAATGTCCAAACTCATCCAGTCTCACACAGGATTATGACAACCTTGGTCATTTTCCAGATTCATTTCAAGAATCTTTACATTTTCCAGTTAGTGCTGCATTTTGGTACTTCAGAGCAAATTCTTCATCAAAGCACCTCTAAGTTTCTTCATTCAAACATCCGCTTAGCTGCAGATACCAAAGTATCATTGCTCCAATATGGATTCCCCAGATGATGTGCTATTGATGCCTGCCTGTTTTGTTGTCCATCTCCTCGCTTCTAGGCTGTGGGCCCATTGCTGGGTAGGGATTGTCTCTATCTGTTGCCAAATTGTACTTTCCAAGCGCTTAGTACAGTGCTCTGCACACAGTAAGCGCTCGATAAATACGATTGAGTGAATAAATGATGGATTCAACCACAACATAAAAGGAAGCTAAATGATGGCATTTATTAAGCACTTACTATGTGCAAAGCACTGTTCTAAGCGCTGGGGAGGTTACAAGGTAATCAGGTTGTCCCCCGGGGGGCTCACAGTCTTAATGGTCATTTTACAGATGAAGGAACTGAAGCCCAGAGAAGTGAAGTGACTTGCCCAAAGTCACACAGCTGACAAGTGGCGGAGCCGGGATTTGAACCCATGACCTCTGACTCCAAAGCCCGGGCTCTTTCCCCTGAGCCACGCTGCTTCTTAACCTTCACACTGTCCTGGTCTTGGAGTTTAACAATCCCGCTCACTGTGAATACAGCCGTAATGGGATATGATCATTATGTATGTGCTGAAGAAATGACTAGAGAAGCAGCGTGGCGCAGTGGAAAGAGCTCGGGCTTTGGAGTCAGGGGTCATGGGTTCAAATCCCTGCTCCACCAATTGTCAGCTGTGTGACTTTGGGCAAGTCACTTCACTTCTCTGGGCCTCAGTTACCGCATCTGTAAAATGGGGATTAAGACTGTGAGCCCCACCGTGGAACAATCTGATCACCTGTGAGCCCACTGTTGGGTAGGGACTGTCTCTGTATGTTGCCAACTTGTACTTCCCAAGCTCTTAGTACAGTGCTCTGCACACAGTAAGCGCTCAATAAATTTCTGACCATTAGCTTCAGAAGCTTGAGAAGCAGTGTGGCTCAGTGGAAAGAGCCCAGGCTTTGGAGTCAGAAGTCATGGGTTCAAATCCCAGCTTCACCACTTGTCAGCTGTGACTTTGGGCAAGTCACTTCACTTCTCTGTACCTCAGTTACCTCATCTGTAAAATGGGGATTAAGACTGTGAGCCCCCTGTGGGACAACCTGTTCACCTTGTAATCTCCCCAGTGCTTAGAACAGTGCGCTGCACATAGTAAGCGCTTAATAAATATTATTATCTTTTAGACTGTGAGCCCACTGTTGGGTAGGGACTGTCTCTATATGTTGCCAACTTGTACTTCCCAAGCGCTTAGTACAGTGCTCTGCACACAGTAAGCGCTTAATAAATATTATTATCTTTTAGACTGTGAGCCCACTGTTGGGTAGGGACTGTCTCTATATGTTGCCAACTTGTACTTCCCAAGCGCTTAGTACAGTGCTCTGCACACAGTAAGCGCTCAATAAATACGATTGATGATGATGATGAATAAATACGATTGATTGATTGTAGCCTCCCCAGCGCTTAGTACAGTGCTTTGCACAGAGTAAGCGCTCAATAAATGCTATCATTATTATTATTATTATTATTAAAGAGGCAAAGTGGCTAGTGGAATTTTGCCACTAGGACATTTTCAATAGCTGGAAATTAGTTTTATGGTTCTCCGGAAGGTCTTAATCATTTACTTTTAATCATACAGGATATACTGACATCTGGTGGCTAGGACTAGCTGAATTCTCGAAAACCAAATTAAAAACCTGCATAGGCCAAAGAAAATTGAACTTGATGATGATTTTCAAACATAGCTTCTGTCTTCTAACCCAGGCTTTTAAAGGTGGGTTAGAAGAGATACAAGGTTATCGGGCTGTCCCAAGTGGGGCTCACAGTCTTAATCCTCATTTTACAGACGAAATAATTGAGGCACAGAGAAGCAAAGTGACTTGCCCAAAGCCACACAGCTGACAAGCGGCGGAGCCGGGATTAGAACCCATGACCTCCGACTCCCAAGCCTGGGCTCTTTTCAGTAAGCCGTGCTGCTTCTGTAAACCAAATGATTTCTCAAAACTAAATGATTTGAGCCATCAGGAGTATTTTTGCTGTGGTATTTAAAAGCTGCTGCTCTTCATGACTGGATTAGAGAACAAGGGTCAGTGATAGAAAACTTATTAAAGCCCCCAGGAAGCGTTCCACATATTAACTTGGGTTGTTTTGTCTTGTCTCTAAGTATTGGTAGAAGGGGACTATAATGTACATGCTTAGAGACTAGTTTCAGGTGTAACAAGGAAAGGAGGAGTGAGAATCCTACTTTAAAATGGAAAAATGGAATTCTTGTCATTTCCACGCTCAGAATGAAAGCAGGGAAAGTGACCTGTACGGTATCAATGGGGAGGGATATCCAGTGATGATGATGATGGCATTTATTAATTAGACTAATTAATTAGTTAATTAGATTAATTAGACTGTGAGCCCACTGTTGGGTAGGGACTGTCTCTATATGTTGCCAATTTGTACTTCCCAAGCGCTTAGTACAGTGCTCTGCACACAGTAAGTGCTCAATAAATATGATTGATTGATTGATTGATTAAGTGCTTACTATGTGCAAAGCACTGTTCTAAGCGCTGAGGAGGTTACAAGTTGATCAGGTTGTCCCACGGGGGGCTCACAGTCTTAATCCCCATTTTACAGATGAGGTAACTGAGGCACAGAGAAGTTAGGTGGCTTGCCCAAAGTCACACAGCTGACAGTTGGCAGAGCCAGGATTTGAACCCATGACCTCTGACTCCAAAGCCCGGGCTCTTTCCACTGAGCCATGCTACTTCTCGTACCACATTACCATAAAGTGGAGAAGCAGGGTGGCCTAGTGGAAAGAGCAGGGGCCTGGGTTCTAATCCTGCTCCGCCAGTTGTCCGCTGTGTGACTTTGGGCAGGTCACTTCACTTCTCTGGGCCTCAGTCACTTCACCTGTAAAATGGGGATTAAGACTGTGAGCCCTAAGTGGAACAGGGATTGTGTCCAATTAAATCTACCCCAATGCTTAGTACAGTGCTTGGCACATAGTAAGCGCTTAACAAATCCCATTAAAAAGCAAATGAAAACAAACCAATAAAACTAATGATGATGATGATGGTATTTGTTAAGCGCTTACTATGTGCCAAGCACTGTTCTAAGCACTGGAAGAGATACAAGGTTATCGGGTTGTCCCAGGTGGGGCTCACAGTCTTAATCCTCATTTTACAGGTGAGATAATTGAGGCATAGAGAAGTGAAGTGACTTGCCTTAAGTCACACAGCTGACAAGCAGCGGAGCCCGGATTAAAACCCATGACCTCTGACTCCTAAGCCCGGGCTCTTTCCAGTAAGTCTTGCTGCTTCTGTAAACTAAATGATTTCTCAAAACTAAATGATTTGAGCTAACAGGAGTATTTTTTCTGTGGTATTTGTTAAGTGCTTACTGTGTTCCAGGCATTGCACTAAGTGCTGGGTTGATACAAGCTCATCAGATCGGACACTGTCCATGTTCCACGTGGGGTTTACAGTCTTAATCCCCATTTTACATGTATGTGTTTCACATGTATATATGTTTGTACATATTTATTACTCTATTTTACTTGTACATATCTATTCTATTTATTTTATTTTGTTAGTATGTTTGGTTTTGTTCTCTGTCTCCCCCTTTTAGACTGTGAGCCCACTGTTGGGTAGGGACTGTCTCTATATGTTGCCCACTTGTACATCCCAAGCGCTTAATACAGTGCTCTGCACACAGTAAGCGCTCAATAAATATGATTGATTGATTTTACAGATAAGGTAACTGAGCCACAGAGAAGTGAAGGCACTTTCTCAAGGTCACACAGCAGATTTCTGGTGGAACCGGTTTGAGAACCCAGGTCCTTCTGACTCTCAGACTCGTGCTGTATTTACTAGGCACGGTCTCCCCACTTCTAGACTGTGAGCTTGTTGTGAGCAGGGGTTGTCACTCTTTATTTCTGTATTGTACTTTTCCAAGCGCTTAGTACAGTGCTCTGCACACAATAAGCACTTAATAAATGCGATTGAAGGAATGAGAGGAAGCTCGTTTGGTTCTATTTTTCCCTGTGGAGAAAGTAAGCCAAAGGAGGGTTTGATTTGACTTGTTGAAGGCTAGAAAGCGAATCTATGTCAGAACCTGGAAGGAAATGCACTTGGTAACATACCACATTTTCACGTGTGTTTCCAGTTAAGCTGAGTGGCAAGCAAGCAGTTGTCATGGTTTGAAAAAAATCTTTTATAGGTCTGGCTCTTGCATCAGATTTTGGAATAAAATCGGTGTTTAAATTTTGCTTCCTCGCATCTTTTCCTGGTTTGGATTATTTTTCAGGGCAGTTTGATGGTCTCATGGCATGAGCTTTTGCATTCTGCATTTTGTGTACGGTGTTTCGAATTTTATGTGAAATTGTGGGTTTGATCTTTGACCTCTGTTTACTCTAAAACTGATTCGCCACTAATTTGATAGCAAGCCACAGGGGTCTTTTGTAAACAAGCTGCTCACTTTACATAGCTATGTTTTACTCTTAAGTGAAGAAGCATGCATGGAATATAATTAAGAGCCCCGTGCAAAAGTAATAAAAAACACATAATCTTGTAACTTTCCAGGTAGCATTCGGGCTAATCTAATCTCCTTCTGTGGTACAGTGACAGGCCTGCGTTGATGGGGCGGGGGGGGGGAAGAAGTAGATATAAATATGTACAATCCAGAATCAGATTCTGGCCTGCAGAGCAGATTTATCGTTTAATTCTGAAGACGTGAACTCGGCATCTGCTTCCCAATGGTTGTGCTGTAGAGAGGGAAATTTTTCTATCAACTCTATTGTGGTGTACTTTTCCAACTCTGAGCCACAGTGCTCTGCACACAGTAAGCATTCAATAAATACCACTGATTGATAGTTTCGTTGTCTGGGTCAATCAATCAGTGGTATTTATTGAGCGCTTACTGTGTGCAGAGCTCTGTACTAAGCGCTTGGGAGAGTATAGTAGAATAGAGTTGGTAGGCACATCCTCTGCCCACTGAGATGAGGAAGTCATGGCAGGTTAGTCAATCAATCGTATTCATTGACTGCTTACTGGGTGCAAAGCTGATCATTCATTCAATCGTGCTTATTCAATCAATCAATCATATTTATTGAGCGCTTACTGTGTGCAGAGCACTGTACTAAACGCTTGGGAAGTACAAGTTGGCAACATATAGAGACAGTCCCTACCCAAGGGAGTGGGTAGGGTGAGTGGGTAGGGTATTGAGTGCTTACTGTGTGCAAAGCACTGTATTAGTGCTTCTAGACTGTACTTCTAGACTGTGAGCCCACTGTTGGGTAGGGACCGTCTCTATAGCCAACTTGTACTTCCCAAGCGCTTAGTACAGTGCTCTGCACACAGTAAGCGCTCAATAAATACAATTGAATGAATGAATTAGTGCTTGGGAGAGGACATTATAATAATGAACAGACATATTCCCTGCCCAAATTGAGCTTATTGTCTAGAGAAAGGGTTTAACAGTCTCTGGACTAAGCACTTGGGAAAATACAATAAAACAGAGTTGGTAGACTCTGTTTTTGTAATTATTTTCTTTATTTTATTTGTGTTCATTTGTTTGTATTGATGTCTGTCTCCCCCCATCTAGACCGCAAGCTCATTGTGGGCAGGGACTGTGTATTTTTATTGTTGTATTGTCCTCTTCCAAGCACTTATTGAAGTGCTCTGCACACAGTGAGCACTCAATAAATAGGATTAATTGAGTGAATGAATGAATAGAAACGTTCTCTGCCCACTAAGAAGTGGAGCCCATGGACAATCAATCAATCTGTGGTATTTATTGAGCGCTTACAGTGTGCAGAGAACTGTACTAAGAGCTTGGGAGAGTATATACTGTAACAGAGTTGATTCACACATTCCCTGCCAACAAGGAGCTTATACATTCAATCATATTTATTGAGCGTCTACTGTCTGCACAGCACTGTACTAAGCTCTTGGCACTGTACTAAGCACTTGTCAAAGTGTCAGTATATGGTGTAGGAAATGCAAGCAAAATTGGGTGAATGATCAAATCAGGTCAAGTTCCACAGAGGTCGATTTGGGGGCCATATAACATTTTTACCAACAACCTGGAGAGAAGCAACATGGCCTAGTGGAAAGAGCACAGGCCTTTGACTCAGAGGACTTGAGTTCTAATCCCGGGTCCTCCACTAGTCTGCTGTGTGACTTTGGGCAAGTCACTTAACTTCTCTGTATCTCAGTTATCCCATCTGTATGAGAAGCAGCATGGCTCAGTGGAAAGAGCCCGGGCTTCGGAGTCAGAGTTCATGGGTTCGAATCCCGGCTCCGCCACTTGTCAGCTGTGTGACTTTGGCAAGTCACTTCACTTCTCTGTGCCTCAGTTGCCTCATCTGTAAGATGGGGATTAAGACTGTAAGCACCAGGTGGGGCAACCTGATTACCTTGTATCCCCCCAGTGCTTAGAACAGTGCTTGGCACATAGTAAGCGCTTAACAAATGCCATCATTATTGTTATTAATAGTAGTAATTATTATCATGGCATTTGTTCATTCATTCATTCAGTCATATTCATTAAGCACTTACTGTGTGCAGAGTAGTATCCTAGGCACGTGGGAAAGTACAATACAGCTATACACGGTGACATTCCCTGCCCACAACAAGCTCACAGTCTAGAGCTTGGAAAGCAAGCTCTAGAAGAGCTTGGGAAGAGCTTGGGAAGCTCAGGAAGCAGCGTGGCTCAGTGGGAAGAGCACGGGCTTTGGAATCAGTGGTCATGGGTTCAAATCCCGGCTCTGCCATCTGTCAGCTGTGTGACTTTGGGCAAGTCACTTAACTTCTCTGTGCCTCAGTTACCTCATCTGCAAAATGGGGATTGACCGTGAGCCCCCCGTGGGACAACCTGATCACCTTGTATCCCCCCAGCGCTTAGAACAGTGTTTTGCACATAGTAAGTGCTTAATAAATGCCATCATTATTATAATAATTATTATTATTAGAGTGGGGAAAGACAGATGTCAGTACAAATAAATGAAATGAAAGATACTTACATAAGGGCTGTGGGGGTTGGGGGAAGAGCAAAGGGAGCAAGTCAAAGTGATGCAGAAGGGAGTGGGAGATGAGGAAAAGTCGGGCTTAGTCTGGGAAGGCCTCTTGGAGGAGACGTGCCTTCGATAAGGCTTTGAAGGAGAGGAGAGTAATTGTCTGTCGGATTTGAGGAGGGAGGGTATTTCAGGCCAGAGGCAGGATGTGAGCCAGAGGTCAGTGGTGAGACAGGTGAGATGGAGGCACAGTGAGAAGATTAGCACTAGAGGAGTGAAGCATGCGGGCTGCGTTGTAGAAGGAGAGAAGTGAGGTGAGGTAGGAGGGGGAAAGGTGGTGGACTGCTTTAAAGCCAAAAGATATGGAGGTGGATGGGCAACCACTGGAGATTTTTGAGGAGTGTTAAGCTCTAACTATGTGCCAGGCACTGTACTAAGTGCTGGGGTGGATAGTGACTTTGGGCAAGTCACTTAACTTCTCTGTGCCTCAGTTCCCTCATCTGTAAAATGGGGATTAAGACTGTGAGCCCCAGGTGGGACAACCTTGATTACCTTGTATCCCCCCAGAGCTTAGAACAGTGCTTGGCACATAGTAAGCATTTAACAAATACCAACATTATTATTATTACAAGCGAATCAGGTTGGACACAGTCCCTGTTCCTCATAGGGCTCAGACTCTCAATCCCCATTTTACAGATGAGGTAACTGAGGCACAGAGAAGTAAAGTGACTTTCCCAAGGGCACGCAGCTGACAAGTGGCAGAGATGTTATTAGAACCCATAACCTCTTGACTCCCAAGCCCATGGTCTATCCACTAAACCATGCTGGGACAGGGACTATGTCCACCTTGATTACCTTGTATCTACCCCGGCACTTAGTACAGTGAGAAGCAGCGTGGCTCAGTGAAAAGAGCCCGGGCTTTGGAGTCATGGTCGTGGGTTCAAACCCCGGCTCCACCAATTGTCAGCTGTGTGAACTTGGGCAAGTCACTTAACTTCTCTGGGCCTCAGTTACCTCATCTGTAAAATGGGGATTGACTGTGAGCCCCGCCATGGGACAACCTGATCACCTTGTATTCCCCCCCAGCTCTTAGAACAGTGCTTTGCACATAATAAATGCTTAATAAATGCCATTATTATTATTATTATTATCATTATTATTATTATTATTACAGTGCCTGGAACATAATAAGTGCTTAACAATTACCATTAAAAAACAACAAAAAAAAAACTGGAGGGTGGAATAGAGTCAGTATGATTCTAACTGAGCAAATGTAAGGTGGGAGAAGATTGTCTATGTGTCCTGAAAGGAAAAAATGACACCCAATAGGGAATGAATCTCGATTTTTGTTGGAGGTGGTGTTCAGGGAAAAGTGCAGCAATTTAGCCATTAAAATATTGTAGCAATATTATAAACTAAATCAAGTACAGTTGGCTGTTAATGGAAGGCAGGTTTCAGGGAGCCACTTTTAGCTGCCTGCTGGAGAAATCACAAGAGTTTGCTGCAGTAATAGCAGCAGTGGCAGCTCTTCTTACCTATTCTGGGGTCCTGCTCCTCCTCCTCCTCATCATCATCAATGATATTTATTGAGAACTTACTATGACCACAACACTGTACTAAGCACTTGGGAATGTACAATACATCCAAGTTGGTAGACGCATTCTCTGCCAACAACAATCCTCCTCCTCATTATCTGTGGTATTTATTGAGCAATTGCTATGTGCAGAGCACTGTACTTAGCGCTTGGAAGAGTAGAGCAGAGTTGGCAGACACACATCAGTCAGTCAATGATATCTTTTGAGCACTTACTGTGTGCAGGGCACTATACTAAGCGCTTGGGAGAGTACAATGCAACAGAATTGGCAGACATGTTCCCTTCCCATGATGAGAAGCCATACGGCCTAGTGGATAGAGCATTTTCCTGGGAGTCCGAAGGAGCTGGGTTCTAATCCCAGATCCACCACTTGTCCTCTGTATGACCTTGGGCAAGTCACTTAATTTATCTGGGCCTCAGTTTCCTCATCTGTAAAATAGGGATTAAGACTGTGAGCCCCGTGTGGGACAGGGACTGTGCCCCTACCTGATTAACTTGTATCTACTCCAGAACTTAGAACGGTGCTTGGCATGGCATATAGTAAATGCTTAACAAGTACTATAATTATTATTATTATCATCATTACAATTAATAAGATGGGGATTAAGACTGTGAGACCCATGTGGGGAAGGGACTGTGTCCAACCTGACAATCTTGTATCTATCCAAGCTCTTAGTACAATGACCGCCACATTCACTCATTCAATTGTATTGAGCGCTTACCGTGTACAGAGCACTGTACTAAGTGCTTGGGAGAGTACTATACAACAATAAACAGACACATTTCCTACCTATAACGAGCTTACAGTCTAGAGCGGGGGAATAGTAAGCATTTAACAAGTACCATGAAAAAAAGAATTCCTCCTGATTCTTCCGCGTCTTTGAAGTAGGTGGGCAAGCAAATGGGAGTGGTGATGTTGCTACCTCCAGAGGGTGGGGAAAAGGGACACTGTGAGAAGTCCCACCCACTGAAGGGTAAGGAAGAAGGGGGCTTCCCACTTGGGATGGGAAAAAAATGATCATAGTGGACCTGAGGCAGTGAAAGCCTTATGGGGGTTCCCTGGGCAGAGTTTGCCCCTCTGTCTCCTTCCCTGCATACAGGGGTCTCTGACCTAGGTAGGTATCCTTCCTTCCTCAATCATAATAATAATGACAGTATTTGTTAAACGCTTACTATGTGCCAATCACTTTTCTAAGCACTGGGATAGATAGAAGGTAATCAGGTTGTCCCACGTGGGGCTCACAATCTTAATCCCCATTTTACAGATGAGGTAACTGAAGCACAGAGATAATAATAACAATAATAATGGCATTTATTAAGCACTTACTATGTGGAAAGCACTGTTCTAAGCGCTGGGGAGGTTACAAGGTGATCAGGTTGTCCCACAGGGGGTTCACAGTCTTCATTTGTTGTTAATATGTTTCAGTTGTTAATACGTTTTGTTTTGTTCTCTGTCTCCCCCTTCTAGACTGTGAGCCCACTGTTGGGTAGGGACCGTCTCTATATGTTGCCAACTTGTACTTCCCAAGCGCTTAGTACAGTGCTCTGCACACAGTAAGCACTCAATAAATACGATTGATTGATTGCTTGATTCATACCCATTTTACAGATGAGGGAAATGAGGCACGGAGATGTTAAGTGGCTTGCCCGAAGTCACACAGCAGACAATAATGATGGCGTTTGTTAAGCGCTTACTATGTGTCAAGCACTGTTCTAAGCACTGGGGTAGATACAGGCTAATCAGGTTGTCCCACATGGGGCTCACAGTCTTCATCCCCATTTTACAGTTGAGGTAACTGAGGCCCAGAGAAATGAAGTGACTTGCTCAAAGTCACACAACTGACAATTGGTGGAGCCGGGATTGGAACCCACGTCCTCTGATTCCCAAGCCTGTGCTCTTTCCATTGAGCTATACCGAACAACAGTACACTTCTGGCCAGTAGTAGAAAGTCCAATTTTGCCCCAGTCAATCAATCGATGATATTTATTGAACACTTTATGCAGAGCACTATACCAAGCATTTGGAAGAGTACAATACAACAGAATTAGCAGACACGTTCCCTGTCAATGATGAGCTTGCAGACTAGAGGGGGAGACAGACATTATGTGAATAAATAAGCAACGTATAATACATGGTTTAAAGATATGTACATAAGTGCTGTGGGTTTGGGCAAATATTAAATGTCCAAAGGTCACAGAGCCAAGTGCCAGGTGAAAGCCTCTCAGGGAATTTGTCTGTTTATTGTTATACTGTACTCTCCCAAGCGCTTACTATAGTGCTCTCCACACAGTAAGCACTCAATGAATACGACTGAATGAATGAATAAAGGAATGAAGGCGGAGCATTGTTAAATGGGATTAAATCCTGAAAGGATGTTTATTTAGCAGGTGAGGCAAACTGCTATTATTTCAGCTCAGTCCTACCACTCCCTTATAACTATAAAAATGATGGTATTTATTGTGTGCTTACTATGTGTCAGGCACTATTAAAAGCACTGGGGTGGTTACAAGTGAATCGGGTTGGACACAGTCTCTTGTCCCACATGGGACTCACAGTCTCAATCCCCATTTTACAGATGAGGTCACTAAGGCCCAGAGAAGTGAAGCGACTTGACCAAGGTCACACAGCAGACAAGTGGCAGAGCCGGGATTAGAACCCACAGCCTACTAACTCCCAGGCTGTGTGCTATCCACTACGCTCCTTCTCCCTTGAGTACAACCAGCATGGCTCAGTGGAAAGAGCCCGGGCTTTGGAGTCAGAGGTCATGGGTTCAAATCCCGGCTCTGCCACATGTCTGCTGTGTGACCTTGGGCAAGTCACTTAACTTCTGTAAGCCTTAGTTACCTCATCTGTAAAATGAGGATTAAGACTGTGAGCCCCACGTGGGACAACTTGATCCCATTGTATCCCCCCAGCGCTTAGAACAGTGCTTTGCACAGAGTAAGCGCTTAACAAATGCCGCCATTAATTAATTAATTACAACCAGTGCTGTTCTTTATATAGTCCAGGAATGGGAACAACCACCTCGCTTAGGAGGGATGGGATTGATCCACAAAAACCTGATTTCCCCCCTCCTGAATACCACCCTACAACAGATCGTGCCATCCTCCCAGGCCACCGCTGCTAGCTCGTCTTTCACCATTATCTGTTATTTTCCTTCTGAGACTGATGATAGCTAGTCGACACAACCCAGTCTTTGCTTCAGCTTCCTCCCTCTCTGGCGTGGAGGCAAGGAGCGGGGGTCTCACCTCCTGGAAGGGGCTCTGGTGGGCAACAAGCCGGGGGGCTTCCAGCAGCAGCAGGAGTTCAGTGAGCTGGGGAAGGTAAGTCAGAGGTGGAGGAGGAGAGTGTAGAAGCCGCCCAAAGAGCCCCATTCATGCTAGGATGACCAATCCATCCTCCCACTCTCGTTCTAGTCCATCTCTCCCGTCAATCAATCAATCAATCGATTGCATTTACTAAGCACTTACTGCGTGCAGAGCTACTGTATTGAGCACTTGGGAGAGAATATAACAGAGTTTTTAATGATATTTTTTGAGCTGTTACTATGTGCCACACACTGCACTATGTGCTGGGATAGATACAATATTTTCAGGTTGGACACATTCCCTGTCCCGCATGGGATTCGCAGTCTTCATCTGAAGCACAGATGATGATGATGATGATGATGGCATTTGTTAAGCGCTTACTATGTGCAAAGCACTGTTCTAAGTGCTGGGGTAGATACAAGGTAATCAGGTTGTCCCACGAGGTGCTCACAGTCTTCATCCCCATTTTACAGATGAGGGAACTGAGGCCCAGAGAAGTGAAGTGACTTGCCCAAAGTCACACAGCTGACAAGTGGGGGGGCCGGGATTTGAACCCGCGGCCTCTGACTCCAAAGCCTGTGCTCTTTCCACTGAGCCACTCTGCTTCCCGTGAAGCACAGAGAAGTGAAGTGACGTGCCCAAGGGCACACGACAGACAAGTGGCAGAGCAGGATTAGAACCCAGGTCCTTCTGACTCCCAGACACGTTCTGACCGTTAGGCCAAGTTGTTTCTCAGGTTGGTAGAGTTGGTAGACACATTCCCTGCCCACATTGAGCTTACAGTCTAGAGTCATAAACTTTTTCCAATTTCCAGTTGGCTCATGCTGAATTCAGTACGGCTTTCTTGCTGTTATCTAGCCAGAATACATTACAATTACAATTACGGAATACAAAGAAGCAGCGTGGCTCAGTGGAAAGAGCCCGGGATTTGGAGTCAGAGGTCATGGGTTCAAACCCCGGCTCCGCCAACTGTCAGCTGTGTGACTTTGGGCAAGTCACTTCACTTCTCTGGGCCGCAGTTACCCCATCTGTAAAATGAGGATTAGAACAGTGCTTTGCACATAGTAAGCGCTTAACAAATACCATTATTATTATTATTAAGTCACTTAACTTCTCTGGGCCTCAGTTACCTCTTCTGTAAAATGGGGATTAAGACTGTGAGCTCCCCCGTGGGACAACCCGATCACCGTGTGACCTCCCCAGCACTTAGAACAGTGCTTTGCACATAGTAAGCACTTAATAAATGCCATCATTATTGTTATTATTATTACAATAACTGGAGCCTGTTTATCCAGTTTATCCATACCGCTACCCTGCTCGTTCAAACTCTCATCCTATCCCATCTGGACTACTGCATCAGCCTTCTCTCTGATCTCCCATCCTCGTGTCTCTCTCCACTTCAATCCATACTTCATGCTGCTGCCCAGATTATCTTTGTCCAGAAATGCTCTGGGCATATTACTCCCCTCCTCAATAATCTCCAGTGGCTACCAATCAATCTGCTCATCAGGCAGAAACTTCTCACCCTGGGCTTCAAGGCTGTCCATCCATCCCCTGGCCCCCTCCTACCTCACCTCCCTTCTCACCTTCTCCAGCCCAGCCCGCACCCTCCGCTCCTCCGCCACTAACCTCCTCACCGTACCTCACTCTCGCCTGTCCCGCCATCGACCCCCGGCCCACGTCATCCCCCGGGCCTGGAATGCCCTCCCTCTGCCCATCCGCCAAGGTAGCTTTCTTCCTCCCTTCAAGGCCCTGCTGAGAGCTCACCTCCTCCAGGAGGCCTTCCCAGACTGAGCCCCTTCCTTCCTCTCCCCCTCGTCCCCCTCTCCATCCCCCCATCTTACCTCCTTCCCTTCCCCACAGCACCTGTATATATGTATATATGTTTGTACATATTTATTACTCTATTTATTTATTTATTTATTTTACTTGTACATATCTATTCTATTTATTTTATTTTGTTAGTATGTTTGGTTTTTTGTTTTTTTTCTCTGTCTCCCCCCTTTAGACTGTGAGCCCACTGTTGGGTAGGGACTGTCTCTATATGTTGCCAATTTGTACTTCCCAAGCGCTTAGTACAGTGCTCTGCACATAGTAAGTGCTCAATAAATATGATTGATTGATTGATTTATCATGTGCTGTCTTTGGGCGAGTAGGCTATATCAACAATGAATCTTTTTCTTTTTCCACGTTGCAGCCACATGACATTACCAACTGTTATCTAATCCACTTTCACCTTCAAATGTTTTTCTTTTTTCTATTGAATACTTCAAATTTTATTTCCCCTCAGATGAATTATTTATTTGTTAATCTGTCTCCCTCTCTAGACTGTAAACTTGTTGTGGGCAGGGAATATGACTACCAACTCTAATAAGGATATCATTATTATTATATTTGTTAAGCGCTTTCTTTATGCCAGGTGCTAAGTGCTGGGGCAGATACAAGCAAATTGGGTTGGACATAGTCCCTGTCCTGCATAGGGCTCAACTCTATTGTATTGTTTCCTCCCAAACACTTAGGACAGTACTCTGCACACAGTAAGTGCTCAATAAATACCATTGATGAGGAGGATGATGGTAATGTTGATGAATGAGTTTGTATTTTCTCCAAATTGAATGTCAAGGTAGTAATCACAGTCTTAGGTTTCTTATACATGGGCTTTAACTAGACTTTTTTTGCATTGTGTTTCTGCAAGCATAAAAGTAGATAAACTCCCAAGGCACCAATTTTATCCAAAATTATTATTCTATTTTTTCCAGACTGACTAGCTCAGTTTTGCTTTTTCAGATTTCTCCCCCCTCTAAACCGCGAGCATGTGGAGGGCAGGGAACGTCTGCCACCTCTGTTATACTCTCTCAAGTGCTTAGTACAGTGCTCTGCACCCATTAGTAAGCCCTAAATAAATATGACTGATTGGTGGATTACTTCCATCAGGCATGAGGTTGCTTTATCACACTTGATGTTGCAGGCGATTTTGACCTGAGGGGAAAATTTTGACCAAGCAAAGATTAGGACACAGCCAACTGGAAAAATGTCTTCAAGAACCTCTGCATTTTAGAAATGTCAGGGCCCCAAGGTTTTCCTTAAAAAAAAGTACACTCTAATTTGGAGAAGTTATTTCAGTTGGCATCGGTTTTTACAAACTATCTAATTGATGACACATTAAACTAGGCATGGCACATAGCAATGGCCAAGGTACATTTTCTACTTAAACGACAAGGTGGCAATCAAATTAAAATACCTCCAACCCATTCCGATAGATTTATCCACCTTTCAGGCTGCAAAACGATTTTTATTAAGAATGATTAAAAGCTTTCTAATTCAGAAAGACATCCTATTGTTTCAGAAGAGTATCACTTTGTAAGTCATAAATCCGGGATCCAAGAAGAGCAAACTTTTCTCGAAGGCCGTTGGAAAAGCATTTCGGCCAAAACCGTGAAAAGATGGGAAAAAAGATTTCTTTTCCATATAGAAAATGAGCGCAGGAACGGGAAGCATTTCCCATTCAAAGGCGAGACATGAAAATTGTAAACAGATGGGCGATCATGTGGCAACCAATTAAAATACATCAGGTGAAAATTTGTTCCAAATTTGAATTCTGCGCTCATTTGCTCACTCAGCACAGTACCAGGATGAGCCAAGATCCGAATCTGCCCTTCCCTGTTCAGATGGCAGGGAGGGAGTCCGGGGAGATCAGATCACTTGGCCCCTGCCGAGGTTTGCTTTCCTGTCAGGCCTCTCCCCCTGCCTGTGGGAATGGATTGGAATTTGAGCTACAAGCAGCCTCCCAGCCCGGCTCGTTATTTAGTGGGATACTAATAATGATGATCTTTCCCTCGGCCTCAACGCCCAGGGCGTTAGACTGTGTGGAGAGTCAAGGATTTGAGGATTCCAGTCCTGGATTTTGCTATTAGCCTTATATGTGGCCCTCACTGTCTCAATTTGCAAGATAATAATAGTAATAATGGCATTTATTAAGTGCTTATCATGTGCAAAGCACTGTTCTAAGCGCTGGGGAGGTTACAAGGTGATCAGGTTGTCCCATGGGGGGCTCACAGCCTTCATCCCCATTTTACAGATGAGGTAACCGAGGCACAGAGAAGTTAAGTGACTTGCCCAAAGTCACACAGCTGACAATTGGCTAGAGCTGGGATACAAACCCATGACCTCTGACCCCAAAGCCCGTGCTCTTTCCACTGAGCCACGCTGCTTCCCCAATGTCCTAATGTAGGACATTAACCCTTGACCTCACTGTTCAAAAGATTTCTGTAGGGAAACATTTTTATAAAAGACAGCCCTCAACCTCCATAGACTCAAGGATAATCTGGTTGTCTACCTATCTATCACAAAGGGGTGTGGGGCAGAAGTGATAAGGGATTTCTGTGATATCTGATGAGGGGAGAATAATGTATTTTCTAGCTCTATAATGTATCACTCATTTTAAACTGCTATTATTGCATTGTATTCTCCCAAGTGCTTCGTAAAGTGCCCTGCACACAATAAGCGCCCAATAAATACCAATCAATCAATCAATTGTATTTATTGAGCGCTTACTGTGTGCAGAGCACTGTACTAAGCGCTTGGGAAGTACAATTTGGCAACATATAGAGACGGTCCCTACCCAACAGTGGGCTCACAGTCTAGAAGATTGACTGATTGACTGATTGAATGACTGGCTTTGGGTTTTAATGTGTGTTTAAAGAAGGGATTTGCTCCTGCATTATGGCGTCCACACCCTGTTCAGCACTTCGCAACTCTTCTTGAGGGTGACCTATTTAATACTTCCTGGTTTTTTATTAAAGTACTTGCTAATCCTCTTCTTGTCTGCACCACTGGGCCAGTTACCTCACTTAGTTTCCCCAGTAGCAAGCTGGCCCAGATTTAAGACCATTTGTGAAACCACTTGACAACTATCAGATACGGATGAGCTCGGGACAACGCACTGCTACCATTTTCCTTCTGTTAATACGACTCAAGGAGAAAGGAATTCGCTGCTGTAGCGTGGGTCTCTGGATGGAGATTGGTGATTGTACTATCCCAAGAGATGAGCACAGAGAAGTACACAGAGCTCCAATATTTATAATCATTTGATTTCCTCTTTTCCTCCTCAGCTGAGGAGCGTGGTCTAGTGGAAAGAGCACAGGCTTGGGAGTCCGACGACCTGGGTTCTCATCTCGACTCCGCCACTTGTCTGCTGTGTGACCATGGGCAAGTCACTTCACTTCTCTGGGCCTCAGTTCCCTCATCTGCAAAATGGGGATTCAATACCTGTTCTCCCTCCTACTTAGACTGGGAGCCCCATCTGGGACCTGATTATCTGGTATCTACACCAGCGCTTAATACGGTGCTTGGCACATAGTAAGTGCTTAACAAACACCACAATTATTATCTGAAGTCCTGTTATTGAGTTTACCCCAAAGGGGTCATCTTGCTAAACAGCTGAAGGAGCTTCCCTTTGACCTTGTTCATTGCTGTCTTTACTTCTGATTGACAGGTCCTGCCATTGTGTTGGCCCAGGGAGAAGTAACTCCAATGTTGTAGTAACTCCAATGAGTTGTAGTAACTCCAATGCAGTAGCTCCAATGAGTAGTAACTCCAATGAGTTCGTAGCCCAAATTTCAATGGAATGGTTCTTTCCTCAATTACTCTTTTTTATGATATGTGTTATGCACTTATTATCAGTGTCAAACACTGTTCTAAGCACTGGGGTAAGCACCAATTAAATGGGCCAGACACACTCCCTGTCCCACATCGGGCTCAGAGTCTAAGCAGGAGGGAGAACGGGTATCCACATTTTACAGTTGAGGAAACTGAGGCACAGAGAAGTTAAGTGACTTGCCCACGGTCACACAGCAAGCAACTGGCAGAGCCGGAATTAGAACTCAGGTCCTTCTGACACCCAGGACTTTGCTTTCTTAACTAGACTATGCTCTTTCTCCATTTTGATTCACTTTCCTAATCTCTCTCCTCTTCGTCCACACTTTTCCTACTTAGCCTGTGACCCCATTCGGGACAGGGACTGTGTCGAACCTGATTATCTTGTCTATATGTGAGAGCTTACTTAGTATAGTGCTTGATACTGTGAGCCCGTTGTTGGATAGGGACCGTCTCTATATGTTGCTGATTTGTACTTCCCAAGTGCTTAGTACAGTGCTCTGCACACAGTAAGCGCTCAATAAATACGATTGAATGAATGAATGAATAAATACAGTTGAATGAATTTAACAAGTAAAATAATAATACAAATACTATTACTACTACTACTAATAATCCAAAATCCAAATCCAATCAGAGAAATAGTGTGACCTATTGAGAAGAGCATGGGCCTGGGAGTTAGAAGACTTCGGTTCTAACCCTGGATCTTCACTTGTCTGCTGTGTGACCCTGGGCAAGTCATTTCACGTCTCCGTGCCTCAGTTACCTCATCTGTAAAATGGAGATTAAGACTATGAACCTATGTGGGCCAGAGACTGTGTCCTACTCGATTATCTCATATCTTCCCAGCACTTAGTACAGTGACTGGCACATTGTAAGCAATTAACAAATACCATAAAAAAACAAAAAAACCCCAGCTACTATGTTGATCCAAGAACTTAGCATACCCCATTTTGACTACTGCATCAGTTTCCTCGCTGACCTCTCAAGTGAAGTGACTTGCCCCAACTCACACAGCCGACCAGTGGCAGAGCCAGGATTCGAACCCATGATCTCAGACTTCCAAGCCGGTGCTCTTTCCACTGAGCCACGCTCAGCCCTCCAGCACTCGTGGACATATTTATGATTTATTTAAATGTCTGTCTTTCCTTCTAGACTGCATGCTGCTTGTGAGTAGGGAATGTTTCTACCAACTCTGTTGTACTGAAATCTCCCGAGCATGTAGTACAGTGCTCTGCACACAATAAGTGCTCAATAAGCACCACTGATTGACTGATCCACTGAATTTGCTGATAAATGGCCTATTGCCATATTTCCTTCCAGGGATACCATTTGCATTGTACAATGGGCACATTCTAAAATCTGTACCTTATTGTGAAATGAAAGGAATCAACTTTTAACCCGAAGCGTAGCACCCATTTAAAAAACAACCCAATGCTTGAAAAAAAAATGATTAAATACACTTGCTTTTTCAAAGGCTTTACATTTCATAAATAAGTGTCCTCAATGTTTTATTGTTTCTTTCCTGACATGGAGTGAATCCTAACAAGCATTCTTGTGCACAAGACATCGGGCAAGGCTCTTTATAAAAATAAATACCAAAGGAAGGTCTAAGGTTCTTGAAGAATGTACACCTTCAATTTTCCCCTCCCCGGGAACATAGCTACCAATTTTCTTATTTCGTGCCCCAGTAACCCTATAGTTGTTCACTCCTTCACTCTGTGACTGTAGCGAGCATGTGCTTTTTTTAGAAGAAAAAGCCATTTGGGCTCAAATCAGTTTGAGGAAAGCCTACCTCTAACCACCAACTTTATCTTAGGCGGAGATGCGGTGGCACATTTGGTACATTTGAAAATCCTAGAGCTCAGGCCTGGGAATCAGAAGGACCTGGGTTCTAATTCTGGCTCCACCCCTTGTCTGCTATGTGACCTTGGGCCAGTCACCTCACTTCTCTGTGCCTCAGTTACCATATCAGAAAAGTGAGGATTAAGCCTGTGAGCCCCATGTAGGATATGGAATGAATCCAAATTGATTAGCTTGTATCTATTCCAGCATTTAGAACAGTGTCTGACACATAGTAGGCACTTAAAAAGAACACATTAAAAAATCACTACCACACTCTCTAGGTACTCAGACATCAGCAGGTTTCCCCTGATTCATTAATTCAATCGTATTTATTGAGTGCTTACTGTATGTACAGCACTGTACTAAGCGCTTGGGAAGAACAAATCAGCAACGTCTGGAGACGGTCCTTACCCATCAATGAGCTCCTAGCTCTTCCCAAACTCATTCCTGGGCAGAATGAACCCCCATCCTACATTTTCTCCATTTCACTGGGTAGAGTAAAATGTTAAATACTGATATCAAAAGTCCCCAAGAATTAGCTCCAAAGGCAAAGAACATTGAAAGAGTTAAGGCCAGATGATTCTGTTCATTATTTTTGATCTGCTATTTGGTTTAGCCCAAGCATAGATAGCCTAAGCATGAGGTACTGAGAGAGGATTGAGGAGAGAGAGGATTAAGACTTCACAGTCTTAATCCCCATAAAATAATAATAATAATGGTATTTGTTAAGCACTTACTGTGTCAGGCACTGTACCAAGCACTAAGGTAGATATAAGGTAATTGAGTTGGACGTGGTCTCTGTACCACATAAGGCTCACAGTCTTAATCCCCAGACGAGGGAACTGAGGTACAGAGAAGTGAAGTGACTTGCCCAAAGTCACCCAGCAGACAAGTGGTAGAGCCAGAATCTTGAGCAAAATCAATCAATTATATTTATTCATTAATTCAATCATACTTATTGAGAGCTTACTCTGTGCAAACCACTGTACTAAGCAATTGGGAGAGTACAATATAACAATAAACAGACACATTCCCTGCCCACGGTCATCTTCTTGAGCACTTAGCGTGTGCAAAGCACTGTGCTAAGTGCTTGGGAGAGTACAAGTCTCTTGGCTTCTACCAGGCTATTGACTCTAGGCTGTGTCAGGGGAAACTTTTCCCCTCTCTCTTTCAAGGAGGCAAATTCTGAGGTATTTATTGAGTTTTTCTGTATGCAGAGCACCGATCTAAGTGCCTGGGAAAGAAAGATATAAGAGAGCTGATAGACATGATCCCTGCTCACAAGGAGTTTACAATCTGAGTTATAATGATAGTCATCATTATTATTATTATCATTATATTTGTTAAATTCTTATTATGTGTCAAGCACTATTCTAAGCACTGGGTTAGATACAAGTTAATCAGGTTGGACCCGATCCCTATCCCACATGGGGCTTGCAGTCTAAGTAGGAAGGTTGCCCTCTTATGGTTCGCCATTTGTTTTTTGCTAAGCCTACGCGTAGGTGGTTCTTGAAATGCTACATTTCTTATATTTATTTCATTAAAAAGCCCATCTTTAGAAAAGAAGAAAAAGGAAGAGGAGTAAGAGGAGGAGGAGAAAAAGAAGTAGGAGGAAAGAAAAACACAATGGTAAAAAGGACTGTTTCGCCAGTGACATGAAAAATGACTAAAAGAATAAAGGTCAACACCCCCCAGAACTGTAAGATTTTAATGGAATTGACATAGGATGAATCAGCTCACATTTTTTTTTTTAATTTTAGCATTGGAAATTTCTTTCCCTTCCCACTGTTAAGCTAAACGAATTGATTTCCTCCTAGTTAGAAAAACAGAAGAAACTTTAAAGCCGAATTTAGATCCAAGCTTTAATCAGATTTCTCTTTTTGTAGGCACAATTTAGATTGGACCCAATTTATCTCTTTAGTAGTTCCAGAGAAGAATAAAGAAAGTTTGAAAGCATTTTTTAAGTGGACTCGATCAAGAAAGAACACTGAGGAACTGAGGATAATAATAATAATGATAATAGTAGTAATAATAATACAGTTGTGGTATTTGTTAAGCAATTACTACATATCAAGCACTGTTCTAAGTGCTGGGGTAGATTCAAGATCATCAGGTCCCACAAGGGGCTCACATTTTAAGTAGGAGGGTGAACAGGTATTTGAATCCCCATTTTACAGGTTGAGGCACAGAAAAGTGAAGTGACTTGCCCAAGATCACACAGTAGACAAGTGGCAGAGGTGGGATTAGAACCCATGACTTCTGACTCCCAGGGTCGTCCTCTGTTCTCTAGGCAACACTGCTTCTATGAGGTCTCAAGGCTACTTGCCCTTTGGTGAGGTCCTGGGAGGAGGAGTCAGAAAATATCTGTAAATATGGGGATGAGGGAGTGAGAATCCTTAATGACCATCAGAATACTGAAATTTGATATTTTAATATCACCACTTCTTAATTTCTTACCATCAACAAGAAACAAGCTAACCTAATATCAGAAGGTGAAGGTAATAATTTTATTTCCACTCCTTGGTGGCATTAATTATTCACACCTTCTAAAACAATGATCACTGAAGGTTACCCTTTGGTAAAAATCAGTCAAGTAGCAATCAGGACAGAAACCTAGCTACCAAGAAGAGAATCGGGGTTTATTTCTATAAGGCCAAGAATGAGTAATAAAGTTTAACGTAAACTTGCTTTCAAATGCCGTATTACATACCTTCACACCACATTCCCCATCAGTAACAAAGAAAAGCTCCAAATGTTTAATAATCATTTTTAAAGCCATCCCAATTTTCTGAGATTTTCAAAGAAACTCAGAACAGTAATTTCAAGTCATTCTGTCTTTGGAACAAGGTTTTTCCCATTTGACGTTGTTGAACCAGCAAGACCCTTGAAAAACTTCAAGGAACAATGAATCTTCCTTGGAAGACTGTGAATTTTCACTTAGGGAAATACAACTTTTTAGATGGCGAAAATTCTCTTCGTGGTGCTCGACCCAAAGTTGAAAGAATCATATGGGAAAGGTGACTATTCCCGTCATCTTTGGATGACATGGTACTTCGAAATCCCTATTGCCTTGTCCCTGCCGAGAAACTATCAATTACAAAAATGATCACTCCTGTCAGTTGGTCAGCAATGACAACTGTGTGTTTGTGTGTCTGTGTGTTTTAGCAGAGCAAAGGGGAAGGAAGAAAGACGGGGAAGCTTGTCTGGACTTCCCGACTAATCTTCTAGAAGGGAGAAACTGATGAAAATATGCTTCCTGGATGTAAAGATTAATCTTTTACAATCATTGCTTGACTACAGAATAATACCATTCCAGAGGCAAGAACTCAAGAAGCTGTTTTTCTCGGTGGCTTCAAACTAACTAAAACATTTGAACTGCTTCAGGTAAAACTCAGATCAAACAAGGAAGCATAGAAAAGCAGTGTGGGTCTAGTGGAAAGGGCACTGGCCTTGGATCTTTAAGTGCTTAGTACAGTGCTCTGCACACAGTAAGCGCTCAATAAATACAATTGAATGAATGAAAATCCTGATCCTGGCCTCAACACTTGCTGTAATAATAATAATAATAATAATAATAATGGCATTTGTTAAGTACTTACTATGTGCAAAGCACTGTTCTAAGCACTGGGGAGGATACAAGGTGATCAGGTTGTCCCACGTGGGGCTCACAGTCTTCATCCCCATTTTACAGATGAGGTCACTGAGGCCCAGAGAAGTGAAGTGACTTGCCCAAGGTCACACAGCTGACAAGTGGCGGAGCCGGGATTTGAACCCATGACCTCTGACTCCCAAGCCCGGGCTCTCTCCACTGAGCCACGCTGCTTCTCCCATAGGCAAGAAAATTATCTTTTCTTAGCCTCCGTTTCCTCATCTGCAAAATGGGGATTAGATACCTGATCTTCCTCCTCCTTAGAATGTGAGACGCATGTGGGAAAGAGACTGCATCTGACCTTATTAGCTTTTATCTACCCCAGTCAATCAGTGGTATTTATTGAGCAGTTGGCGCAGAGCACTGTGGTAAGTGTTGGGGAAGAACAATAGACTAGAATTGGTAGACGCATTCTCTGCCCACGAGGAGCTTACAGTCTGTGGGAGAAGACAGGCATTAAAATAAATCACAGATAGGGAAATAATGGAGTATAATGGAGTATATGTATAAGTATAGTGGAGTCTTCTAGACTGTGAGCCCGTTGTCGGGCAGGGACCGTCTCTAAATGTTGCCAACTTGTACTTCCCAAGCACTTAGTACGGTGCTCTGCACACAGTAAGCGCTCAATAAATACAATTGAAGGAGTGAGTATAAGGATATGCTCGTTGTGGGCAGGGAATGTGTGCTTACAGTCTCTCAAGAGCTTAGTACAGTGCTCTGCACACAGTAAGCCCTCAATAAATACGACTGAATATGTACATAAATGCTGTGGGAAACCACAGTCAAGTGTATAGCCGACACAGAGGAGAGTTGGGGGGGAGGGAAAATGAGGGCTCAAGTCATGGAAGGCCTCTTGGAGGAGATGTGGTTTTAGTGGAGGATTTTAAAGGTGGGAAGAGTGGTGGCCTGTCACCTGTGAAGGGACAGGGAGTTCCAGGCCTGAGGGAGGATGTGAGAAAAGAGTTGGCGGTGCGATAGATGAGATAAAGGTATGGAGAGCATGAGATTAGGAGGCCTTACCAGACTGAGCCCCCTCCTTCCTCTACCCCTCCATCCCCCCGCCTTACCTCCTTCCCTTCCCCACAGCACCTGTATATATGTATATATGTTTGTACGGATTTATTTATTTTACTTGTACATATTCTATTTATTTTATTTTGTTAATATGTTTTGTTTTGTTCCCTGTGTCCCCCTTCTAGACTGTGAGCCCACTGTTGGGTAGGAACTGTCTCTATATGTTGCCAGCTTGTACTTCCCAAGCGCTTAGTACAGTGCTCTGCACACAGTAAGCGCTCAATAAAGACGACTGAATGAATGAATGAATTAATTAAGGTACAGAGAGTAGGATGGCATTGAAGGAGTGGAGTGTGCGGATGGACTGGAGCAGGAGATCAGGGAAGTGAGGAAGGATGGAGGGATCTGAGGCAGCGTGGCAGGGTGGCTCATGAGGAAGAACCTGGATTTTGGAGTCAGAGGTCATGGGTTCAATTCCCGCCTCCGCCATCTGTCAGCTGTGTGACTTTGGACAAGTAACTTCACTTCTCTAGGCCTCAGATGCCTCATCTGTAAAATGGGGATTAAGACTGTGAGCCCCCCGTGGGACAACCTGATCGACTTGTAACCTCCCCAATGCTTAGAACAGTGCTTTGCACATAGTAAGTGCTTAATAAATGCCATTATTATTATTATTATCTGAGGGAGGTAGGAGGAGGTCTTAAAGCTGATGACAAGCAGTTTCTGTTTGATGTGGAGTTGGATGGGCAATCATTGTTCCCCAATGCTTTGTACAGAGCTTAGCAAAAAGTAATTGCTAAAAAGCCCTGTAATTAATGTGAAATTCATTCATTCATTCAATTACATTTATTAATAATAACCAGGAGAGGATGGAGTCGGTGAAGCCAAGGTTGGATAACGTATTGAGGAGAAGGGAACGGTCCACAGTTGTCCCATAGGGGGCTCACAGTCTTAATCCCCATTTTACAGATGAGGTAACTGAGGCACAGAGAAGTTAAGTGACTTGCCTAAAGTAACACAGCTGACAATTGGTGGAGCCGGGATTTGAAGCCATGACCTCTGACTTCAAAGCCTGTGCGTTTTCCACTGAGCCACACTGCTTCTCTATTAAGCACTTACTGTATGCAGAGCATTGTACTAAGCACTTGTGAAAATACAATATGACAATAAACAATGACAGTCCCTGCCCACAGTAATAATATAATGATACGATGGCATTTATTAAGCGCTTACTATGTGCAAAGCACTGTTCTAAGCGCTGGGGAGGATACAAGGTGATCAGGTTGTCCCACTTGGGGCTCACAGTCTTAATTCCTATTTTACAGATGAGAGAACTGAGGCCAGGAGAAGTGAAGTGACTTGCCCAAAGTCACACAGCTGACAAGTTGGGAGCCAGGATTTGAACCCAGGACCTCTGACTCCAAAGCCCGGGCTCTTTCCACTGAGCCACGCTGCTTCTCTGTAAGCACGCAGTCTTGGGGGGCGGAGGGCCCGAGGACCTGCTAGCAGGCGTCGGCCAAAGAATCGATCAATCCATCATATTTACTGAGTGCAGAGCTCTGTACTAAGCACTTGGGAGAGTACAGTGTAACAGAGTTGGTAGACATTCATTCATTCATTCAATCATATTTATTAAGCACTTACTGTGTGCAGAGCACTGTACTAAGCACTTGGGAAGTACGAGGTGGACATGTTCCCTGCTCACGGTGTACTTGCAGTCTAGAGGGGAAGACAAACATTAATAAAAATAAATAAATTATAGATACGTACTTAAGTGTTGTGGGGCTGAAGGAGGGGTGAATAAAAGCTGCAAATCCAAGTACAAGGGTACCACAGTGGGGACTGGGAGAGAGTCTAATCAGGGAAGGCCTCTTGGAGGAGGTGTTCCTTTAATAAGGCTTTGAAGGTGGGGAGAGTGATCCCCTGTAGGATATGAAGAGGGAGGGCTCTCTAGGCCAGAGGCAAGATACGGTTGAGGTGTTGGAGGCAAGATGGGTGAGCCCGCTGTTGGGTAGGGACCGTCTCTATATGTTGCCAACTTGTACTTCCCAAGCGCTTAGTACAGTGCTCTGCACACAGTAAGCGCTCAATAAATATGATTGAATTAGATGGGAGAGATTGAGGTACAGGGAGTAAATTGGCGTTAGAGGAATGAAGTGCACGTGCTGGGTTGGAGTATTCACTCATTCATTCATTCAATCGTATTTACTGAGCTCTTACTGTGTGCAGTGCACTGGACTAAGTGCTTGGGAAGTACAAGTCGGCAACATATAGAGACAGTCCCTACCCAACAACGGGCTCATGGTCTAGAAGGGGGAGACAGACAACAAAGCAAAACATGTAGACATGTATCAAGTTGTCAGAACAAATATAATTAAAGCTAGATGCACATCATTAACAAAATAAATAGTAAATATGTACAAGTAAAGTAAATAGAGTAATAAATCTGTACAAATATATATATTTTCAGGTGCTGTGGGGAGGGGAACGAGGTAGGGTGGGGGGGATGGGGGAGAGGAGAGGAAAAAGGGGGCTCAGTCTGGGAAGACCTACCTGGAGGAGATAGATCAAGGAGGAAAAGTATTATTACTCTATTTATTTATTATTACTCTATTTATTATTACTCCATTTATTTTACTTGTACATATTCTATTTATTTTATTTTTTTAATATATTTTGTTTTGTTCTCTGTTTCCCCCTTCTAGACTGTGAGCCCACTGTTGGGTAGGGACCGTCTCTATATGTTGCCTACTTGTACTTCCCAAGCGCTTAGTACAATGCTCTGCACACAGTAAGCGCTCAATGAATACGATTGAATGAATGAATGAAAGGTAGGTAGGAGGGGCAAGGTGCTTGACCATTCTTGGCATGCTATAGCTAGGAATGAGGTGGCTCTCCTAGAGGCGAGGCTTCAGGAATGAATTCGGCATGTGCCCAGTGTGGAAAGGAATAGTCACTGCTACTGCAGCGCTACACCCCCAGACAAATTCATTCATTCATTCATTCACTCGTATTTATTGAGTGCTTACTGTGTGCAGAGCATTCATTCAACCGTATTTATTGAGCATTTACTGTGTGCAGAGCACTGTACTAAGTGGTTGGAGAGTATAATTCAGCAATAATGAGAGACAATCTCTGCCCACACCTGGTTTACAGTCTAGAAGGGAGGGAGACAGACATCAAAACAAGTAAACAGGCATTAGTATAAATAAATAGAATTATAGATAGAGGCACAGCAAAACAAGTAAACAGGCATCAACATAAATAAATAGAATTAGAGCTATGTACATATATCCCCAAGTGCTTTGGGAGGGGAGTAAAGGGAGCCAGTTGAAGTGATGCAGAAGGGAGGGGGAACTGAGGAAAAGGGGGCTTCGTCTGGGAAATCCTCTTGGAGGAGGTGAGCCTTCAGTAGGACTTTGAAGGGGGGGAGGTGTGATTGTTTGGCGGATTTGAGGAGGGAGGGCATTCCAGGCCAGTGGTAGGATGTGGGCCAGGGGTCGACGGCGGGACAGGCGAGAACGAGGCACAGTGAGAAGGTTAGCACCAGAGGAGCAGAGTGTGCGGCCTGGCATGTAGAAGGAGAGAAGGGAGGTGAAGTAAGGAAGGGTGAGGTGATGGAGAGCTTTGAAGCCAAGTGAGGAGTTTTTACTTGATACAGAGGTTGATAGGCAACCACTGGAGATTTTTGAGGAGGGGAGTGACATGCCCAGATCGTTTCTGTAGAAAGATAATCTAGGCAGCAGAGTGAAGTATGGACTGAAGTGGGGAGAGACAGGAGGTTGGGAGGTCAGAAAGGAGGCTGATGCAGTAATCCAGTAGGGATAGGATGAGTGATTGTACTAACGTGGTAGTGGTTTGGATGGAGAGGAAAAGGCAGATCTTGGCGATGTTATGAAGAGGAGACCAGCAGGTTTTGGTGATGGAGTGAATGAGAGAGCGGAGTCAAGGATGACACCAAGGCTGTGGGCTTGTGAGACGGGAAGGATGGTTGTGCCGTCTATAGTGACGGGAAAGTCAGGGAGAAGACAGAGTTTGGGAGGAAAGATAAGGAGCTCTGTCTTGGACACGTTGTGTTTTAGGTGACGGGAGGACAGCCAAGTAGAGATGTCCTGAAGGCAGGAGGAGATGCGAGCCTGGAGGGAGGGAGAGAGAACCGGGAGGAGATATATAGATTTGGGTGTTATCCACATAGAGATGGTAGTTGAAGCCGTGAGAGTTAATGAGTTCACCAAGGAAGTGAGTGTTGATGGAGATTAGAAGGGGACCAAGAACTGACCCTTGAGGAACCCCTACGGTTAGGGGATGGAAGGGGAAGGAGAAGCCTGTGAAGGAGACTGAGAATGAACGGCCAGAGAGATAAGAGGAGAACCGGGAGAGGATGGAGTTGGTGAAGCCAAGGTTGGATAAAGTATTGAGGAGAAGGGGATGGTCCACAGTGTCAAAGGCAGCTGAGAGGTCGAGGAGGATTAGGATAGAGTAGGAGCCATTGGATTTGGCAAGAAGGAGGTCAGTGGTGACCTCTGAGAGGGTGGTTTCGGTGGAATGGAGAGGATGGAAGCTAGATTGGAGGGGGTCCAGGAGAGAGTTGGAGGAGAGGAATTTAAGGGCAGTGAGTGTAGACGATTCACTCCAGGAGTTTGGAAAGGGACAAATGAATGAAATCCACTGATAATAATAATTATAATTGTAGTTTTTGTTAAGTGCTTACTATGTTCCAGGCACTGTACTAAGCACCAGGGTGGATACAAGTAAATTGGGTTGGACAGTTCCTGTCCTGCATGGGGATCACATCTTAATCCCCATTTTACAGATGAGGTAACTGAGGTGCGCAGAGAAGTGAAGTGACTTGCCCAAGGCCATACAGCAGACAAGTGGGGGAACTGGGGATTTGAACTCATGACCCTCATTACCCTCTGACTCCCAAGCCAGTGCTCAATAATGTTCCCTTTGATCATAAAGATCAGGTCTGGGTCTTTGATATTCTTTGATGAATAATGTTGAATTATTCACCTTCATCTGATGTGCTACAATTTAGGTTCCTTATGTAAATGTGGTCCTCTTACAGACGGATGTCTAGTGATAATGAAGTGGAAATCCAATATCAATGCCTAATGTTCTTATGTAATTGATATTCCACATCCTTCCATTTGCTTGCATCGATGTTCCAAACATGAGGTTTTTCTTCCCTTTCTTAAAAGCTGACATGGAAAAAAACCCCAAAATATTCAAAGGCACCAGCATTGAAAGATAGTAATTAGCCTGCAGTGAAATTTTAATGTGAAATCAACATGAACACTAAGTGAACGAATTACATTCACCACTCTTGAGATGCGTTTGATGCCAATGGTTCACAGCACTTGTAGATGATTTTACAAACATAAACTAATTAATCTATGCACCAGTCCTACGAAGTAAGCTATAATGAGGCAGGAACTGCCAACCCAATAATTCTCGTTCCTTTACAACATGTCTTCCGTTTCCAACTTAGAGGCTTGAGACTCCCTTTTCACATTTTAAGAATCAGGTAACCAATTATTACTCACTGTATCCAAGATTAGTTCACTGCAAAGGACCCACTTTGGTTTCTGAAATGTTCAGCCTGTACACTATTATACAAGGTATTTCACACTTGAGAGTCGTATTTCCTACATAGCAAGACTGTCTGCCTTTTATCCTGACACGAACAATTTGGATGTTATGACACTCTTTATTGCCCTCCAATTTCTTGAATGTCTTTTCTTGTTTCTTGTTTCC